>NC_132792.1:606060-909090 GCF_048418805.1 Vulpes vulpes | reverse complement strand
CCTCGACGCCCTCCTGTTGGGTCTGGAACGGTCCGTCATAGCTCGGGCTACCCGAGGCAGACTCGTCTGTGATCTTTTGGACGCTGGTGGCCTCCGCAATTGAGCACACGTCACGGCCTTTGCCGTTTAAACCCACAGTTAGACGGCCCGGTGGCGAGGAGGGCTGACGGCTCCTTTTACGCAATTGGCTCCGAATCGCTGTTGTTCTGGGAGCCTCACTTCAGCTCTGTTCTTCCTTGAACTTTATAACCTACTCTGCAGACCGCGAACACCTGTCCACGGTTCTGGGAGCGTCTCCAGGGTTTCCGACCTGCGCCCCCCTTTCTGACCTGAGCTGACGGGGTGGCTGGGGGCGGCGGGGGAAGTGTGGCCCCTCTGTGTGGTGCCGTGGATGACACACGCCTTGTCCCCATGTGAAGCCCCGGAGCCCTCTCCACCCCCGCCCGCTCCTCCAGGCTGTTTGCAGAGCAGCCAGGTCCCAAGCCTGCCGCTTGTCAGTACATCCCACATGTCAGGTTTTCTCCCCAGAGGCAGCTTGGCAGCGGGTCGGTGCCTCGGGATCATGATGAAAACCCCCCTGGGGCTTTCCGTGGCTCGTGAAGGCGTCGGTGGCGGAGAAGTTATAGCTGCTCTATGTGTGTGTCACCTGCGGAGGCCTCTAATTAGAGCCCTGTTGACAGCCCAAGAGGCTGGGGAGCTGGGGAGGTTGGGACGGGGTTCTTCTCTGGGTTCAGGCCCGGACGGCGAGCAGGGGGGAGCGGGGGTCGTCCACAGGCGTGCTGCACCCTCCTGACTCCAAACCCTCAGCTCCGCCCTCGGCCCTGACAGCTGCTCGGCCCAGGGTGGACTCCACGCGGGCTCTGACCTCTGGTCCCGCGGGACCACCGGGCCTGGCTGGACCCCTGGCTGCTGCCGCCTTGCTCAGGGTGAGCCGCTCCCCAGGCTTCCTGAGGAAGGCCAGGTCCTTAGATACCAGTTGCACCAGGCGTTCCTGGCGCCGGGACGGCAGGTGCTCTGCAGAGCGTTGCTAACGGTGCGCGTCCTTACGAAGCCAGGCAGCTGCACCCGCGCCCTCTGTGAAGGCTCGGCGTGTCCCAGCGGCCACGGGTCCTCTCGGGGAGGGGGTGGGGGGAGTCACCTGCCCCCGATGGCGTTCCCACCCCTTCTCCGTGCCCGGTGCTGCCCCTCCTGACCTGTGCCAGGCCCCAGCGTCCATGTCCCCGACGTGGCTCCGCTGGTGCCAGCGAGGATGGCTGGGGGCGGGGGCGAAGGCAGTGGATAAAGGGTGCACTGGACCTCTGGGGGCCCAGCTGAGCTTCTGTTTCTCGGGGGCCCACGTGTCCATCCGGCCCTTCTGTGGGGTCCAGACGTTGGTCCCAGAGGGTCCCCGTAGGAGTCAGGGAGCCAGGGGGCCTCGGCTTGTGGGCCAGGTGTGACAGCCCGGAGGGGACAGGCAAGGCCCAGGGTGCCCAAGGCCCTTGCGTCTCTCTGGCTCCGGCTCTGACACGGCCCCTCCTCTTTCCGTCCTGCTACCCGCCGTCCCCCACCTCAGGGCTTCCCGGCCCTGGCACCACTGTCTTCTGGGGCCACCCGGTGCGCGGCAGATGCTGAGCCGCGGAGACCCTGATCCCGACCCGCTAGATGCTTGTAGCAAACACTCGGCAGGACGGGGCCCGCAGAGGCGTCTCCAGACGTGGCCCGGCGTTCCCTGAGGGCACAGTCATGCCATTGGGCACCCCTTGCCCCAACAGTTGGGTGTCGGGTGGTGCTCTCGGGGCCCAGGCATGAGCGACCCTTGCACAGGGTCAGGGGCATCGCGCCCGCCTGCTGATGACAGGAGTAAGCGCGTGGCCCGTCCCACGAGCCGAAGCCCGTGCTGGGCGTTAACGGGCGTGGGCCTCACGCCGCCCCGTGAGCTGGGCGTCCCCGTCAGCCGCTTCACAGAACTTGGAGCCCACGAGCCATTTTGTGCGCTCTGTGATCCTAACTGCTGAGCTCCGCCAGCCTCACCCCCGACGTTCTGCTTCGCCGGGTCCCGGGGGGCCCAGGAGACCCCACTGCAGGGATCGGAAGCCCGGCTCCGAGAGTCACCTCGGGGGGAAGGCGCGGGGCTCCCCATGATGTCGCGGGTGAGGTGCCCTACCCCGTCCTCCCCAGGTCCGGCCTGTTCCTCCCTCTGTAGAGACGCTCGAACCTGACCCGCTTTAAATAGACCTTCCCAGCCGCCGCATCTCCTCGAGCAGCGTAAAGGGGAGGGGAAACCTATTTCAGCTAATTGTAGGTTCAGCGAAAGCCGAGTTGTCGCGCGCCACCGCCGAAACCAGCTTATTATCCATCAGAGCTCCACGGACCCCGGTCGGCAGCCAGACTGCGCCGGAGCCGTTGTCACACGGCACTGACGTCCCGGTGCTGGTTTTCAGCTGCTAATTCCTTAAAGACGGAGACAATAGGCATTTAATATCGTTTGCTCAAATGAACAGTTCCCAGAGCAAATAATAATAATAAAAAAAAGTCCCCGAGAAGCCAATTAGATGCTGCAGCTTGTACCAAGCGATGGCCTCCTTAATAGTCGCCCTTTTTACATGTGCAGCTGTGTCACCCAGATGAAAACCCGGCCCCTCCCCCCTTTGCCACTGATATGTAAATAAATGCGGGCGATCGCATATGTAACAGGCCTCTTCCATCAACGGGGCTTAGAGACCCGCCAGGAACACTCCAGATAAACTGGCAATTTGTGGAAGAGACTTCTCTACAGACAATGAGGGATGGTGGGGGGGGTGCACATCCCAGAGACCTTCTGGGGTCAGAAACACGGAGAAACCCCAAGGAAAACCTCATGAATGAGGAAGAAAAGACCATCCATGGGCCTGTCCTGTCAAGGACCACTGGGGCCACATCGCGGGCGGCACTCCGCAGGTGCATCAACCACCATTATGGTCGGGGGGGCACTGGCTCCCCTTTTAGGGTCATAAGCTCCGGTAACCTTCTCTCCAGACAGAGCCTGTATGCTCAGGGTTTACACACAGATCCGGGGTCCCCGGGAGCCGTGGTCAGGACCACGGGCCGTGCGGCGTGGGCATTTCTCAAGCTGCGGTAGCCATGCCCCCAGCAGAGCCTGGCAGTGTTTGGAGGCATGTGTGGCTGTCACGGCTGCGGAAAGGGATGGCTGGCATCTCGCGGGTGGAGACCATGCTGCCCGGCGTCCCACGGTGCACAGGTCAGCTCTTCGTGGGCATGACACCAGCCCGGAAGTCCCTGGATGGAGGCCAAGACCAAGAACCTCCACTGTGGGTTGACCTGCCTACAATGGAACCCATATATGTCCCCTCCAACCACCTCGCATTTGTAGATGGAAAAACTGAGGTCCCAAATGGGGAAGGAACTTGCCTGGAATAGTGGCAGAGACAGCCCAGAGTCTGAGCAATTCACCGGACCCCTGCTCCAGCTGGACCCCTACCCTGCTGGACTCCTGCCTCTGTCCCAGCTTGACCCCTACCCTGCTGGACCCCTGCCCCTACCCCAGCTGGACCCCAGACCCTGCCGGACCCCTGTCCCTGCCCCTGTTGAACCCCTGCCCCTGCCCCACCTGGACCCAACCCCCTGACATAGCTGGACCCCTGCCCCAGCTGGATCTCAGCCCCTGCCCCAGTTGGACCCAGGCCCCACTTCTGCTGGACCCAGGCTCCTGCTCCCCCAGCTGGACCCCTGCCCTCCCAGCTGGACCCCTGCCCCTGCCCCTGCTGGACCACTGCCCCCTCCTCTGCAGATGTTGCAAAGCCGGGGTGACCTGTGGAGGACGCAGCTCAGTGGTTTTACAATGTCTGCCAAAGGGCCTTTGGCTGGAGATTTGCCCGTGTGTCCTGAAATGAGGTGAGAACAGCCAATGACCCCTTCTGACTTGGTGGCTGCAGCAAGACCAGCCTGGAGCAGGGACTGGGTCTTCTTGGGGCAACTCAGGAAGGTTCCAGTGGGAGACACCCGAGGACCGAGGCAGGGAGCCGGGCAGGGGTAGGGGCCGGCCTGGGGGCTGCTGGAAGCTGGGGGTGGAGCGGCAGTGGGGGGCCTACTGGGAGGCCGTCTGCAGTGGCCGCGCCTCCAGGTCCCTCGGGGGCCATGGACAGAGTCCACGAGAAGGCTCCACCGGGAGGTCCCTGCATGCGGAGCCCTGGCCCGTCCAGCAGCGGGCTCACAGCCCTGCCCACAGGCGGCGTCCTGGCCCCGGGCAGCCCCCACCCCGTGGCCTGCGCGGTCTGGGCCCAGGTCCTCCACCCACGTGGCCCCGGGAGTCCCCCGATGCCCTCCGCATTCCTGCTCCGGGGCCACGGCTCCCAGCGGCCTCCTTCCAGCCCAGCCAGCAGTCCCCCAAGTGCTCAGCCTCCTGTCCCCGTGCTCCACCCCGGGCCCTGATGTCCCCCACAACAAACTCTGGCCGTTCCTCTGCCCCTTGGTTGGCTTCTCTCTGACAAAGGTCATTTGCCCTCGTAAGAATCCCAACACTACAGGCCTGTGTAGAGAAACCCAAATCTACTCCCCGTACTGCCCCGCCGGCCGCCCGCGGTGACCGAATGGCACCTCTCCGGCCTGATTTTCTCCAATCCTAGACAGACACGGCCAAGTATTTATGTTTTTATTTCATGCTGCTCCTTTCGCTTTAAAAAAAAAAAAAACACTTTTAACTTTTTTTTTTTTTTTTAGATTTTTTAAAATTAATTTATTTATTCATGAGAGACACACAGAGAGAGAGACACAGGCAGAGGGAGAAGCAGGCTCCATGCAGGGAGCCCGATGTGGGACTCGATCCCGGGACTCCAGGATCACGCCCTGGGCTGCAGGCAGACGCTCCACCGCTGAGCCCCCCGGGCTGCCCTCCTTTTGCTTTTTACCTGAAATGGAATCCACACCTGCTTCCCCGGACGCTTCCCTGGCGCGGTGACCGACAGCGCCGAGGCTCCGGGTGCGGCGGCCTCATCCATCCTCGCGGGGGGGGGGGTGGAGCCCGAGCACCTGTTCCCGCAAGCCCGAATCCCCCCAACTCATGCTCCTGGAGGGAGGGGTGGGACCCCCGGGCTCCGTCACCCTGAGCACATGCACACGCAGGTGCACACATGCACACACATGCACCCTCGCACGCACCCACAGATCTCACGTGAGGCCTGGGCATCTGACTGGCGGAGCAGAGGACAGAAGGACCACCCCCACCCCCACCCCCGCCTTCCCGTCCTTCCTGAGCAAAGGGCGAGGTCAGGGTCCCAGGAACACAGATTTTTCTCTTCCTTTTTCTCTTTCCAAAACACCCAGTCAGGCTCCATCTGTCCTCTCATGGTACAGCTCAGTCGCAGCCCCCGGAGGGGAGGCACCATGGGGCTCACTGCCCAGGTGAGGGGGGCCCCTTGCAAAGGTCAGACCTCCCCCCAGAGCGGTCTCCAGCCTCTCCTCCTGACGACTGACAGCCCGGGTCCCCGGGGCCCAGCACGGCTGTCACCGGCTTCCAGAGTGTCGCTGGGAGCAGAACCTGCGGCCCCCGCGTCCAGCGTGGCTCCATCCTGCCCGCCCACTCTCATTTTCCAGACGGTGCCCCACGGGCTTTCGGCCTTTCCGAGCTGGCCGGAGCCTTCGGGCCTCCGCTGCCAGGGGAGGGCGAGGATGCTGAGCCCACGTGGGGAGGATGCGTCCGGCCAGCGGAGCCGCTGTTCCTTGCAGCCAGGGAAACTGAGGCACAGCGGTGGGCAGGGGTTGCCTCCTCTCCTGCCCTCGGGACCCCGAGTCCCGCTGTGTCGCCCACCACCCATCTGTATCTGCCTCCTGGAGTCTGCGCCCCACCCACAGCCCACTCCCCAACCTGCAGGTGGGGTCCAGCCGTCCGTCTGCAGCCTCCGCCCTGGACACCGTCCACCCAGTCGGAGAGGGCCAGACACTGGCGGGAGCCTGCTGTGGTCCCCTCACGGCCAGGACTGACCCGGAACGGAGGGTCATGAGCCCTGGGAGCCAAAACATGCCTGAGGTCCCGCAGCTCGGACCTGGCCTGACCAGGGGCCACAGGAGGGGCCGTGCAGGTGACCCAGGGGCAGGGACCCTCCGCCCGGGGCTTGCACAGCGGGTGCTGCTCTGGGCCGTGCATCTGTCCCCCTGCAGGGAGAGGCAGGACATGGGGGCCTCAAGGTCCAAGCCTTTAGGCTGCAGAGGACAGAGCCCGGGCCCCATGCTGCCCCGAGGTCTGGGCAAGCCGTGCCCCTCACCTTTGCCTGGCTCCAGGATTTGGAGGGGGCCCTTCCAGTTGCCAGGCCCAGAGCCCCCCCACCTGGCCTCTGTGGACTCGCCGGAGAGCCAGAGGCTGGACAAGAGCCCAGCGCCAGCCGGAGGCCCAGAGGTTGTAGGAAGCTCTGCACTTCCCAGGGCGGCTGGGCCGCTCACCTCGCGGCTCCCATGCACGTCGGGGAGGGCCTGACGGGTCCCCCTCACCAGCCTCCCTCCTGCCGAAGGAGACGCCCCTGGGAGGGGACAAGCCTGACTTCCTGTGCCCGGGGACTGGCCCCTCTGCCTCTACTGCAGCCACTGGCGGCGGGGAGAACCCTAACTGCCCTCAGCCCAGCGGCCGGCCTGAGTCTACACAGCAGGGCCCCAGCAGCCAGGGCTGGGTGGCAGGTGGAGGCGCTCAGCCCTCTCTCCCATCCTCCCTGCTCCCCCTGCCCCTCGGCTCCTCCACCCCTCACCCACGGGGAGGACTCTCAGGCCCGAGGCAGCCCTTACAGCCACGTGGGGCTGGGGGGTCAGGGTGCACGGGGAGGGGGAGCACCAGGGGCCCCTCCCCCGGGTCCGGAGCCTGTGCCGCTGCCCAGGGTCCTCGTGGGCCTGCTGCCTGGGCTCACTGCCCGGCTCTGTCCGGCACGTCTTTCCCGGCCTCACACGACCCCGGGCTCCATGGCCCCCTGTCCCCACGCCGACCTCGTCACACACCCTCCCTCCAGCTGGATGTGCCCCCAGACACAGGGACCAGCTGGCCTCTGCGGAGCCTGCGCCTGGAGTCAGGCCGAGGGCCCCTTGCATGAACCCTCCACCGTCGCGCCAGCCCCGGGTCAGCAGGGGAGCCGACGCTCTTGGCGGTGCAGAGGACAGGCCCGAGGTCACGCAGCTCGGGAACTGCCCAACGAAGCCGCAAAGCCAAGCCGGTCAGACCCCAAAGCTTACGAAGAGGGGCCCTGGGTTAGGGGCAGTGTTCAGAGGTCAGCAAGTAAGTGAATGAAGGAAGAGGTGGGTGGGAATGAATGAGGCTCAGAGTCGCAGGTGTGGAAGGCGGGGGGCACCCCAAGCTGGCTCCTGGCCTCACCGTCAGCTGCCCCCGGGGCTCCTGGGTCCCTCGATGCTCATCAGGTCAGGGCAGCCACGGAACGTGCGCCGAGGCAAGGGCGTGGGTTCCGTGTTCTGGGCCGCCGAGGGGCCTGGACCTCAGGCCACCCGGCACCGACCACCCCCAGCCCTCAGGCCCAGCCGATGATGACAGCAGAGAGCATCAGGGGTGGGAGGGGCGGACAGACGTGACCCCAGCCCCCCGACCCCCCCGGGGCCCTCAGCGTCCTCACCGGTGGGTCGGCGTCCCCACGATAGAGCCCGTGCTGCGCGGAGCACCCACAGGACCTGCGGGCTTCCGGAAAGCACGGGCCTCTTTCCCCGGAGCCTGGAGGCTGCCCTCCCGGAAGGCACCTGTGCTCCTAGCTAGGAAGCCTTGTCCCCCAGAGATCTGAATACTTAATAACATGTTGAAGAGACTGAAGTGTTGGCTGCATACCCCGCATCGGGGCTACGGACGTGGGCACCAGGCCAGCCCCAAGCGCCACCCCGGGGGGGAGGCTGCCGCTGCCCCAGGCCAAGGCCCCAGGCTGCTCGTGGGGTTGACTCAGTCGTCTGCTGTGGTCTGGCCACGCTGGCGGGAGGGCCAGGTCATGGGCTCCCTGTGCAAGGGGCCCTTTCAACCCCCAAATCCACCCTTCCTTAGTGTCTGCAAGTCTGTGTTCTCAATAACAAACTCACCCCTGCCAGAGCCATACAGGAAAGATCCAGAAGGTTCTGCAGTCGGGCACCTGGTGCTGGGAGGCGCTGCTTGGCTCCGAGGTGCCACGGAGGTAGCAGTACCGGGTTTGCACATTCCCTGTGCCCTGCCACTGCTGGGGCACCGCCGGGTGCTGGCGGGGGCAGCGGGGTGCGGGGTACTTGGCTGGAGACACGCCCAGCCTCTGGGCCAGCAGGTCAGGCCAATCTATCCTTCCTTTTGTGTAAAAACGGGGAAACCAAGACCAGGGAACAACGTGCTGGAGATCACAGAGCGAGTCAGGGACCATCTGGACACCACCCTGGACTCTGAGATGCGTCCAGCCTCAGGGCAGCCTTCTGGAAGCTCCAGTCCTCGGGACCATGAGCCCCTGGGGCATCGATCTTGTTGTGGGGGCGCTGACCCCCCAGAGGGCTCCGAGAGCCCAGTAGAGCATGCAAGAGTGCGCTGACCCCACACCCAGAGTCAGCCCCCAACCCCATGACCGTGCGTTGTGTCCTGTGCCCGGCACCAGGCGAGTCAGGGGGACTCACATCACAGCGTCTCCTGCTGGAGGCGGGTGGCTCTGACTCCACCGGGGGACGCACAGAAACCAGGGATCACCTGCCTGTCAACCACGAGGACACTGGGGCTCCAGCCCCCGTTTTAACACACATGCATGTACACATGCACGCACATGCCCCTAAGTGTGCATACGGATGTGCACGGGAGCACGCCTATGTGCATAAGCACGCACGCACATGTGGGCACGCACATGTGGGCACACACATGAACACACATGCACGTGTGTGCAATCCCGTGTGTGCACACATGCCCATGAACACACACATGCATGCGTGCATGCCCCACACGTACATGCACATGCACACACACATGTGTGCATCCCCACAGGTGCACATATGTGCCCCCACACACGGACACGAACACACACATGCACATGAGCGTGGGCGCACAGGCACACGCCTGCACGCACACGCACTCCCTCAGGTATGCTCACGTCCCACAGGGCCCCGGGGCTTCATCCTATACCCAGGATTCCTCTGACGTTAAACCCAGGCGCACACTCGGGGCTTCTCCCCGTCTGTCCCCACACCTGCCTCCGACGGCTCAGGCGGGAAGGACCCCCGATGAGCTCCTGTTCCCTGAGGACCTGGTCCCCGAGATGCCCACTCAGCCCCGCCTTCTGGATCCGCGGCAGCACCTGCAGCAGACGCCGCCCCCCCCCCCGGCCCGCCCCAGGCAGTGGGAGCACAGGTGTCTGGGCATCCATCCGGGGCGAACGGGAGGATCTTAGAAAGTTCTGGACTGGAGTCCTGGCTTCTCCGCTTCTCTCTGTGACATTTATCATCTTGGAAGCAGGGCAACAATATGCTCTCACAGGAGAAGCAGACGCCCGCCCGCCGAGAGGTGCCGTGTGCGGATCGGGGCTGGCCGTGGATGCCGCCGTCCCCCGCGCCTGCGCCCCTGCCCACCAGGACCCCCAGACCTGCCTCCAGAAGCCTGGGGGAGCCGCCACGGCAGGTGGCAGGAGGGAGCCCGGGGGGCCTGCGCCCAGCTGTCCTCCGCCAAGCGCCCCGCCTGCCGGCCGCCCATCCACACGCTCGGCCACACCAGCATTTTGTAAAATGCCAGCCCTGAGCGGGGACCCTCGTGGGCTGTCGCTGCTGCCAACCGTCTGATTGTGACATGTTCCTTCCCGCCAGGGCGAGCACACGGAGACTTTATCGCGTGTACATGAACCCAGAAAACACGGGGCGGGGGGGACGTGCAAAATGCCCACTAAGCCACGCTGCTCCTGAGAACACACGAGCTCGGGGTGCTCAGGGGCCCTCATCCCCTCCCTCCCAGGGGTCTGGCTCCGCTTCCTGTCCCGACGTGCCGCCGGCCCCCCTGGAGACGCCCCCAGGGCGGGAGCCCAGCCGCCCCCCGGAGCAGCGCCACCTCCCTGGACTCCTTCTTTCCGCCGGACCTAGGCCCTGCTGGCTGTTTTCCACGAGCGCAGACCTGCCCTTCCTGCCTCGTGCACCCACATAAAGTAAGGGGCACACGGTGGGGTGGTCAGAATGGGGCCCCGGACACCCCAGCAGGGCCAGGAAATGCTCGGCCCGGGGAGGGGCGGTGCGGCTGGAGCCTCAGTTGCTGTACTTACCAGGTGAACAAGTCAAGACTCCGTCTGCTGCAAGGGACAGTAATCGAAGTAAAACGGCTTTCCTGCTTCCTACACGAAGGATGAAAGGCAGGGAGGGAGGGACGGGGGGACACTGTGGCTCAGACAGTGGCTGAAAAGTCAAGGATGTCCCTCCTTCAGGCACAGCTGGCTCCAGGAGCTCAGATGATGTCATCTCCCCCGTCCCTGGTTTCGTCCTCCCCGGTTTGCTCCACTTTTAGGATCTACGCGTGCAAGGTGCCCCAGCAGCTCCCTCCAGGCTCACTCTTCTTCAGGTTCAGATTCAACAGGAAAATAAGTAAGGGTCTCTTCCTCTTGAATGTTTGCGTCCTGAGCCTATGTCCCGGGGGCAGCACACCTAACCCATCCCTGGAGCAGCAGCAGGGGTGACGTCGGGGCTGGTCTTGTCCAAAGCCACGCGGACCACCCACGGGGCCCTGGTGCGGGCAAAGGGCGGATCCCAAGCTGGGCCCTTGGCAGGAGGAAGCAGGAGGAGGCCAGAGGCCGTGAACCCAGCGGGTCTAGGTGTCAGCCCCGAGGCCAGCACACCCCGGGTGTCGCCTACGGGCGGCGGAGTCAGAGTGGCAGGATCCGTGCTCCCGAGGCACTCAAGTCCGTGTCAGGTATCACCAGCCCAGCCGGGTGTCATGTTGAGTCTCCAACCAGAAACGCTCCCTGACGCCTTCCGACCCGATGGCCGCGAGGCCGCCCTTCCGCACCTCCTGCCCCCAGACCCGCCCTGTGCCTCTGCCTCTCGCAAGAGGTCCCCTGGGACTCCCCAGTCTCCGCAGCGCCGGGCCAGAGGCAGAGCCAGGGGTAGGGCTGGTCTGCGGAGGCCCCCGGATGGCGCGGCTCAGTGAGGACGGCCTGGGACGCCCGGGGCCTGGCTCGGGCAGGTCCTGGCCTCGGAGAAGATCCCGCTGCCAGGCACGGGGGCGCAGCCTGCAACCAGAGCGGCCTGCACGGCCAGCGCCGGGGCTAAGCAGGCGGGCGACAAACAGGTCCCCAGACAAGCTGCCTGCGGCTCAGAGCCGCCACCATCCCGACCATGCGCTGTGAGGAAACTGAGGCAGGACTCCTCTGGTTGGCCCGGCAGGGCTCTGGAACACCCAGAGCGGGTGGGGGAGGGACACGTGACCCCAGGCCCTCCTCCTGGCCTGCAGGGTGCAGCCTGGCTCGGGGAGGGACCACGCGACAGCAAGGGGCAGGGGGCGTTGACCCGGAGCTGGACTGAAAGACCAAAGAAGTGAGCAAACGGGGGCACCGCCCCCCCCAGGACCCACTGAGGCTGCGCCTTCTCCGGAGACCAAAGCCCCTTGGAGATCCCAGGTGGGTCCCCAGGGCGCATGTCTCGGAGCGGTTCCAGCCAGGTCCATGCTCTGGCCACGACCCAGCCTTCCGTCCGCTCAGCCGTTCCTCTAGGGGAGGGCACCCCAGTGCCCCCAGCCCCCGGCCACCCCTACAGGGTCCTCACGTAGCTGGGACACCTGCTCGTGACGCCGACCAGGAACTGGGCGGCCGTGGCACACGCAGGCAAGTGAGCTCACGGGGAACATCCAGGCGGGTGTCGGGGCTCGGCCGGCCGTGCCCCCCGCCCTGCGCACCCCTGCACACGCTCAGCCTCCGGGCTCACCAAGCCTCTGAGTGTCACCCTGGCGGCCGACGGGGCGGCACATATTCCGGTGTTTCTGGTTAGTGGCGCTCACTGCCCGTTCGTACCCGCCGCCCCGCAGCCCGCCGCCCCGCCCTGGGAGCATCCTCTCCATATCCGAAGCCCACAGTCTCCTGCGTTTCCATCCTTTGCTTCTCGCCCGTCGGGACGTCGTAAAGCACCCTGACACCGCCCCGCGTGTGGCCCGCGCTCTGGGGCCGGCCTCGCCGGGGGCCGCCAGTGTCCCCGCTGTCGTTCAGGGCAGGAGGCAGTTCTGATGTGGGAGAGCTCATCAGTCACTTCCCTCACGGCTTCTGCTAGGCTGGCCTTGATTAAAAGCATGCTTCCGCCCCCAAGGCCACAAAGATATTCTCCTGCATGTTTTAAAATCATCATTTTACTGTTCTTATTTATGTACTGAATTCATCTGGAGTTAATCTAGTTAATATGGCGGCAAGTGGGAGACCTGGCTTATGTTTCCCCATAAAGAACTCCCATATTTCTCATACTGTTTAGTAACCGACCTCCCCCTTCCCAAATACGCAGCCTCCGCCAGCGGCTCGCCCACGCCGGGGGTGTCCTCCGCAGCCCCCCGCGCCCCGCACGCCGCAGCCCTGCGGCCCACACGCCTCCCCCCTGCTCCGTACCCTGAATGCCGGCAAGTGAGCTCCCCTCATGCTCAAAACTTCATCATCCTTTTCAAAATGTGTTAAGCTATTCATAGGGTTTATTTTTCTAAATTAAATTTAGAATCCATTTTCCAAGTTCCAAAAACTCCTATTGAGGGTTTTGATCAGATAATGTGTTGAATCCATAAATGAATTTAGGAAAAGTCGGCATCTGTGCAGTCTCTGGTTATCCCGCTCCCGAGAACGGCCGTACTGGTCAGCAAAGGCTACGGCAGGTGTGCGTAACGAGCGGCCCCGGCAGCTCACAGCAACCGGCCCTTCACGTCCTGCTCGCGTGGGGAGCCCGGGGCTCTGCTGGGCTCACCCTGCCTGGGCAGCCTGGGCCTGGCCGCCGCTGCGCTCAGGGCTGTTCACGGGTCTCTTTGTTCTCTCCGCACCTGTGGACAGTCCTGGGGGGATGGAGAGAGGAGCAGGACCCCTGCGCTGTCTCTGGAGGCCTCGGCTCAGCAGGGCAGGTGCACCGTTGCTCTGCCCGCCGCTCCCGCCAGCCGAGTGGCCACGTCCACACCAGCCGGAGGGGGCGGTGACGGCGACTGTGTCCAATCTCACTGTAAGGAGTCAAGATCTGAAAACAGCCATTAATCTCCTGCACAGGTGCACCTCCTTATTTATCCAGATCAGTTTGCAAGTTAACCACGAGAGCCGCCCGTGACTCCTGCCCTCCAGACCCTGCCCGTTGCTCAAATGGCTCACCTGCTGCGGGCAGGGGTGGAGAAGCCGGCTGTCCCTGTTCCCGGCGGCTCCGGAGGCCACCTCACCTACACGAGGAAGCGAAACCCAGGTCCCTGTGCTGCTCCGTCAGCTCGGGGCCACGTTTTCAGGACCATGAAGTGAGCAGACTCGCATGGAGCTCGGCCCTGCAGTCAGGCCGCGCCCACTCCAGGGCTCACTCTGCTCTGCTGTGCGTCCCTGCACATCCCACGTGAGCCCTGGGCCTCCAGCCCTCCTGCGTGTGAGTGCCAGCTCCGGGCCCGACGACTTCCAGAGGCTCTTCCCAAATCTAGGACACTTCATGCATCTGTGGTTTCTGAGTCTTTGGAAGGAGAGTCCCAGCGTGGAAAAGAGTGAGGAAACGTGCTGCTCTGGGGTGGGGGGTGCAGAGATGAGGGCCGGCGGGGGCCTGGTTGTGCATCCAGGGAGCGGCGTGTGTATGTGTGTGTGTGTGTGTTGGGGGAGGCGGACAGGCAGGAAGGCTCACCGTGTTCAAGTTTTTAAGAGAAGTAATGGGGCGGAAAGAGCAGAACGGTCCTCTGTGGCTGGAAATGTCAGAACTCGGAACCAGTGTCTGGAAGACGTGCTGAACAGACTTCAAGTCAATCCGGGAGCCAGTTTACTCCCAGGCAGGGCTCCCCAGAGATGAAGCAGGCTCCCTCGGCGTGCGGCGAGGGCTCCGGGCCTGGGCAGGGCACCGGGGCACTGGCTCTGGCCCGCAGGGTTGGTCTTGTGGCAAAATGCACCCTCTGGGTGACTCTTCTTCTCCTTTTAAAGATTGTACTTATTAGAGAGAGAGAGAGAGAGAGAGAGAGCACAGGCAGAGGGAGCAGCAGAGGGGGAGGGAGAAGCAGACCCGTCGCTGAGCAGGGAGCCCGATGATGCAGGACTCGATCCCAGGCCCCCGGGATCATGACCTGAGTGGAAGGCAGACGATTCACCCACGGAGGCCCCCAGGTGCCCCAGGGCAACTCCTCCTTTAGGTCCAGCAGCAGACGACATCCCGGCGCCTCCCCTCACCCTTTCTCCCCTTGAATGCACCCCCAACTCCGCCAGAGGGGCCCCGCAGTGGAGTCAGCCCGATGGATCCCGTGTCCCAGACACCTGGGCGTCCCCCGCACAGTCTGCCTCGAGGGGCTGCAGAGGGGAGCTCAGGGGCCAGGGTGGGCAGCGGGGGCAGGAAGGAGGCGGCAGAAAGGAGAGGGATGGAGGAGGAGACCCTCCAATCCTTCCAGCCCTTGCTGGGTTCTTGGATCTGAGCTTTTCCTTCTGGCAGGGACTCGAGGGCAGACGAGCTCTGGGGCCGACACCCTGGGACACACTAGGCGTCGGCGCAGGTGATCCGAGGAGATGCCACAGCACGAAGTAGATGCAGGGGGAGGGAGGAGAGAAGGCCTCTCCCCTTCTCTCCTAAGAGGCCTCTCTCCTAAGAAGAGGAGCCGGCGGGCAGAGTGTCCTAAGACCCCAGCCCGGGGCGCCTCTGCGTCCCTCCCTGGCCCCGGGGTCTCCCAGGTGGGCTGGAGCCGACAGCGGGCGCGGGGCGGGGGCCTCCCAGGACTCGGCCTCTGGGCCTCCCCTCTGCTCTCTGCTCCCTGCCCCCGCCGGCCTGGGCAGGTCAGTGAGCTGCGGACCGGCCTTCTGAAGGGCAATCAGCAGGGAGGGCTTGGGGCAGGGGCGCCGTGCTCACGCTGCTCCATCCCCTGGGCTCCCTGCCCCACTGCAGCCGCTGGACTCCGCCACCTGTGCTTCCTTACCTGACCCCCCCTCTGGCAGCCAGGGGGGCCCGCCCACGTGCACAGAGGCCAGAGGTGCTGAGGAACCAGCAGCCTGAGGACCAGCCCTGGGCGATTGGCCAGTGGCCGTTAGCATAGCAAGACCCCGATCCTCTGGCCCTTAGGCTGAGCTGATGTCACGGTGTGCGCAGGATACCATGGCCCAGAGTCGCGACTTCCACGGCCCCTTGCGTGGAAACGCGCCCTTGGCTGGCCGCTTCCTTCCCTGCCTCCGATCCCCTCTCCCAAGCTGGTTCCCAGACTGTCTCCCAAAGAAGCAGGGTGCACCCGGAGTCCTCCTCTCGAGCTCTGCTTCGGCGGAACCCCAACCAGGACACGGGCTGCCCGTGCACGAGTGTGGGTTGGACACGGACCAGTGCCCCCGCCTCGAGGGCAGCGACCCCTCCTGCCTCCTCACAGTGCCAAGGACAGAGCAGAGGGAGCGACGCCAGTCCGGGGGCCCCTGAGCCTCGCTCCTGGCCCAGCATGTGCTCCTGAGCAGGAAACCAAGCGCTCTCTCACTCATGCTAAATGGTCAGGCCCCGGGACCCCCTGTAGGGTGCACCTCCGGGGCAGAGCCTGGGGGATGCCGCCCCCTGGGAACGCTGGGGTCTGATGCTGGTGTCATTGCTCTGGCCAGCCCCTCACCAGCAACAGCTACTGGCGTGGCCCCTGGGGAACCTGGGGAGGACGGGGTCAGGCTTACGGCTCTCTCTTCTGGCCCAAGGAGTTAAGGTGGTCCCATGAGAGCAACCCTGAGCGCCAGGAGAACTCTCCACGCCCGCCCCCAGGGAGCTCCCCGCCTGCCTCTGCTCATGGGGGGCCCAAGCACAGCACGGCCTGGAGGACCCCAACCTGACCCTGAAGGAGTTCAGAGCCCCTCCCCACTGGCAGGGGGAGATCCTGGGCCGGACGAGGGGAGCCCTGGGGCTGCAGGTGTGCACGGGGCCGGGGAGCCAGGGCAGTGTCCCCTGGGCTGGTAGTGACAACGAGAAAGGGATAATGATTCTTCATAAGAACGACGCCCAGCTTTGTACTGAGGAGCGCGCGTGCCGTCTCCCTCGACTCCCTTAGCAACCCTCAGGAGCGCGTGCGAGTACCCGCCTGGCGTTCTCCACGAGAGACCGGAGGGTAAGGGATGAATTCCGAAGCTCAAGATCCCCTAAATAGCGTCGAGAGGCCGGCATTGTGTGGAAGACAGAAGGGACGCGGGACGCGCCGTCCTCTGGTGGCTGGCCTGGGACTTGGGGCTGCGGGCCGGTGCTCACACCTGAGGCTCTCGTGGGCTCTGCTTACCCGCGACTGGCGCTCACGTCCTCTCTTGATTCTCAGAGAAACCCTCCGGATGGATGAAGCAATCAGGGCCCAGAGGGGGTGAGGTGGGTCTGGACACTCAGCAGCCCCGCATCCCACCTCGTGCCTCTGCTCCTCCTGGGCCGGGCGCCCCTCCCAGCCTCTCCACGGCGCCACCTCGCCCTCGCTCCCTCGGCCTGGATGCCCACCCACCGCAGCGGGACGTTCCCCTTCCGCCGCCCAAAGGTCAGTGCCCCCCCCCAGCACCACTCATGTTTCCATGGTAACCACATTTCCCTGGGAGGACTCACGGGCCTTTGTCCATCGCCTCTTGCACGCCTGCAGCCCAGCACGGGGAAGGTGCCCGCCGCCGGCCACGGCCCAGCCATGTGCACAAACAAGGTCGCTCTGGCCCCGCAGAGCCGCGCGAGCACCTCCTCCGCGCCAGGCCCCCCGGCTGAGGTTGGATTGGCCCAGCCCCTGCCAGCAAGACAAGGACGGGCCATGAAAGCAGCTGGGGGCGGGGTGGGGGGGGACTGGCACCTGGGCTGTGCTGGTCACGCCCTATGCTTTGCTCATGGTCCGTTTTATCTCCATGACCAGCATCCGAGGTGGGGACATTCTTCTTCAAGGAACCAATAAATAAACGGGCACCTGGAGACGTTTGGTGGCTTCTGCAGAGCCTCTCAGGTCAGGACAGGAATTCAAACCAAGTGTGTCCCACCTCCAAGCGCCCGATGGCCTTGATGAGGCTGGAAGGACAGGCCCATCGTGTGATATCGGCGGCACTTGGCTGTCTCACGAGCCCGTTCACTCACCTTGGATGGTGACGCACCTGCTTCTCATCAGAGCCACCTCCTGGGACTCCCAGCACGGGATGCACCGGAGCTTGGAGAGCCTGGGGTGCCCACACACGGGGACGCTCATCTTCCCGTGAAGAACAGAGCCAGCCAAGTGGAGCTCGTGTGCTGTTGGCCGTGATGGAAACTGAAAACATTTGTGTGTTGTCCGCACTCCAGGGCGCTGCCAAACGAGTCCTCGCTTTCTCTGCACTTGATGCAGGCAGCCTGGATAAACACGACCCAGACGACTTTTACTGAAATTATCCAAGTAATTGCTCTCGTTTTTGTTTTCTACATAAAATCATGTTTGCTGGACCCCGAGAGGGTGCTCAGGACCAAACTAGGTTGTGTGAAATTGAAAATATGGGAAAAACCAGACCATGGAAGCATGTAGGCTGGTTATGGAGAAACGTCAATTATAGGAAACAGATGCCCTCTACTTACAGAATATGTTATGCCAGACCAACTCCCACAAATAATGGCCATTAGGGCTGGATGAGAGGAAGATAAACTGCTGTTGGAAGGCCCTGGCACATGACCAAGACGGCCAAGATCTCGTCTCCACGAGGAGGAGCAGAGCAGGTAAGGGAAAGCTGCCCCTCCGGGGACATTGGCGATTTGCTGGGCAGGGAGCTGTGGAAGGGGGTCTTGTGGGTCTGGAAAGGTCAGAGAGGAGTCAAGGACTTTCCAGGCCATCGTCTCCGGAGGAGCCAAGGTCCATGAGAAAAGAGAAGCTCACAGAAGTGAGCCCACCACTTTGAACAGATGTTCCCTTGGAGAATTTGCAGAACCCCAGCCTCACAAGGTCCATGAGAGAGCACAAAGCAGTGACTCCAGGCCAAGAAGCCAAGGAGCAGAGTCCCCTAGAGCATAGGAGAAAACACCAGAGGGAAGAGCCCGCCGAGCACCTCACGTTTTCTGTAGGGGCCCCTATGGTGCAGGCTGGGACCAAGGACCAACTAGAACGAGGCCACCTTGCAACACCTGAGATCCAGCCTCGTGTCCCTGCTTGGCCAGCACGGCGTCCTGCTCCTGCAGCTGGGAAGGAGGACAGTACGTCCGCTCGGGTGGAAGACGGCCTCACCCAGACCCCGCAACGATGTCGCAATGTGTCAGGCATGACAACACAACTGGAAAGAAACACAAGGCCATAGACACTGACCTACGTGTGGTCCATGGTCCGGACACCAGTGTTCTCAGATACTCAGTGGGGAGTCTGCTTCAGAGATTCTCTGCCCCTCTCCCTCGGCCCCTCCCCCTGCTCATGCACACGCTCTCTCTCACATAAATATTTTAAGATTTTATTTATTTATTCATGAGAGACACAGAGAGAGGCAGAGACACAGGCAGAGGGAGAAGCAGGCTCCCTGCGGGGAGCCCGATGCAGGACTTGATCCCAGGACCCCAGGATCACGAACTGAGCCAAAGGCAGACACTCAACCACGGAGCCACCCAGGTGCTCCATCAAATAAATAAATAAATATTTTTTAAAAAAGACAACTCTAGAAGTTGAGGCTCAGTCAGGAGACATAAACCATGAATCAGAACCGAGAAATCTTAATATAGACAGTTATTCACTGTTTCCAGGGGACTAGCCACCAAGATGCCCAGAGAACACTAAAGAATAAGGAGGAAACTCTGGGGACGAGGACATGAAGGGGCAACCTGCCAGCCTGTGGCCCCGAGCACCCTGGAGAGGCCGCGGCCCAGGTGTAGACGTCCACGGAGGGGCCACAGCCAGCACCGCGAACCCCCAGCACCCACGGAGCTACCAACAAAGCCACCGGGGAGCTTCACGCCAGGAGTTTAAATTCAGAAGGAAAGGTTCTGAAGTGGAAGCCTGGGAACTCAGGAAGGGAAACCGCGACAGGGAGGAGAAACGTGTGGGGGGCGATCATGAAAGCTGTGTGCTTAGTATGTACAGGAAATAAAAATAGGAGGACTCCCAACTTCCCCCAATGGCAGGATAGCTCCGGTTTGACTAACCCTTCTGTCCTAACAATGATAAATCTTAGAGAAAATATGTAAACAACTGCTTCTCTAAAAGTAAAAATAAATAAATAAAATCAACACACAAAACCCAGTTTCATTTCCATACACGATGAACAATCTGAAAAGAACGTCACACAAACAATCCCACTTAAAACGGCATCAAAAGAATTAAAACCCTGGGGAATTGACTTAACCAAGGAGGTGAAAGTTATGTACAATGAAAACTTTGAAACTCTGCCGAAAGGAATTAAAGATCCAAATAAGAGGGAGCACATCCCTAGGTCAGAGGATCACAAGACTAAGTACGGCTGAAATATCCGTATTACCCAAAGTGATCTGCAGATCGGGTGCAAAGCCTACCAAAATCCCAATGACTTTTTTTTTTTTTTCAGAAATAGGAAATCCAATCCTTGAATTCATACAGAATCTCAGTCAAAACAATCTTTAACAGAAAAAACAAAACTGGAGACTCAGACTCCCTGATTTCAAAACTTATTGTAAAGCTACAATAATCAAAACAGCGTGGTGTTGGCATAAAGACAGATGTATAGACCCACGGGATGGGTCAGCAACAATGATTAAATCCAGGGAAAATACAGAAACCACTGTTGGAGGGCACTGGAGAGGCACCCGAGGCAGAAACCGACCGGACACAGCCCACAGTAAGGGCATCTGCCTGCACAGGCTCACAGTCCATCTGGCTCTTCTCCTGCGGGAATGAATCCCCAGCCCTCAGGGCACAATCACAATCGGATTAGAGCTCAAGAGGAAATCCTCGGTCTTACTGGGCTGGGAAGTCAGACGTCAACATTTCGGCCTGCCAGGGAGGCTGGAAATTGAAGGAGAAAATCCTAGTTGATTTTCTCTGGATGCAAACTCCCATCAAATCCTTGACTCCTTCACCGCATGTCGAAGGAGCCCCACCTAAACCAGAGGCGCAAGGCTGGAGGGACTGAGCGCCCGGCGCTGGACAAGAACCCTCTGAGGGTCGTGATGAGCATCTTGAGCTCTCGCCCGAGACCCCAGCAGGGGCTTGGGCTTCAGGACCACATCTTACACTGACGTCTGTACCCAACGGCACAAGCATAGGACCAAGATGGTACACCAGTAATTTGATTACCTTCCAGAAGAAAATTTAACACTCTTAGACGAGATAACAGAATCTGGAGAATCTACGGCTCATCATCCATAGTGTCAATTATGAAAACAAAGATTACCAAAGTGGGGGGGCAGGGGAGCTGCAGAAATGGGGGAGCTGTTGTTTAAAGGCACACACACCTGGAGTTGGTAGATGAGTAGTCCCGGAGCTCAAATGCAGAGCACAGGGGTCACAGTCAACAATACTGTATCTTAAGCTTCAAAGTTGCTAAGAGACTAGATCTTAATTGTTCCTGGCACAAAAAAAGAAATGATAATTACGTGACATGATAGAGGTGTTAGCTAATGCTACGGTGGTAATCATACTGCAAAGCATACATGCATCAAGCCAAGAGGTTGCACACTTCAAACGTACGCAGTGTCACGTGTCAATTGTATTTCAATTAAAAAACAAAAGCAAACCAAAGTGATCAGACACGAGATGAAGCAGGATTTTGTCATACGAGGTCAAAAGGAAGAAATCGTTAATAAAAACAGATCCACGTGTGGTCTATATGTTGAAGCTAGAAAGAAAGAGCTTTAAAATATCTGTGATAACTGTTAAAATATCTGTAGGTAAAAGTGTATCTAATGAGTGAAGAGATTGGGAGTTTTTAGGAGAGCTATCGAAACTCTACAAGCCCATGGAAGAGTTCACCTGACTCTAAAAACAGGGCAGGGGGGGTGGGGGGGAGGACCATCAAACTTGAAGTCGGATTATTGTTTGGAATTTTGTTGTTGTCGTTCAGAATTGCTATGGGTTCGAATACACTAAAGTATGGGGGAAAACAAAAATCAGACCGCCGTTCACCTACAGGGCAGCAGGAAGCGAGGCAGTGTGGGTGACTGAGAGTGGGGAAGAAGGCGTATTGGGTCCCTAGTATCTGAAATTTATTTATTTTTATTTTTATTTTTTTGAAATTTTCTAAATGCAATTAAGACATCATTCTATCCAACCAAGAAGCCGCTCAAGACCAAGCATATTAAACACAAAGGAAAACGCAGTCGGGCACGCTGTGGCGAAGAGCATCACAGCAGAAGGGAAGGTGGGGAAGGCGCCGGGACGGGAGACAGTGACACTAGAGACAAAGGCAAAGAGAAAAATGCCAGCTGGAGCATCAGCAGAAACACTGGGGCTAGAGGTCATGGGGATGCCACCTTTGGGTGGCAACCAAGAATTCCGAAGCTTTCCAAGGTGGGGGTCAGAGAAAGATACGTTCATACAGATGAAGGCTGAGCGTCTCCACCGGAACGAAGAGAAGCTGTCCTCCCGCTAGGGGAAAGGAGGTCGCGCTGCAAGTGGTCAGCGTGTAGGTAAATAAGGCGACTGTTTCCTTAAATCCTTGGAACATCGGTTGGCCGATAGTAAGCAAAAGAGACAACAGAATTAGAATATTATCCTTTGCAACTCAAAATGAATTACTGGGCACAGGCATTAAGCATCTGTGGCCGCTGACGTGGCGAAGGGAGATACCATCAGAAATCATGGACGTTCTGTCTGTCCAAACACCAAATAATGTCTTCAGACAGAGATTAAGCCTGAGTCTGACCCCGTCTCTGAGTCCAGCAGTCAATATGCAGCACGTACAAAGGGCAGGGCCACGTGCTGGGGATGCTATCAGCAAAATCCAGACTGCGGGAGAGTCTGGAAGTCAAAGGGAGGGGAATGAGAAAAATAGGAGGGACTCGCGGAATAAAAGGAACACAAAGGACATGTCACATTTTTAAAATTCAGCAAGACTCAGCTATAACATGCAGGGTTTCACCTTTGAGTGATAAAACTGGGTTTTATAAAAGATGTCATTACTATGAAAATCAGGGTAGTGGTTACTTGTGGGAGCAGGAGACGTGGCTGAGGCGGGGCTCAGGGGCCGGGCTCCCTGCGGCTGACCACGTTCCGTCTCTCCGGCTGGCAGGCGGTGGTGACCGGGGCGCTTATCTAGGAACACGTTGTGAACTATGCATTTCTTTTGTGTGATGTTCTGTATCTGTATTTTGTTTGACAATAAAACTACCTTTATAAAAGTGCTAACAGGGGATCCCTGGGTGGCACAGCGGTTTAGCGCCTGCCTTCGGCCCAGGATGTGATCCTGGAGTCCCAGGATCGAGTCCCACATCGGGCTCCCTGCATGGAGCCTGCTTCTCCCTCTGCCTGTGTCTCTGCCTCTCTCTCTCTCTCTCTCTCATGAATAAATAAATAAAAACTTTAAAAAAATAAAAATAGAAGTACTAACAATCTAGTGCAGGTTTAAACCCTGTGTACAAGTAAGATGACATGCATGCATGCAATTAGGGGAAATGACCGAAATGCAGGCTGAGGCAAGAATGGGAATTAGAACAGCTCCTAGGGCTCACCCAGGGCAGGGGAAGTTGGGCGTCTTTCTTGTTCCAACAGTCCGCCTGCAAGACCTCGTGGTTCATCGGTGTCCAGAAACCTGACCTCAGTCACGGGGAATGATTATCTCTAGACCAGATGTGACCGACTGGTCCAGACTAACAAAACAAAAAACCCGAAAGGATGAAACTACTTCTGATAATGCAACAAGGGCAAAGCTCAAAAATGTTTATAGAAACACCAAAATTTATCCAGCACCCAAAAGCTGAAATCCACAGTGAGACCGGGAGAAGATTGAACATAGCAAGTCGTGATGTAGACGATATGGAAGGACCACACTGAGCCTCTAGAGGTGTAAACCGCTGCGTCGAATGAGGGCGGGAGAGGGGACACAGAAAGCAACTGCAGAGAGACAGCATCCTTCAAAAGGCAGATTAAACCCAATATTATCAATAACTAAACGTCCTCAACACCCCCATGAAAAGGCAAGGATTTTCAGATTGGATAAAGAAACAGACCCAACCTCATGCTGCCCGCAACATGCTGCCCGGTCTAAGTAGAAAGACGCAAAAGGACGAGCAAGGTGATGGAAGATGGCACGCCGCGCTGGCACCCGTCCAGACAAACGAGCTGCAGTAGCCGCCAGCGTCAGACAGAGCAGATTTCAGAGCAAAGAGTGTTGCTAGCGATTTCAAACCTCATTTCAAATGATAAAGGGGTCAGCTCATCAAGAGGACATAACAGTCCTGCGTGTTTATGCACTTACTCACAGAGGTTCAGAGTGCACAGAGCAGAAACCGTTAGAAACACGGGGAAAATAGACAAATCCACAAAAACAGTGCATTTTAAACACCTGCCTTTCAATTACTGGTGGAAGGAGCACAGTGAATCGGTAAGGACACGGAAGACTTGCAAAGCAAAAGACTTGGCCCGAGTGACATTTTTCAAATACATTCTCAAGTGCGCATGGAATGTTTTTACCAAGACAGGCCGCATTCCGGGCCGTTAAAACAAGACCTCGATGCATTAAGAGGGTTCGGGTCATATAAAGTATGTGCTGTGACCACAATGGACTTAAATTAGAAATCGATAGTAAAAAGATTTCTGGAACGTGCCCAAATATTTGGAAAGCCAAATAACACACTTGCAAATAACCCCTACATCAGCGGAGAAACCCAAAGGGAAATTAGGAAGTATTTTGAACTGAATGAAAGCTAAAACAGAGCACATCAGAATCTGTAAAATGCCACTAACATGTTAGGAGGAGGGAAATTTATAGCTTACAGACCAACATTAGAAGAGGAGAGGGCTTTCGAATCAAAGCTCTCTGTTTTCACCTGAAAGAGCCAGCAGATGAGCGTGGAGGAGACGGGGAATTAGGGAGAAGTCAGGCAGCGAGGTACGGAAAGGAATCAACCAAGTTGGGGGCAGGAAGAGGGTAGAGAGTGTTCATGGGACCAAACACTAATTTTTTTTTTAAAAGAAGATTATTAAAATCAGCAAGGCTCTAACCAGACCAATCAGAAAAATAGAGAAGGCAATTATCGATACGGGAAATGAGAAAGAGGACATCACTACAGATGTCACAGATACGAAAGGGATGATCAAAAAATACTGTGAACAGGATGCCAATAAATGTGACCACTTGGATAAAATGCACAAATTCTTTAAATACACAAGTCACACAAGTTCTCTGAAGAGAAAATAACTGGCACAGCCCTTTATCTCTTTCTTTAAAAAAATGAATTTGCAGGTCAAGAGTCTTTTCACAAAGAAAACTTATCATTTTGGACCAAGTGCCACATTCGGTGTGGGAAACACAGTCTTTTTAAGAAATGATGCTGGGCCAATTGGATGCCTATATTGGGGGGAAACGCTGGCCCTCCCCTGACATCATTTTGAACATTGTTTACAAACTGCATCAGAACACCAGCTCCAGTGGTATATCGGGCATAAATGTGAAGAATGAAGCAGTAAAACTTCCAGAAAGTGACATAGGGCACTTTCTTCATGACCCCGAGCAGCCACTAACCATAAAAGAAAAGATGAATGCATCATATTCTGTTAGAATGAAGAATTTACGTCCATCAAGAGACTTGTATTCAGAATATATTTAAAAGAGAACGTCTATAAATCAAGCGGAAAAACACAAACAGCCCAATTTTTCCTTTAAAAAAAAATGGCACAAATAGCTCCAACAGGAACTTCACAGAGATAGTACTGAACTGGACGGTAAACCAGGATGCCCGGTCTCATTAGTCATCAGGAAAATGTACGTTAGAATCGCAAAATAGTACCACTTCACAAAATGGCCAATTTTTTTTAAAAAGATTTTTATTTATTTACTTGGGAGAGACACAGAGCACAAGCAGGGGGAGGGGCAGAGGGAGAGGGAGAAGTAGGTTCCATGTGGAACAGGGATCCCGACCCGGGGCTCGACCCCAGGACCCTGAGATCACGACCCGAGCCGAAGGCAGACGACACTTCACCCCCTGAGCCACCTGGGCACCCCTGAGAATGGTCAAATTTTTAAATACTAAATGTTGGCAATGATGTGAAGTAACTAAAAATACACAGCCCGTTGGAGGGTAAATCAGTACAGCCACTTTGAAGAAGTATCTGCTGGTGCCTACGGCAGCTGAGCCTACATCCTCTGTGACCACACTTCCAGTCCTTGATATCTACCCAGCAGAGACGTTGTGTATATTTATCGGAAGATATGCACATGAAGATTTATAGCGGTTCTAATTATAATAACCACAAAATAGAAATGATAATATTGTCCAACAGTAGGCTGGATAAATAACCCTCTGTGTAGTCGTATGTGAGTAACACAGCGAAACAAGGAAGAGCGTCTGAATGCGCGGATGACTCACAAACATAATGTCGGGAGAAAGAAGCCAGGACAAAAGGCTACACACTATAGGATTCAATTTATGGGAAGTCCCGAGGTTCTAACTTAGCATGTGATGCCGGCGTGGTGGCTGCCTTTGGGGCGGTAACGGGAAGGAAGCCTTCCGGGTGCTGGTGAAGCTCTATTTCTCCATCTGGCTGGTGGTTACCTGCATGAATTTGCTTTGTGAAGTCTTACCAACCTGTGACTCACTTGTGATTCACACATTTCTTTTTTTCTGAATGTGTATTCCGCTTACATAAAATGCCAGGTACGTGTGCGAAATAGACGACCGCGGAAATCCCATCTGGGCAGCGCCGGTGCCGCACCAGGGGCTGCGTACTGCCATCTGGAGATCTGGGTTCAAACTCTGGCTCTGCAGTCGCTAGCCCCAAACGGTGGGGACGCCATGGGGGCTTCCTCGATCTCAGGGACCCGTCTTCCTGCCCCATTTCAAGGTGGTTTGAGGTTGGGTAGATAACCTTCAGTTTTGCACCAAATACAATGCCTGGCGTTCAGACGTGCTAAAATAGCAGCGGGGCCAAGACGCACCCAGGTCGGGTGGCTCCTTCTCTGCTCCCCGGGCACCTGGAGCCAGCCCCCCGCTCCCAGCCTGGACAGAAGCTGCTGCCTGGAGAGTCCTGTTTCCTCAGTTTGCTGTAAATGCCTTGGAGCAGATACTGGTCTCCTCGCCGGGTGCAGCATCCCACCTCGCGGAGGCTCCCGGATATGTGGGGTCAGCGCACGCAGGTGACAGGATAGATCCCAACCACTTAAACCCAGACGACGTGTCTCCTCCACCCGAAAACATCGATCCTCACCCGTCTCCCCCAGACTCCTCTTTTCCACTCAACTTTGCAGCAGAGAGCATGGGAGCTAATGGGCTTTTGCAGCTTCACATCCAACATACTAATTATAGTTCAAAGAACCACGTGCAGATTTAAGCATTTTTCTTTTACCACGTTTCCTGATCTTTATAGGAAGGACTAATTAAAAACTTTTTTTCTGTTGTTGCTTGTCTGACAGTTTTGCCAATTTGCAGTCTGACGTACGGAGCTAATCAGAAGAGAAGGCCGTCAGCAGATCCCCTCTGTCTGAAGTTCTGGGGCCCGGGGATGCCAGGAGGACGTGGTGCATCAGAGATAAATCAGCCCGTAGGAAAAGATTCAGTAAACATCGACAGGGCCACTCACTGCTGGGCAGGGCGCCAGCCGTAGACAGGGAACGAGACGTGGTCTAACCAGTGACGCCTCACTTACCGTCTGCAGGCGACGTGCACCAGCAGGTGTGAGTGTGACGGGCCTCACCCGCCCCTGCCCCCAGGACACGGAGGCCCTCTGAATCTAGGGACTCAGACTCAGTCTCTCCAGCACCTTGCAGCGAACCTCATTTCCTACATGGAGAACCCAAAGCCCAGAGCTCAGGTGGCACAAGGGGCCCTCGGGGCCACAGAGAGCAGAGGTAGATCTGACTCTGCTCAAACTGGAGCTCAAACTCCATGAGGCAACATCCAATGAAGTCACAGGGCTGGGGAAGGGGTCACAGATCTTCATCACAGGAGCGCCAGACGAGGACGGTGTCCTCTCCCTATAAGTAGGGTATGCACGCACACACACACCTCCCAACTCCCTGCACACACACACACACACACACAGACCTCCCATCTCCCCCATCTCCCTACAGAAGACTGATTCTGACCACAATACGAGAAGAGAGGAACAGCGCACAAGCCCTTCCTCTAGGAAACATTTCCACCACATAGTCAGCCCCAGCCTAACCCTCAGTTAGCAGATTCCAGGCTGATTTGGAGGGTTCAGAGCCCCTATGAATCCCTCCTGCAGCTGACACCTGATGCCCGACTCTGTGCCATCTGCCATGTACTCCTGTAGCTTCCCCTCCCCTCGGTCACCTGCACGTCCACGAGAAGGGCTGTGCTGGGAAGGCGGCCACTGGCTCTGCAGTGCTGGGGGTGCAGCCGGGGAGCCACGGTCTTAGGGCCGGGGCAACGACACAATCATACCCACTCACAGCATAATTTCTGGAAGAGCCCGCCTGTGCTTCTGCCACTGAAAGAGCTTCTAGAAGCACAAAGGCTGTAAGAACGGCCCTTGCCCTCAGTGTTTGTTCAAGAGAGGAAGCACTTACGTGGACACAAGGATGACGGGTCATGTGGAATCGGGTTTGAGATGCGGGAGCCTGAAATGCCTTGGTGGGGAAGTCCTAAAGGACGAACGAAAGCCAGCCAAGGAAAGTGAGGGAGAGAAAGGGTCCTCTGGGAAGAGGGATCGGTGGTCCCAGGAAGGCAGGGAGGCAGGAGAGCGCACCGTGCCCGAGAGCTGGGGCGGGTGAGACGGGAGGCCGGAGAGCAGGGCCACAGCTGCCATCAGGGTCCACGACTTAGCCTTTGTTCTGGAAGCAGGAAAAACTGCAGGCGTTCATTGGTGCGAGGGCACAGTCAGAATTACCACTTGACGGCCGCACTGGCCTTGGTACTCTTCTTGGGAATAAAACTTGAGGAGGGGCCGTGAGCAGGCCATCGCCGTGGTCAGGACGGGGGTCAGTGGTGGCCTTGCCCAGAGTGCAGGCAGCGGGCGGAGACAAGCAGACGGATTCCGTGCACAGTTCAGTGGTCGATGTGATGGAATCTGGGTGAGGACCCGACCTGGGGATGAGGGAGAAGGAAGAGACTCGGGTTTCTGACTTGACAACTGGGTGCGTGGGAGGGGATGAGATTGGGATTCAGGAGGAAGAACGGAGACAGGGGCTGCTGGGGACTCGGTGGACGCAGGAGGAGTGGTTCGGGGGAGCACTCCTGGCCCCCGGGGCGAGGGGCACGTGTATGCAGTCGATCCTTCCCCGCCTCGCCCAGGCTCCTCCCTTTTATTCCTCTGAATCGAGGCTTGCCTTTGTCCCTTTGGGTACCGCCTTCTGGCATAGTTAGGAATGTCCTCAGGAGTCTCACAAATGCCCTTTTATTTTAGAAAACATCTGGTCTTTTTTGTGATTGGAATTTAGGAATACAGTGAAGGCTGAGTCTTCACCGCAGTGGGTGAGTAGGATTTGTGCAAACCTGGTTAGGAAGAGATTGATTTGGATGATATTTGCCGGTATTAGGGCCAGAGACCCAAGAGTGTCTGAATCTTGCCATGCCAACCTCCTCCTCAGTTCATTCCCCCAACAAGATTCTCAAGGAAGACACCACAGTGAGCCACAGGAAACCACTGCATGGACTGCAGCCTAATACATGCGAGGAAACAAAGTGATTTCTTATAATTTATAATTAACTGCGGCCACTGCAGATTCTCTGGTAAAAGGCAGACATAGAACATCACATAGGACCAGATGCTGACGCCAGGCTCCTTCTCGTCCTAAGCTCTTGGGGCCTCATCCCTGTGTCCAGCCACATGGTACGGTATGTTTGCAAAGAGAGGGAGCTGGTCAGGTGACGTCCAACATTCAGCACATGTTAGGCCCGACCCTGAGAAGTAGAGACCTCTGAGTGACATTTTTTTAAAAGATTTTATCTATTTATTCATGAGAGACAGAGAGAGAGAGAGAGAAACAGAGACACAGGCAGAGGAAGAAGCAGGCCCCATGGAGGGAGCCCAACGTGGGACTCGATCCCGGGTCTCCAGGATCACGCCCTGGGCCAAAGGCAGGCATAGATGGGGTGGTAAGAGGTCTCTTTCCTTACGATCACCCAATTATTGCTGCCATATAATGGGGGGACCCATTTTGGTAATTAGTGGGATGCTTGCAACACAGATGCTGAAAGAACCTTGATCTAGAATGGGAGTCCTGATTGATCAGGGGTGTGTATGTGCACACGTGCACAACACGACACACAGAGAAAAGGCCATCGAGACCTCGATAACAAGCATCTCTGGGGTAGCAGCCCCACTTAGAGGTTAGCTCTACTTGTCAGAGCTTGTTTGGATCCATTAAGCAACAGGCACCAAGATGGGGTTAGATGTGCAGGACATTTATTGGGGGAAACATCTGTGAAAGATCTTTTTGTTGGCCAAGGAAAGGTTAGAGAAGGGGTACAGAAGCTCTTTTGCAGATTTGTCACCTGTAAAGGAAAAGGGAGATGTGAAAGGATTGGGCGCCTCGGTGCAAATGCAGTGGGAAGAGGGAAATTGCCGGATGCGTCACTCATGCTTCCTGCCGCAGGACATCTGAGCGGCACAGTTTATGGCCATCGCCCCATCTCCCCTGAAGAAGTTCACTGGTCCCCACAGAGGATGTGAGTGGCTGATGAAAAGGCATTCAGCTGGGGGAAAGCTATTGATGATGTTTAATGTGCAAAGGGACTGAGCACATTTGCACTTTATGAAAATTGATTCATTCGAGGTGAGTTTGAGGCCCTGCATTAAACCTCCTTCCATGGCACCCAACACACCACGGAGCTTCCCCACGTCTCTTCCAGCTGGGCGGACTGACCCCTGTCGTTATCTTGTTCCCTGCGGAGCTCAGGAAAGCCATTAAGGAAGGGGACGGGAGAAGCGACCTTCCTGTAGCAGGTGGTTAAGGTCTTGAAGAGCAGAAGGGCACGAAGGAGACCTGGATTCTAATCCTGACTCAGCCCCTTCCCCTCACGGACTGCTCACACCTGTACGCACCGAACTCCCCCGAGCCACGTGGGAAGAATGGCATTCCCAGCACTCAGCTCCAGGGCGGCCCTGGTCACTAGACCCGATGACCTATGCGCACTGCCTCGCGGCGCGCCTGGCGTGTTGTGGGCTCTGCGTGGAGAGAACTGACCTCTCCCGTCCTCCCATTCTCCTTTCCCCTATATTCCATTCTGCCCAGTATAGACGACATCCAATAAATCAGGTGATGTTCATGATTTAATGGGTGATAAAATAGCAATTAAATATACAGACTGATGTAGTTAAATGCCAGGCCATAAATCGTGAGTTGAACACCTCCTCTGGGCACAGGAGTGTGGAGTGTAATCTCGGCGGGAGCCAAGTCGCGTCAGCACCACGGACAGCGCGCCCGGGCGGCGCCAAGGCCCAGGTGTGCGACCTGGGGCCAAGGCGGGGCCACATTTGACTGTCCTTGAGCACCAGCCCTCGGTTTCTTGGGGCCACTTGACCATATCTTGCCTCTATCCCACCGCCATCATCATCATCACATTTCTGCACCCGACTGAATCACAAGATTCTGTTATAAACGTCTTTCTTATACCCGGAATGAGCGCGTGAATGTGGAATACATGGGAATATCCCCGTGCGCCTGCACACCGAGATGGGCCCTCCCTCCCTCCATGTCCAGGACGCCCCTTGCCGATCGCCTCTATTTGTTTCCACTCCTCCTCCTTCCGTTACCACCCGGAATCCCCCTGGAGTTTGCTCCCGCCATTGGGCCAGAGCAGCCCCTGTGACGTCTTCACGTGGCGAAATGCAAGGATGGTTTCTCACCCCACTGCAGGCAGCCAGCCCCTTCTCCACCCATGACGGCCAGGGCACCTCCTCCTTCCTTGGTCTCTCTCACACCGTCCTCTCCTGCTTTCCCTCCACTCTCCTGCCTGTAGGTACTGCCGATCTCCTGGATTCACCGTCAGGTCGGTTCTTTTCTCCAAACTCACTTCCTAACCAAAGTCATCGCCCCAGCCCAGTTCTGTTTTTTTCTCTAAATGTGATTCCTATGTCCAGATGTCTAACACTTCAGTGTCTTAAAAGACGCTCAAACCCAACGTGACCGTGGCCACACAGTGTGTCTCCATCACCAAAATATCTGTTCTCCTACATTCTTTCCCATCTTTGTAAAGGGCAGCTACATTCAACATTTTCTTATCTTAAACACCGTAGAGGTGGTTTTGATTCCTCTCTTCACATCACACCTTATATCCAACTCAGAAAAAAAATGTTTCCACCTTACTTTTAAAATAGATCCCAAATGTGAAATCACTGCCCATTACTTGTCTGACAGCACATTTGTCCATCCCACCATCACTTCACCTGGATTATGGCATCTGCATCCCCTCCGCCCATCAGTCTATTCTCCACACGGAGCCCAGGATGATCACGTCTCATCTCACTCCACTCAAACCCTCCAATGGCTCCCATTTCACTCACAATAAGACCCTACAACTACCTAAGAAGTTCTACACGGTCTGAATTTCTCCAAAATCATATCCTATCACTCTTTCTGTTGCCCTCTCCTCTCCACCCACACTCCCACCTCCGGGCCTTTTCCTCGCTGGCCTCTGTCTTGAATGCCCATGGCTCCCTCTCTGTCTCCAGAGACAATGTTCAAATGTCCCCTCCTCAGACGCCTGGCCTGAGCACCGTATTGTGACATAGCACCTTCCACAATTATTCTCTTCACCTTATAGCATTTGTCACCTGGCATATTCTTCACTTACCTTTTGCTCTCCCCACTTGAAGGCAAACCCCATGAGGGCAAAGACTGTCTTCCTTGTTCACTATCCTGGGCTCAGTACTTGGTCCATAACACTTGTTGGAGGAGAAAAAAGAAAGAAGGGGGGGGGGGAGAAGGAAGGAAGGAGGGAGGGAAAGAAGGAAGAGGAATAAATGAATTTTGGCACAGGTCGACTCCGATATTTGGTACCAAATACCAGGAAATCAGAGACCAATTCTGACTTATTTTCACATCCCCTTGGGACCTGCCACATGATATATAGTATAGATTTGGAAATGACGGCTCAGTGAGCAGACTGTGGGATGGATGGATGGATGGATGGATGGATGGATGGGTGAGTCGCCAACCCAAGCAGCCAGGATGGGGAGGGGGGTCTAGCTCAGGTCCTTCTCAGGATCAATTAAGAGGTCAGAAAGCACAACCAGGTAATGCACGGGTCATGGGTCCAGGTTCCCACAGAAGAGCGTTGATGTCTAGGGTCCCCTGAGCCTCTCCACAACCGCCCCCCTGACCCCGGCCCAGAACAGCATCCGGCAGGAGGCAGAGTCAGTAGAGCCACAGGTAGGGTCTCGTTCTGTCCAAGGCTCTCATTCCTCTCAGTGTGGAAAGCGTGTGTGGAACAGAAGTGATCTCTGGCCGATGTCAGAGCGGGATTTCTCCACTGGTTTGTTTTTTTTTTTAATTTTTATTTACTTATGATAGTCACAGAGAGAGAGAGAGAGAGAGGCAGAGACACAGGCAGAGGGAGAAGCAGGCTCCATGCACCGGGAGCCCGACGTGGGATTCGATCCTGGGTCTCCAGGACCGCGCCCTGGGCCAAAGGCAGGCGCCAAACTGCTGCGCCACCCAGGGATCCCCTCCACTGGTTTTCCAGAGCAGAATCACGGCGTGGGGCGGGGGGATCCCCCACTCGGGTCCCTGCCTGGGGCTCTTGTTTCTGAGCTCTGAGCGCCCATTCGTGGCCAATGGGGTGTCGTTTATGGAAGTCATTACACAGAAGCTGCCGTCCGCAGAAAGGAGACCACTGCCGGGGGTTCCCGCTGGTCGTTAAGCGCCCAGAGAGCCCTGATGGAGTTATCAGCCGGACAGCAACTGCACGGGTGTATTAGTTTGATCAGAGTGCAAATGCGTGGGCGCACACACACGCACACACACACGCACACACACGCACACACGCACACACACATTCTAAGTGGTCGTAAACAACGAGTAAATCCACACACGGACACACCGTCATCCAGACCTGGAAATGCAGTCAGATGTCGGCAATGGCAACCGCGTGTGAGAGGAGTGCGTGGAGCGCAGGGCGCGTGTGCGACAGCCCGCAGCCCCGGGCCCGCCCGCCCCCCCACGGAGACGCGCTCGGTCACCATTAATCGTGAGCAGGATATTTATGAGTTTGCTTGGCTGCTAACAACTTGGCCCTGCGGCAATTAATATTTATATTTGCAATCCCCGGCGCCGATAATGGACAGCTAACAGGCTCGGTTAATTGGTTTGCCACCCCCACCTCTTCCTGTGTCTTCCTGACCAGTGGAGGCGTCCTTCCCAGGGAATCTTATAATGGGCTTTTCATGTGTTGGTGATTTTAATTACCTTTTTATTGCTATGCAAATCTCCCTTCATTTAATCTGCCAACTAACAGAAGAGGCCAAAGTAACCAGGGCAAGGGGAGACAGAGACAGAAGCAGGTTGGGGTGCCCAGGTGTGCAGGAAAAGGCAGGCTGGTCCCGCTGGAAATGGGGAGCATCCACACCCCCGTGTGCCAGTTGTTCTGGAAGCAGCAGCAGCGTCCTGAGTCAGGCCGTGAGGTCTCCAGGGCGTCTGTCCGTGCTGCTGGGGACTCTCCCGGGCCAGCCCTCCCATGCCACCCTGACCTCAGTGGGGCCATGGAGGCCAGGACAGGGCAGCAGGCAGGGCCGTGGCTGTCTACTGCAACCCTTGCTTGGGCCCCAGCTTGATGCTGTGCAGGCTTGCTCCTTCCAAGGTACTGGGGCCACCGTCAGGCTTGGAGCTGGGGAAGGTCCTAGGCCAACGTGCGCCCATCCTAGGCCCACCTCCTCCGGCTCAAGAGAGCACCCCCGGACTGCTATATAGGGGCAGATGTGCCTTCCTGACCACTCAGGGCGGCAGGAGGGGCGGCCTGCCAGCAGGGGTGTGTCCTTCTGCAGGAGGGCCGAGGGGCTCCCCAGAAACCTCGGGCAGGGGCAGGAGCCCTGGCGTCTCCACAGTCCTGCCAGGAAGGCTTCAGGTGTGGGAGGAACTTGGGAGATCTTAGAATGAGGAAGCTGAGGGACGCCTGGGTGGCTCAGTGGGTTAAGGATCTGACCCTTCATTCTGGCTCAGGTCATGATCTCAGGGTCTTGACCTCAGGGTCGTGAAATCGAGCCCTGCATCAGGCTCTGCACTCAGCACGGAGCCTGCCTGTGCCCCTCCCTCTGCCCCTCTGCCTCCCCAAAGGAGCACTCACACTCGCTATCTCTCAAATAAATAAGTAAAAAAAAAAAAATCTTCTTTAGAAAATAGTAAAACAAGAAAGCTGAAGATACAACAGAAGCACAGAGAATCCACCTGTCAGGGCAAGAAGGATGGGGTTCGGGAGCTGGACGAGCCGGGCGGGCCCCTGAGCCGGCCTCTCTGCCCCGGTCGCCCCCGGCTTCCCGCTTCACCTCCTGTGTCCACTGCTGTCCTGTCCCATCCCCAGTGTCAGGAGGGTTGGGGGACGGGTTCATGCCTTTCAGTGAATGGTTACACGATCATTTTAATGCATCCAATCTAAGACTTAACAGATTTTTTTTTTTTTTAGTAAATATGGCAACTCAACATACTTAATTTAAACAAGAACTAGGGGTGGTGGATAGGGAGGAGGGTGGGGGGTGAGGGTGACTAGGTGGCGGGCCCTGAGGGGGGCACTTGACAGGATGAGAATTGGGTGTTATTCTGTATGTTGGCAAATTGAACACCAATAAAAAATAAATTTATTATTTAAAAAAAAAGAACTACAAACAAATTTAAATAAAACTAGGGGTCTGGGGATCCCTGGGTGGCTCAGCAGTTTAGCGCCTGCCTTCAGCCCAGGGTGTGACCCTGGGTCCCGGGATCAAGTCCCACGTCGGGCTCCCTGCATGGAGCCTGCTTCTCCCTCTGCCTGGGTCTCTGCCTCTCTCTCTCTCTCTGTCTCTCATGAATAAATAAATAAAAATCTTAAAAAAAAAAAAAAAAAAAAACTAAGGGTCTGGATACAGCAGTGCTCCCTGAGATGACACGGGACTGAGGTTTGAGCAGCACGGAGGCCCCGGACAGGGCCAAGGCCACGGCATTCGCGGGCAAGCTCACACGTGTGCACCCCGCGGCCCCCTGGATGGGCCTCAGCTCTCCATCCAAGGACGACACCCGCCCGCCCTCCCTGCCCAGCCCTGCAGACCCGCCCCGGCCCAGGCCCAGGCCGCCAGCAGCCACTCCCCTCCTCCTCCCCCACACGAGGCAAAAATCCGCAGAGCATGAGCACCCACACACACTCCCCCTTCCACCCGAAGATCAGTGAGCTCCTCCCACGGTGGGAGCCGTGGGGCACATCCAGCAGCTCCCCAGCCGCGCCATCCGGGCCCTGGACGGCTCATTAGATCATACAAGGTGCGGGTAATTACCCGGAAAAGCAACACTACTTGCCCGTGATGCCTGGTTTCCCTCCACCCTCTGAGCTTCCCCTTGTGGCAAAGGGAAGGATCTGGGCCCCGGGGCCCAGGGTGGCGGCGCGTGTGCTGGGGGGGAGCTGGCTCTGGGCTCGGGGGCCCTGTGTCACACGGATGGAGGGGTTTCCACCACGCTCGGGAAGACAGCCAAAGCAGGCTCCCCCCTGCAGGAGCCGCCTGGCCTCGGGGACACCCCACCCCCGGCCGGCTTTTCTTCCCCTTCCCCAGCCCGAGTGCGGCCCGGCCCAGTCCAAGGCCGGTGAGTTCTCAAGGTCCTGGGACAGGACAGGGCCGCCCCGCCTGCCCGGATTTCCTGACGGTGTCTCCATGGCGGAGCTGAGGAAAGACCAACGAGCCAACAGGACAGCCGGCGAGGTTTCCGGGCGTCACGAGACTCCACGCTGACGTCACGACTGTCCTCTTCACGCTGGGAAGCCAGGGAGGGCTGGTGTCCCCCGGCAGCCACAACCTTCACTGACGGCTCACCCACCCCAGGGGCCCTGTGAGCCAGCCCGCATTTGCATCACTGGGCTCCGGGGACCGGAGCTGAGAAAGATGGGAGCCCCGTTTGGCAAGTGGGTAAAGGGAGGCTTGGTCGGCCGGGCCACCTGCCGGTTGTCCAGCTTGGACAGCTGGTGTTCAGGGACACCCAGTGCCACGCGGCTCTCCGCCCTTCTCCCGTGGCCCCTCTCTTCCTGCCTCCTGTCTGACCGCCCTTCTGTCCGGGGAGCCCGAGAGCGTTAGGACCCTCTCCAAGGCCCCCTGCGTGATGCAGAGGCACGCGGCACTTCTCTGGGGCCTCGGCCGTGGGCCTTGCTGACTGCTGGGGGTGGTGCACGGGAGCTGGGAGGCTGCTGCCCCTAGTGGGTGAGGGCTGGGCTGGGCTGGGCTGGCCCGGGTGCCCATGCTGGCATCTGCAGGGCTCCCTCGAGCCCAGCTGGTGGGGCCCACAGGCAGGGGCTCAGATACTTGCATTAAAGCCATGAGGCCACCGGGCTGCGTGTGGGGTGCACGCACATGGGCCCATGCAGGGGCTCCACAGCAGAGCCTCAGTAAAGGGGTTCCCAGGTGCTGCGCCTGCTGTGGAGCAAGGGGGACAGGTCGCCGAGGAAGGGGGTGCGGGTGCACGAGGGCAGCTCTCTCTGGGAGGCAGGGAAGGGCTTCTCTCACCTCGGGCTCTGTCCACGGAGGAGGGGTGCGCGCCCTCTGTGGGAGATGCAGCCCCTCCGAGCTCGTCCTGCCTGAGCAGCCGGCTGTGTCTCCACGCGCCTCAGCAGACCACGAGGCGACCTCGTTACTTGGACGGTAGGTCCCTTCTCCGAAGCAGGGACGTGGAGGGCATAAGCAGAGCGTGGAAGTTTCCAGACTAAGGGGCAAGAGACTCAGGGCTGCCCCAGCGCTGCCACGAGGCTGGGGACAGTCCCTTTCCGGGTCCCCAGCCCCTTGAGGGTGTCCAGGACTGAAGAACGTCCCCCCGAATGCATGTCCCCTCAGACCTTCAGAATGTGACCTTGTTTGGCAACAGGGATGTACTGAGCTCAGGTGAGGACACCCTGCACTAAGGTGGGCCCGGGTCCCGCCACTGGTGTCCTAGGGTGGCCACGGGAAGACACGCGGGGAAGACCGCCGCCAGCGGGGGTGGAGGTCGCAGGGCTGCACACCCCAGCCCAGCAATGCCAAGGACTGCCGGCCACCGCCGGAGCCGTGGGGGCCGAGCCCTGGGAAGGAGCCAGCCCTGCCGACCCACGGGCTTCCCGAGCCACCACAGGACACGTGTTGGTGCCTGCAAGCCGCCGACTTTGTGGACCTTTGCAAGGGCAGCTGCAGGAGACAGCACAGGAGGCCCAGGGAATGGGGTCCTGCTCCCTCCTTTGCCTTGGATTTCAGGGGAGGGCCTCAGGCACCTTTGAGGTGAAGGAAAGATTTGGGGTCCAGAGGAATCTTCCGGCCACTCGGCTCTGCCCCCTGCACCCAGGTTTGCAGCATAGGCTCATCCCTGCACGTTCAGGACACGTGTGCGGTGGGGCCGGTTGAACGAAGCCAGAGGGAGAGGTGGGGTGAGCCTGCTTTGGGGCCCCAAGGCGGTGGGGCTGGGTGGTGGGCACCCCTGGTACCCAGGTGCAGGTGGAGCCGGGCGCCCGAGGCCCTGAGAGGGCAGCAGGTCCAGCCGGTGATGCCCCCGCCGAGGCCTGGGACGCTGCGTGCACACCCACCTGCTGGGAGAGGCTGCGGCTGGTTCATCAGGCCTCACACAGGGGACTGGGCGGCAGGGAAGTGTCTGGGCTTGGAGCGGGAACACGAGCACGGCAGGGGTCAGGACAGGGCCGTCAAGTCCCACTACGTGACCCCTCGAGGCCTGGCTTCCTGCTTTGTGTGATAAGAATTATCCTTTCCCCTCACGGCCGCACCTTAGACCCCACGTCTGGGTGTGCCCTGGGCGCCTTGCATCGGAGCTGGCCCACGGCAGGGGTTCCTGGGAGAAAGGTGGTGGCTGCTGCCTCGTGTCCAAAGGGGTGGCAACAAGTCCCGCAGAAGCTGGGGACCGCCAGCATAGACGGGGATGAGACCAGAGACGGGCATTCAGCAACGAGGACCAGCGGCTGGGTGCCGGGGAGGCAACGTGGGCTGGCGCAGGAGAGCGGCTGAGGTCAGGTGCCCGGTGGGGACGGGACGAGGCCGATGGCCAGAGGGGTCCAGCAGCTCTGTTGTGACGTCAGCTGGGCCTGGGCAGACGTGGCACCAGGGGGGTGGTCTGGCCGCCCCGTCCAACACTCAGGTAAGCGAGGGCCTCGGGAGTCGGGGAGCACCATCCGACTCCCTTGGGTGTGGCCCCGCATGCTGCCGGCTGGGGCCCGTGGGTGCCAGTTGTCTCTTTGGATGGCAGCAGGCTCCAGCACCTCCGAGAAAGGCCCCGTGTCGCTCCTTCACCAGCCACCACCCACTGAGCCAAAAAAAAAACAAAAAACAAAAAAACAAAAAGCAAGAGAAACAAAGGATGTTGGAAGGTAGCTCTGGGCTCCGGGGCCTCCAGCTGAGACGGACCCAGAAGCCATCTGGTCGACCTGCGCCCCTGCACGCAGGCGGGTGTGTCTCCGGGGAACCGATCCGGAGAAGGAAGGGCATTGAAGGGCGCTCTGGGAGCCTCTGTCCGGCTGGTGGGCTGCTTGGACTCCGCTGAGCCTAACTTGAACACCCCCGGGGGCTGGGGAGCTCACTCCCTTGCTGGATGTGCTCCTCCACACCGAGCTGCTCGGCGCCCGGTACCCTCAGCCCACATTCGCTCCTCGCCCATCAGACCCTGCTTTGGAGACTAAGGCATTTACCGCGTCCCCAGTTCAGTCCATCGAAGGGGCACATGTGTTCCCATCTGAACAGCTCTGAAACCAGGGTGCATCCACCGTCAACGGTGTCTTTCGAGATAAATGGCAATCTTTCTTTTTTTTTTCTTCTCTTTAGTAATGCCCCAAAAATAACAGTGGGTATTAAAATCGACAGTGTCTTAGATTAGACGCAACGCAGCCTGTGCTGGCAGCTGGCCTCCGTGATGTCACGCACAGCTGCACACCCCCAGGTGGGAAACAGCAGCCCCCAAAGCCAGAGACGTTGAGCATGTGCCCAAGGGCACACAGCCGAGACGCCACAGACACCGCGTGCGACCCCCGCCCCCACCGGTCTGCGAACCCGCGCCTCGCACTGAACCCGAGCTGCTCACTGTGCGTCCGGCCAGGACCCCCCAGGCTGGGGTTCAGGCGCCGCTCACCGTGGGCCCCAGCCAAGCCCTCACACCCTGACCTGCCCCCCCACCCCGTCCTCAGCTGCTGCGGACGCACCAGGCGGGCAGCAGGCTCTGTCCCCCACAGAGGCCAGGAGAGGCCGGTACAGCTCTGAGGGCTCCCGTCGGCCCCTCATTGTCCCCGTCATCTGCTCTGCGTGAGGTGAGATCTGGGAGCAGGCATGTCCTGCAGGTTCATCCATCGCGGGCTGCGGGCTTGCTGGGCCGTCCGTGTTCCCGCCCTGAGCTGCAGGGCCCAAGGCGGAGGCCGTCCCCAGGGGCCAGATCACAGCACCCCTCGGGGGACCTCGGTAAGGGACTTCTGGTCCTCGAAGGGGTCTCCCTCCAGAGGCTGAGGACACGGGCCAAGGTCGAGGCACCACCACCCCCCCCCCCCCAAGCTCTCACAACATCCTCCCAGCAGCGAGCCTGTGGCCTCTGTCCGCTCAGCCTGCACTTCTGTCCCACGTGAGCATCACAGGTGCCCCCTGCCTCCCTGGGGCTCTCGCGAGGCCCAGACACGGGGCAGGTGGAAAGGGCCCCGAGGCCCTGGGAGCTCTGTGACTCGCCCCAGGTCGCCACTCAAGGTGGTCAGTGTGCAGCTGCTCGTCCCCGGGCTTCAGGGGGCTGACTCCCCTGCGGGCCTGGGCCCCGGCTCCGGGCACCCCTCACACCTGACACCAGGCCTGCCCCGGAGGTGCGGGGAGTGGCGGAGGCCTCAGTGGGTGAGCCGCGAGGCCCATGCCACGTGCACCCACCCTCCAGGTGCCACATGTGGATGGAACGGTGAGCGGCGTCCAGGATCCCACGGTCTGCTGCCAACTCCCACGGTGGGCCGGTTGCTGCAACATCCTGAGCCACTCCCGCATCCGGCTCACGGGGCTGGAGTGACGGCTGAGTCAGGCACCCCGGTCGCGGTCCTGCCCCGTGCCTGGCATGTCGCGGAGTAACTGGAAGCCACTGCCGTGACCTTCCCGCCAGGCCACTCCGTGTCCTAGTGAGAGTTTCTCTCGTCGTTCTGTGTCCCCCCCAACGGGAAGGAGCCGCAGGGAGATTACATGGGGTCCCCTTGCAGTACTGGGCCTGGGGCACGGGGCGGGGGATATTCCAGGGACCTGTCCGCACACCAGACGAAGGAGGGAGCTCTTCTCCTGGTGACCTTTCACCTCGCCCCAAGAGAAGCAGGCATCTGTCCACGACTCCCACGTGCCGCCGGCTGGAAATGCTGGCAGCACGTGTGGACTGTGACAGGACTTGAAGATTGAGGAACGAAGGTGAGGTCTCCCCAGGGCCACATGCACAGGGACAATGGTCAGACACAGGACCTTATTCTCTGCAGGGCACAGGCAGGCAGGGCGCTATGGGAGCCTGGGCTGCAGGTGCACAGCGGCTTCCGAGGCCCCCGAGGCCAAACCAGGACACGAGCCACCGTCATGGTCAGGCCAGAGGGGGTGAGAAGCCGGAGCCCTGCCACACGGTGAGCCCTGCCCAGGGGCTCCGTCCATGACATGGGGCCACTCGGGCCTGGGGCAGGGGCAGGGCCCATCCGCTGTCTGCCCGCGTGCACGCCTTGGCCGCCCCAGGCTGGCTCGTCTCCATCTGCCTCGACACCTGGGCCTCTCCCTTCATCCAGCCACAGCCAACCAGCTGCACCCCTGACGCTCCCAGAGTTGGGGAGATGCCACAGCGTGGGGGTGGGCAGGACTGTGCCTGGGCCCTGAGGGGGACGATGCCCCGGGTGTGCACCTGCACCAACCAATGGGAGGCAGGACCCAAGAGAGACATGGGCAGAAACCCCCTCTCCCTTCCTCCCAAGGGTCCTGGCTCATGGCTTCCCCAGACGAGCTGACTGGAGGTGCCCCTGGCTGGCTGGGCTGCCCGTAGACCGACCCACCCGGGTCCTTGCAGCTTGTCCTGGAGCCATGGCAGGGGGACAGCCCAGCACCACGTGTTCCTTCTCATCTCGTGCTGACTCACATCCCTTTTCCCTCACCCTGGCTGCCCTAAGATTGCAACTGCCCAACAAAGCAATAGCACATAACCCTTGCCTCAGGCTCTGTTTTCTGAGAAACAGGACCAAGGGCCCTGAGAGTCCTATCTGATGACCTTCATCTTAGACACTAAGACGTTTCTATGGTACAGAAACAAAGGGAAATTCCCTTTTTCCATTTTATTTCCTCTAAAAGAAGGGAGCAGAAAGCAGACACAAAACCTTAAGAACATTCGTTCACGAAGGAGGTTTTGAGATGAGACGCAGAAGGAGCGTTTAAAGAGTTTTCACACTTGAGGGAGAGCTAGGAGCTCTGCAGGGCAGGGCGGTCCCAGAGTGAAGAGGGGAACCCAGGAAGGTGCAGGAGGCACAACCCGCTGTTCACGTGCACAGCACACACCTGGGAACGTTTTCCAGAGGGGGAAGCCGATGGCTCCTCTGTGTTTCGAGGCGTAGGCGGTAGCTCCTCTGGGTTAGAGGAGGAACGTCAGGAGAGGCAAAGGGAAGACCCGGTCTGAGAGCAGGAAGACGGGCTTCATCCTTGCCCGCGGGAAGCCTCAGGCCTTGAGGCAGAGCTGGGACGTGTTCGGAGACAGGAGGGTCAGCCCAGTGGGTGCTGGGGGGGCCCTGGGTCAGTGTAGACACCCAGGAGAGTGAGGGCGGCCAGATGCAGGAGGGCATGGCCGTGGGAAGGCGGGCGAGCAGGTGCAGGAGGAAGGAAGCAAGGACGTACCGCCTGGCCCCCGTCGCCGCATGGAGGGGCTGTGGGTGATGCACAGCGTGGGCCGCGTGTGACTCCAGGCTCCGGCTCGCGGTGCGGGATGGATCATGCGGCCCTCCCGGAGGTGGTGCCTCTGGGAGAGAAGCAGATTTAGGGCGACTAATACTGCAGTTTGGACACTTCAATTTTTGTTTAAAGACTTTATGTATTTATTCCTGAGAGACACAGAGAGAGAGAGAGGCAGAGACACAGGCAGAGGGAGAAGCAGGCTCCATGCAGGGAGCCCAATACGAGACTCGATCCCGGGACTCCAGGATCATGCCCTGGGCCGAAGGTAGGCCCTAAACCACTGATCCACCCAGGGATCCCCTGGGCACTTCAATTTTTGATGCCCTTGTGACGTCCAAGAGAAGACGCCCGACAGGCGGCGGCTCCGGGCTGCGGTGGGCACAGCCTGGAACAGAGGCTGAGGCCGCAGGGAGGAATCCTTAACAAACAGATCGACCGAATCCATGGGCAAGAGGGTGCAAAAATGATGAGCAGCAACTCACGGCGAAGAGAGGAGAGGGCGGGAGGGGGAGGCAGAAGGAGTAAGGACAGAACAGTAGCAGCGCCAGAGGGGTAGGCGAGCGGGGAAAGACTCAGATCCTTTTAGTTCCAGAATTTTAAAAACTTTCTTTAGAAATGTTCAACATTTGTTTTCTGTATAGAAATGTCTTCAGCAACCCCGTGTTTCTGTAGCTTCTGCTTGAACACCTCCAGCGATGAGGAGCTCACCCCCACGACTCAGGATGGCTCTTGTGCTAGGCTGCTCTTCTGTATATTGTGACCAAGTTTGCCTTGCTGGGTTCCTATCCTCTGGGGCTGGGTTTGCCCTGATGCCCTAAGATGCGTCTCTTTTCTCCGGCAAAGGATTGACTCTAGAGTGCAGAGGCAGTGACCATGTCCCCCGTGACTTCCCTCTTCGTATTGATGGACCACGGTGCACAGTGACCGTCCATACTGGCTATCCGTAGTCTTTATGGATCCCACTGACTGTCCCTCCCAGGGCCGCATTGACCATCCACACTGACCATACATAGTCCATATGGACCATCCATGGTCCACAGTGACTGTCCACAATCTGCTCCGTCCTAGATCTGCATTGATCATCCATGGCCCACATGGACCACCCATAGCCCACATAGACTACCCATGGCCCACATGGACCACCCATGGCCCACATGAACCATCCATGGCCCACATAGACCACCCACGGCCCACATGGACCACCAACAGCCCACATGGACCACCCACGGTCCACATGGACCACCCATGGCCCACATGGACCACCCATGGCCCTCATGGACCACCCATGGCCCTCATGGATATCCACAGCCCAAATCTCTTATCTTGATCATTTATGGAAAAATCCAGCTTGCTTGGTCAACCTCATAGCTAGTGACTTTCCCCAGCAGGTCAGGAGTGCAGAAGGTCAAGCCCTGCCCTGTGCTCGTGTCTGGGGCTGTGGGGTAAGGCTATGACTGACTCCTGTTGATGGCACCAGACAGCATCTGCTTCCGTGTTCCCACAGGTGGGGCCTGGGGAGGGGTCCGGCCCCTCAAGGCTGGTCTGGGGCCTCACCTGACTGCCCAAGATCCTCCAATGAAACAGTGGCACCTAACGAAGCTCAATACCAAATCCCCACTCTTCACCGTGCTAAGTACCCTTTTCAATAAAGGGGGGATTTGGGCCCAAAGTCCCTTCCCGGTCTGACTCATGAATCGTCTGCTGTCGTGAGCAGAGGGGCAGAAGGGGATCCTGCGGTCCAGTGACGGTCACTCACTTATGGATCCGTCTAGTTCAGGGCAGCTGCCCCACCCGCCTGCCTCCAGCCCACCAGGCACCCATCACCTGCCCCCTCCTCTGGGCGCCGACTCCAACGCCGGCCCATCGTCAACCGGGCGCCTCATCTCTACCACGAGCAGCCAGGTTTGAGCCTTATGCTTGTGCAGTGATGTGTGACATGTCTGGTGGCTGTGTCTACAGGAGGCCAAAGCACAGAGCACCCGGCGCTGTGCTCTAGACAGGGCTTCCTCCTGCTCTGGCTCGACGGCCCCAGGGGAGGAGAGGCTGGGGGACGGGAGAGGCCCTCAGGGCTGGGCCGAGCTGCCGGGCCAGACCCAGGAGGGCAGAACAGAATCTGCTGGAAGGAATAGCCTCAGCCAGGGCTCTGTACCCATGACGTCAGGTGCTCCCAGCCAGCCCGTAAGTGAGGGGGCTCATCCCGTTTTCACGAGGACACTGAGGTCCAGAGAGGTGAGGTGACCAGAGTCCAGGACTCCGGTCAGGAAAAGGAGGGTCCCCAGTAAGTGACTGGTGCGAGGCCACGGCTGGACTTGCCAGCTGGGGCCGGGAGGAGGTTGGAACTGCCGGTCTGGACACCCAGGAAGCATCGCCTGGATGAGACGTCCGCCGAGTCCCCCCTTCTGCTCCTCCCTTCCGGCCAGCACCGCGGCCCTGGAGCTGCCCCTCTCTGCCCCCGCCTCTCTCCACTCCACACGGCCGGCCCCTCCAGAGCCCCCTAACTCTGCTTGGAGCACGGACCCTCATGAAACCGTGACCATGGCCAGGTGGAGGTGGCCGCTGGTACCGTGGCGGGGGGCGTGTGGGGCCTTAGAACTGCGTCCGATCAGCACCGCCTCACACGTCGTGTCAGTTGTATCTCAGTGAAGCTGGAAGACATCCCTGCAAAGCGTCCTTGCTGCGCTGCGTGTGCCTGCCTGGATGAGCAGAGCTGATCACCGCCTCCATGAAGCCCCCCCGATAACCCCTCTGACCTCCAGCCCCCCCGGCAGCATCCTGTACCTCTCTCCCGGGGCCTATCACGGTGATGCGGGCCAGGGCTCTCGAGCTGGCCTTTTCCTAGAGGACCCGGGAGCGTCCCTTCGCCGGAGCAAGGGCGGCTGCATGCACGGAGCCCTGCTCCCGACAGCGCGTCCCGCGCCCGGCCAAGCGGTCCTCCCCCCGGGACTCTCCCCGCTTCCCGGGAGCCAAACGGGATTTTTGGCCGGCCTGACGGAGGAGACATTCAAAAGCCCGGGCTGCCGCGTGAAATCTTCGCCTGGCACCTCCTTTGTGATTTTCAGGCTAAAAATAAAACACCCGGGGACCCCGATGGCTGCCATTGTTGCTGCTATTGAAACGTGATGAGCGCCTGATCAGAATTATTATGCATTGTTGACAGGGAGGCAACCGGCACTTATCTCCCAGTGTCTTTAAAAATAGAGCCTCTTCCTTTTGTGCCAGGGCAAAGCAATAATTTAGATAATTGAAACTCTGAAATGAGTTGGAGACGAATCACTGTGGCTTTGGGCCTTTTATGATACTTTTTCTTTGTATAAAAAAGAATGGAATCAGAAGAAGAAGTCTTGGCGCGCACAAAGACCCCGAGAGGACGAATGTCGGCGGCGTGGAGATCCCCGGCTCTGAGTCGGGATTACTGTCCTCCCCGGGCCCCCAGAGCAGCCACCGCTCTCGGAGTCCAGGGTTGGCCAGCTTCTGGCTCTGCCCGGGCAGCGCTCGGGGGAGGAGGGCACTCCCAGGGGCAGGGGCTCCCTGTGGGCAGGAGCTGCCCCTGGTGGGGAGGGGGCCGTCACCTGGACCAGCCCTTCTGCTCTCAGCCCTGGGCATGGCCGCCTGGCACTCGTGATGACAGGGCTGGTTTTGTTAGGGTTTGAATCCCACTTCAGTCACCGATCAGCTGTGTGACCCTGGAAACACGCTGGGCATCACCAGGTCAGCTGCCTTAACTGTAAATTAGGAACCACAATGACAGGTGGGGCGCAAGGATTAAAGCTGTTCATTTATATAAAGCGTCTGGTTCACAGCAGAGTTGTCAGTAAATCTATCCATCATCCACTCACCCAGCCACCCAGCCATCCACCTACCTACCCACCTATCCACCCACCCATCTACCATCCATCCATCCATCCACCCAACTATCCATCCCCTACCCACCCATCTATCCACCCAAGCACCATCCATCCACCATCTACAATCCACCATCCATGGATCTACTCATCCATCCATCCATCCACCCACCTACCCATCCATATATCCATCAACAATCCATCCACCCGTCCATCCATCCATCCACCCACCCATCCATCCATGCATCCACCATCCATCCACCCAACTCTCCACCCCGTACCCATCCATCTATCCACCCAACCACCATCCATCCACCACATACTATCCACCATCCATGGATCTACTCATCCATCCACCCATCCATCCACACATCCATCCATCCATCTATCCATCCCCTCCCCACCCACCCATCCATCCACCCATCCACCATCCATCCACCATCTACAATCCTTCCATCCATTCATCCATCCACCCACCCACCCATTGATCCACCCATCCACCTGCCCATTCATACATCTACCCAACTGCCCACCCACCCATCTATCAAATCACCCACTTATCAATCCCTCCCCCACACATCTATCTGTCTACTTATCTTTCTTCCCCTCCTCAATCTCTTCATGGATCAGACCTAGGCCAATCTGCACCAAAGGTTGTGACAAAGTTCACTAGAACCAGGATTAAAGTCATGTGGCTCTAACCCCATGCTCTTCACAGTCCTGAGCTGAGACACACAGGTGAAAGTGGCTCAGGGCTGAGTGGTCCTGAGACCAGGCTGGGGTTATGGTGATTCAGTCCTCATCAGGGATTCCCAGGTGTTCCCTCCTTCTGGGCACAAAGGAGATCTGCCTTTTTCCCATCCCTTCGTGTCTGGCTAGAGCCACGCAGGTGGCGTATAGACTGGAACATGGACCTGCTGGTGTGAGACACCCTCCTTGCCTTCCTCCAGCTGGAGTAAGCAGGATCTCGGAGGCGGTGGGGTACCAAGCTACTGTGGTGAGCAAAGCACCCTGCTGGCCTACGCGGGCATGAGAAGGAAGCCGTCGTGACGTTAAGCCGCGGAGATGTGGGAGCCGTTGCACAGCAGAGCTCAGCCTGTCCTGACCGAACTTCCATCTGCAGGTCTCGGCCTCCACTTACCCTCTGTACTAGTCTCCTGGGGCTGCCTTCGCAGGGGGTCACAGGTGGATGGCCTAAAGCCACCCACCTTATTCTCTCACAGTTCTGGAGGCCAGAAGCCTAAAAAGGTCGTGTTGTCTGGGTTAAATCTGGTTAAATGTGTGGATTCTCCTAGCTTCGGGGGTGGCCCCACAGTCCTTGGCGATCCTTGGTTCGTGGCCGCATGGCCCCGATCTCTTCCTTGGTCTTCACACGGTCTTCGTTCCTCTTCTCACAAGGACACCAGTGACTGGATTAAGGGTCTGCTCACTCTAGTTGGCCTCATCTTCAGGAATTGGCAAAGATCCTATTTCCAAATAAGGCCACATTTTGAGGTTCCAAGTGGACATGACTTTGGGAGACACCATTTGACCCCACACACCACCCCCACCACCTTTAAAGAAGACTCTTCATGTGCCAGCACTTCAGTGGCGTTCGCCGAGGAGACAGGGATGAAGCGTTCCATGACGGGCGGAATGCTGGAGATGATGGGCTTGGATGAGTTCATGGTCTGACGGCAGAGGCAGGAGAGCCCCCAGACAATCTCTATGGGTGGAGAGTGGGCAGGGGTGAACCACCGGCTGCTGCTGGTGCCTCTTGAGCCTGGGGGTACGTGTGTCCTGCCCACCTCTCAGCCTCCAGCACCCAGTTCGGGGCTGGCACGGGTGGGTGCTCGGGTTCTGTTGGGGGATCCATCCCCCCTCACACACATCACCCGCTTGCCTCCTGCCACCCTCACTATTTGCAGACCATCTGTGAGTGATAATGCGCCAGGCCAGTGTGGCGGCAGCCCAACTGGAAAGGCCCTGGATCTGCTCAGGAAGGCTGGCCCAGGCCCCTGGCTCTCTCGCAGTCATGGCTCTGAAAAGGCACCCACAGGGCCCGTGCATCATGCCAATTCCCCGGGCAGGTGTCAGCCCCACTGAGCAGGAGACTGCACAGAGCTTACAGTTCTTCTGATTTCCAACCTGATTTTCAGGGTGACGGCTTCAACCCACCACCCACAGTTCTTGATGGGCCAGAGCTGGGGGCTGCGGCCCCTGCCCCACCCGGACCGCACACACTCTCCCCTCCACTCCTCCTGCCGATCGCCACTGTCCACCCTCCCATGACCTCCCAGAGGAGGTGCCAGCCTCTTCCTGTCCGAGTAGAGAGCATGGCTGACCCCCAAACTGCCCAGGCCACTTCTGAGACCCAGCACTCGGTCCTGGGACCCAGAGTTTAGGGGGGACGTGGACAGATGGGTGTGTGTAGAGGACACTGACCAGAATGCCGAGGGGCCTGTGAAGCGTCACTGAACACTCAGGGGAGGTGGCAGGAAGAAAGGCAAGGAAGCTACATCGCAAGGCAGGGGTTCCTGGGCCCTTGGGAGCGGGGAGGGTGAGGACCACTTCGCTTAGGTTCACCACTGGCCACTGTGTCCGCGTCTGCGGGATAGAACACGACATGCGGTCCTGGCGCCCTGGGAACCAGCACACACGGCGCGGCCCTCAGGTGCGCCCGGGCTCCTCAAGGGCTGAGGCTTCCAGGGGGACCTAGGGCAAGGAGGCGGCCGTTACGGAGACGTGAATGCAGGACCCACTGGGGACGGGCTGTGATGGCTGCTCATGGGCAGAGCCCGGGACGCTCGGCCCCCGTGACGTGCTGCAGTGTGTCCCATAGGGCTTGGGCCTCGTGGCTATTTTCCTGGTGAGCTCCTGATTATTTAGAGGATTCTCTGCCTTTATTCCCAGTTCACAAAACTAACGCTGCCATCCGCCAATCAGTTAGAAACAAGTGGGTTTCCACCTGCTGCTCTCGGGGGACCTGGGAGCCCCAGCTCCTTCCCGAGGGGCAGTGAGAGGGGTGACTGAGGTCACCTGGGATTTGCTCCTTCTCCAGAGCCGCTGGTCCTCAGGGCGTCCACGGTCCCCACTCCCCCAGGGCCCCCGCTGGAGGCCCGTACTTTGGGGGATGGAGGCTGGGGGCCTCGAAGCCTGATTCTCCAGGGCACTCGCGAGCAACAAAGCCATCGATGCTGCTGAGGCCTCCTGGGTCTCTGACGAGCCTCGGGGGTGTGAGTGCAGGGTGAGCAGGGCGGCCTGCCTGGCCCTCCAGGGACCCAGCGGGCCTGTTGGCCCACCCCCAGAAGGTGGAAGGTGTTGGTGGGAGGCAAGAAGGGCACGCGGGACTCTGGGGAACATGATCACAGCTTCCCCTCCAGCCTTGGCTCAGGTGCACATCAGCTGTGTGACCCGAGCCAGCAAATTAACCTCTCTGAGCCTGTTTTCTAAGGGGCAGATTAGGGATAATAACAGGAGTCAGGCACAGAGCAAGGATTAAGTGGGATCATTCATTTGGCAGAATTCCTGACTCAGCAAGGGGAACGGTCATTGCCGAGGCCCGAACCGCCGGCCTCATGAGGCCGCTCCTTGCTCCCAAGGTCTCCCTGGGTCCCCTGTGAGCCAGCGTGTCACCTGGGCCCTCCCTGGCCTGGCCTCTCGCCCACGCGCCGCCCACGCCAGGCCCACGGTGCTCAGGCTTGCTCAGAGGCCTCCCGGGCACGGGGCTGCCCTCTCCTGGCCTCTCCTGCAGCCTCCAGGCGGACTCCCAGCCAGGAACCGCGGGACCCGTTTGCACCCTAGGTCAGCAGCTGGAACGCGTGACCACAGTGGGGGCTCACAGCAACACCCTGGTCACCATTCTGCAGGCCAGAAGCCCGGGATCAAGGCGCTGTGGGGCCGAACCTGCTCTGAGGGATGTAGGGGAGGCTCCAGGGTCCCCCTGCCTCTGCCTCCACGCCCCAGGGCCACTCCTCTCCAGCCCTCCGCTCTTCCGCCTCCTGTAAGGACGCTTGCCATTGGGTCAGGGTCCCCCGAGTCGCTCTGAATGATCTCACGCGGAGGCCCTGACCCTAATTCCACCTGCAAGGACCCTTTGTCCAAACAAGGCCTCGTCCACAGGCTCCTGTGCCGCCGTTCCTGCCTCCTCCACCCGCCCACTGTCCAGCCAGTTCACACCCGACCCGGGTGGGGCCAGGCCTCGAGTGAGAATCTGCCCAAAAGGGGGCTGAGGGCTGCCCATGGCTGCCTCCACTCAGACACCAGGGAAGCGACGACACACCGGAGCCTGGTCCAGGTCCCGTTCGACCGTGCATCACACCTCCTGGATCCTCAAAGTCCTTAGATTCTCTTAAATGGTCAGAGAACAAATTGCCTCCAAGAGGGTCCTCCCAAGGCCACGATGCACGGCGATCAAACAGTTGCCACGGGGCCTCCTTCCTTCCTTCAGGAGCTTCCGGGGTCACGGCTCTGCCTCCAGGGTGACACGGCAGGTGGGTCTGGGCCCGGGGTCCCTCTACATCTCCGGGTCCTGCACAAACATCTACGACAACAAAACCATTCGGAGGAATTTACGCCGCGGGCCTTCCCATGAGGCCCTTGTCCCCAGCACAGACGAGGTTCTAGGTTACATTTTTGCAAGGCATAGAGGGACAGCCTTCAGCTGGGTCTTTCTTGTTACATTCCTCCATGGAAGCTGGGGACGGCCGTAGCGTTAAACCACAGCCCCGGGGAGGAGGCATTCCGGGGAGCGCCGGCGTGGTGACCGCAGGGCGTCCCGCTGCTCGGGCCGACCCCGGGACCCGGGCACCAGTACCGGGCGAGATGGAGGCTTGCGGGGGCGTGCACACGACCCGTGTCAGGTTTTACAGCACTTCCTACGAGGAAAGGGACTGGGTGATTTGGTCTAAGGGCTGTATCCACTTGACGTTGAAATAAAAATAAAAGCATTTTTTTTTTTACTGTTAGGGTTTTTTAATTGAAGAATAATTGCCACACAATGTCGTGCTAGTGTCAGGTGTACGACACGAAGCATCTTACGCCCAGACCCAATCCTCCGGGGCCTGCCCCGCCAGGCAGCGCGACAGGTGCGGTGACCCGTCTCACACCCCGTTGAGAGGAAAGGGGACCCGTCCATCCCCACGTGCTCGCTCCTCCGCCCACTCGGGGAGACACCTGCTGGTGGCTGTGCGGGCCCGGGCGGGGACGCGTCTGATGGACACGGGGCCTGTGGGCGCCCACGAGGACACCAGAGGGCAGGGGGGCAGCAGCTGCTATGCCGACCACCGGCCTCGGGACCTGGCGCCACAGCTCGGCCCCAGAGAAGCCCCGCGAGCGTCCTGCGTGCAGCACGGTGGCTCCCGCAGACGGCGACGGGGACCCAAGTGCCGCCGCCTGGCCTTTCTGGGGCACGGGCAGCGGTGGTGGCAGAAGCGGCCAGTCCCGGGCTCCACCGGAATGGGCCGGGGGACACGAGAACGCCGCTCTGGACGGGGGCCTCGCGGCCAGAGCATGGGGCCGCGCTTTATCCAGGAGCTTGGAGTGACTCGCGGGGAGACGGTGCCCCGGGGAGCCTGAGGGTGTAGAGGAAAAGGAAGCGCTGGGTATTTCCGGAACACCTGCCCGACGCCGTGTCCTCGTCGTGCTGGATCTTACCCTGCAACGCCCTGGACGCAGACCCCGGGGCCCAGTTTACAGGAAGGGGCCCTGGAGCACACACGGGCCAAGGACACTCCAAGGTCACACGTCGCGTGGAGCACAGAGCCTTCCCCAGGCAGGGCCTTGGCCTCGCGCATCCGTACCTTTCCTCCATGACAAGCCCATTGTTATTCCAAGGAACTGAAAGCCCCCCCACCGCCCCCCTGCACACGTGCCCACACGCTCACACACGTGCACACGCGCCAGAGCTCTGGACTAGCTGCAGGAACCGGGAGGCCAATGCCAGGCCTCATACAAATTTGGAAAGCAGAGTGACCTGGACGAACGCGCCTTGGACTGTCGGCCTCCCAAACGCCACATGTCCCAGGCGGACTTGCGGCAAACGCCAGATGACTGTCGGCGTGTGGCCGGGCTCCCTGCTGAACGCAGGGGTGTCGCCTCTCTCCGCAGCTGATCAAAGGGCGCGATGATCTGGGTTAATGACGGAGCAATTGCCTGAATGATCGGAATCAGTTAGAAGATACAGGAACTGACCCAATTCCTTCATCCCTCTAACCGCAAGTCGAGCCGTGGGATGACAGGGAAGCGGGGGGGGAGGGGGGGCGCGGGGCCCCGACTGCGCGCTGGGCGTCTGGCAGCCGTCCCGTCCTTGGAAGCAGCGACAATAAAACACCAGCAGTGAGGAGCCGCGCTGAGCCTGCGTGGGCCCTGGGCCCGTGCGGCTCTCGGCCCCCACCCACCTGGGGACGCAAGCACTCCACGCTGGCTCCCAAGGGGCCCCGAATTCGCAGGGGTGCAGGACGGCCAGGCCCCGAGGGCCTGGGACCCTCCCCCATGCTGGAACCGGGAGGGAGATGAGCGGAGGCTGTCACTGCCCTGCCGCCGCCCTCGGACTCCTACAGCATCTCGCACACGGGAGGGTGCCCCCCCAGACGCGCCCCCCACCCACAGCCTCTCTCTCTATTCAAGTCCACAGGCCCCATGGCAGCCTGACCCTGCGGGGCTCTTGCCAACATCTCATGACCCAGAAGCACGTGAAAAGAGGCTCCGATTCTCTATTAACAGGATGCATTTGCTTTTAAATGAGATATTGATACCAATATTCACTTAGTAAATCCTGGTTTGGGTGAAGATAAGTCAAGATTAGCATTTGTGTCTGTTGACTGGCAGTAAATGCCCTTCAAAGTGACCGCAGGGGTCGCCGCGACGTCCACTGGGCCGGGCCGGGCTGCAGGGCCCGGACGCATGTTCCAACACCGGCGTCAACACCGCGGTGAAGATGCCCTGAAGGTAAGACCGAGTCCACAGCTGGTGGGCTCTCGGGAAAGCGGGTTGTCCTCCAGGGTGTGGTGGGCCTGGTCTCATCAGGAGGTGGCCCTACAAGTGAAAGGGAAGTCTTGTGGGGAAGACACGGGACCTCAAGACTGTAACAGAAGCCCTGCCCGGGTTTCCAGCCCGCCGACCTGCCCTGCTGATGCCAGAGCCAACAGCTCTACGGTCCTAGAGCCTGGGACCCAGCCGCCGGCGGCCCTGCCTGGCATCCTGCGGTTACACGTCCAGCAATCCGCCTGTGCAACCGCGAGGGAGGTGTGAGCAGTGCAGAGACGCGTGTCAGCACGGAAGTCACAGAGACTGGCTCCTGGAGACAAGGTGGTGCCTGAGCACAGGCGGGCGGTGGGCGCACCGTGAGGCGTCCTCCTGGACAGCAAACAGCCACCCCCGTGCCCTCCGACCCCCAGGTCTGGATACAGCCCTCCTTGGGTCGTGCGGCCTCGTGAGGGCACCACAGGCTGAAAGTGCCTCCTCTCGCAGCCCCTTGAGCCGTGAGCAACATGCACAGCCGTACGGGGCGGCCTAAGGTACTAACGCCAAGCTGGGGTGGGTTATGAGTCATTGCTGTGCTTTTACTTACCCTCACAACGTTTTCTAGGATTTATGTCCTAAGTGTTTGCTAATCTCTTATCAGAGAAAAAATTAACAGCTCGGAAAGCAAACCGGCACCCCTGGGCTGGCACTGCCCCGGCTGTGGCTAGAGGGCGGGTCAGGGCTTCCCCCGCCCTGCCTGTGAATGACCAAGTGTCCCTCGCTGCCCCTCTGCCATCTGCCCCCAGGCTCCACGGCGTCTCTGAAGCCAAAGATTCTAGTCCCCTGAGCCCACGACCCGGGCTGCTCCTTCACGGGGCGCTGAGCCCGGACGGCTCCCCGAGGAGGGCAAGGGCCCAGGGTGATGCGTCTCCCAGCCCAGCTCGGGGCGGAGGGGGCCGACCTCGCTCCCGGCCTCCGGCAGAGGAAGCGCCGTGGACCCGGCTGTGAGCGTCCAGCAGCAGCACACACATCGCACACGCACACGGGTGCACAGCACCCATGGCCCAGACATACAACACACACACGCACTGTACCCCAGACGTGCACATGCCTGATGCACACGTGCACACACATGTTTACACACACGCTGGGCCTAATTCCACTGCTACCTTCATTAGGAAGCTCTGCTTTGACTGTAGCATAAGTGCCCCCACCCCACGCACTCCTCCCCCGCCCGATCTTGCCTCTCCATCTTCTGGATGCTCAAGGACACTGTGCACTCCCTGTCACCTGACAAAACTCCCTCTTTCCCAGAAGAATCAAGTAGTTTTGAGTTTAAACAATTCATTCACTCACTCCTTTGTTCCTGAGTTTGTACTGAGTGGTGCCCGGTGCCTGACCCCTGGGATGTCCTGCAAGCGGGATGGACATGGAGCCTGCGCCCTTGGTTTATGATCTAGCTGGGAGGACCCAACGGAAGGACGGTGTGATAAAGTATGATAATTGTGATGATCGGAGACTCTCAGACTCATCCATTCAAATGACAGTATGAGATACCACTCATAGGTAGCCCCGGTCTCGAAACCAGAGGACCTCAGAATGGCCAGACCAGGAGGGGACTGTGGTATCCACGACAGGAGGATTAGGGCTCAGGGTGCAACCAGGGGCAGGGCTCAGAGTGGGACCAGGGTCAGGGCTCAGGTGCAACCAGGGGCAGGGCTCAGAGTGTGACCAGGGTCAGGGCTCAGAGTGTGACCAGGGTCAGGGCTCAGAGTGGGACCAGGGTCAGGGCTCAGAGCGTGACCGGGGTCAGGGCTCAGTCTGGAACCACCATGAGACTGAGTAAGTGGCCAGGATGAAGGCTCATCTTTAAGAGGTCAGCCCTCCAGCTGTGAATAGGATGTGCCCTCCATCTCAGACCACCCAGTGACCAGCTCAGGGATCCATGCGTGGCCGTAATCAGGGCTCAGTGTGTGGCGAGGATTCTGGAACTTGAGCTCAGTGTGCAGCCTTGGTCCGGGCTCAGTATGTACTTGGGATCAGGGCTCAGTGTCAGCCATGGGCGGGCGCTCCGGCCCTCCCTGCTGTAGCCCTGCTCGCCCCCTGAGAACGGCCTCGCATCTTGCCCCGGCCTCAGGGTGGCCTGGCCTCCGGACCTGTGCACGTTTTCCTGTGGAAATCCCCTTAGGTTCCAGCATAATCATGTTTAAAACCCCCATTTTGTCTGGGGGATTTCATCAGAGAGCGGGAGCTCAGAGCCAGGGTGCTGTGGAGAAACTGAGGGCTGGCGCCCGGACAGCTCCCCCGCAACCCAATCAGGGCGCCTGCACACTCGGATTTGCATAAATCTCTAAGCCGATTAGAGGGACATTCAGAGCAAGCGGCGCAGGTACTGAGCCAGCAAAGCAGCAAAGCGCCCGCCCTCTCCGCGTGGATTAATTGCTCCCACCCCAGCTGGCTCCAAAGCCAAGTTCATTATCTCCCCCAGGCCCGATCCTCCACGAAGCTCCTTCCCTGCTTCACTTAGTGGCACTAACTCGGAATCTGTGTCACCCCAAATGCCTCCTGTGTCCTCCATGTCCGTCCCCTTGGCCCTGTCCCCACCCTGCGGGCCACAGGCCAGCCTCTCCAGCCCAGTGTCTGCCTCACCTCATCCCTGATCCAGCCCTCCCCTCTGTCCCTTCCTGCTCTGAATCCTCATGACAAATGCCCTGTGGCGCCTGGCTCCCCAGGTCCTTGCACCCTCTGGAAGCAGTCACTGTGCTCTCAGCCCTCCCCCCGCTCACCAGAGGGAACCCTGAGGCCCGAGGCACACGGTCAGTGACAGCCACGGTCCACTCCTGGTCTCCCTGTCTGTGACTCCCGTCTCCTGCAGGACGGGGTCCCCTGGCTCCTCAGCCCTTCACGCAGCCTCCCAACAGGCAGGCGCACACCAGCCCGAGCCAGCTTCTACTCTGTACCCCTGCCCCCTGCACCTGCTCTTCCGTCCTCGGGTGCTGGGGAGAATGCCCAGCGGGACAGGCATCGCTCACATATAGAACATGGTTTCCCCAGAGGCTGGTCCCGCAGCACCTGGCCTGCAGCTGGCACCCTCTCTCCCTGCTCCCCTGGCCCCTGAGAAACGTGCCGTGAGGGGGTCACATCCCCTTAGCTCTCCCCTAAGCCCCTAAGCAGCAACAGCAGAAACAGTAGGTGGGAGGGAGGTTGCCTGGGACCTCCGTGCTGGGCCTTGCTGGGCCCCAGTTGGCTGCGTGACTGGGTCAAGCCTGTCCCTCACTGAAGAGTAAGAGGTTACTTTGATTTCTGAGCTTTGTCCTGGGTGCAACACCTTCTGTCTGTGAATAAAGGATGACAGCTTCAAGTGAAACGATGCGTTCACAGGCGGCCCACAGAAATTCAGGTGGAGGAGTGGGTCCCTGCTCCAGGCCAGCTCTGGTTTGAGCACATGGTGTGAGTGAAGGCTTGTGGGGCGCTGGGATCCCTCACACATAAAACAAAACCCTGCTGGATGTAAGGGATTCGGGGGTTGCCCTCATCACCACCACCCCCACACTATCACTACCATCATCACTGTCATCACCATCACCATCATCATCAACACCATCACCATCACCCCATCATCCCGATCATCATTGTCAACACCATCATAATACCACCATCTATGCCATCACCACCACCAGCACCATCAGTACCATCACTATTGTCACCGTCACCATCATCACCATCATCACCATCAGCATCACTCCCATGACCGTTACCACTATCATCATCAACACCATCACCACCACCACCATCACCCCATCATCACCATCATAATCACCACCATCTACATCATCAGCACCATCATTACCACCATCACCACCACCATCATCATCACCATCATCACCATTGCCACCATCTGCACCATCCCCCATCACTACCATCATCACCATTATCATCACCACCATCGCCATCACCGTCAGAGCCACCGTGGGCATCACACTATGACACCATCATCAACGTCTGCCCCAACTCTCCTAGGTTCTCCTAAAAGAAGAACAGAGAAGCTGACTCCCCTGCCTGGGGCTTCTGAGCGCTAAGGACACGGTTCTGGGCAGGCTGTTCCAAGTGGTACCAGATGCCGCAAGTCCCGCATTAGAATCTGCATGTTGAAAGGACCCCGCTGCAGTCTCTGCCCTGCAAAGGTGCAGATCTCAGACATCTCGATTCCCTTGATGGGGGCGACAACCAAACTTCCAAGTGCAGGGCCTCTCAGGGGCACAGAGCAAGAGGTAAAGCTCACACCTAAGCCAGGTCTCCGTGTGTCTGGAGTCCAGGCTCATGGCATGTCCCCCAGTCTCCAGGAAGCCCTGCTGTCCCTGTCTTGGGGTCACAGGGCAGCTCAGAGCCTTGAGAGTGTTGGACGTTGGAGAGCCTGGCTCCTCCCCACTGTAGGGTGGGTGTGGGTCAGGGTGGGGAGGCCGTGCTTCTGGCCCCAGGGCTAAGCCTCTCGCGGTGCATCCCTGGGCACACCCCTCGACCCTCTGGGCCTCTGATGGGTCCTCTGAAAAGGGGAAGAGAGAGTTCCTCCCTCCTTCATGAGACCCTGGGTTTAAAAGGAGGGTGTGAAGGGGCCCCAGAGGGAAGAGGGGGAGCACAGGCTCGGGGCTCGGCCGGCGGTCTAGGAGAAGCCTGGGCCCCCAGGGCTGCTGATGAGGCCAGAGTGAGTGGCTACCAGCCAGGGGTCAGCTTGGCCTTCCTTGAGTCCCCAGAGCTGAGTCCAGCACGTGGCCAAACTCCTCACGCTCCGGCCTCTCCATCCTGCTCCAGCACCTGCCACCTCCAGCCCGCCCACCCGGGCGCCCGTCCAGCAACCTGCCGGAGCCCGGTCCACCCAGACATCCATCCAGCACCTCCCATCAGAGCCTGGTCCACGCGACACCCATCCAGCACCACCCGCGGGAGCCCTGTCCACCCCCCAACCCGTCCAGCAACCCGCTGGAGCCCGGTCCACCCGACGCCCGTCCAGTCCACCCGGACACCCGGGCAGCACCTGCCTCCTCCAGCCCCGTCCACCCGGCCGCCCATCCAGCATGACCCGCCCGGGCCGCACACCTCTGGGGTGCTCTCCCTCCCAGACAGCCGCCTTCTGCTTCCATTGGGCAGCAGGGGGCCCAACCATGGGGGCCACCCGAGTTCCCGAGCCAGGACAGAGCAGGCCCTGGCCACAGCCCGTGCCCCCCTCCCCGGGGTGAACACCCACACAAGCACTTAACACCCACCCCCCACCGCCCCTGCCGCCCGGGGCCCTTGGCAGGGGGCACACCTCCGATTTCCAGGCCTACATGGCAACTGGCCGTGGCTCCCGCGCCCCGGGCCTGGCTCTGGCAGCTCTCGGGCGGCTGACAGCTGTCGCCCGCTGTGGCAGGCATATGCTCGCCCAGCCTCACCCGCCAGCCAGAGCCGTCTGGAGCCGTTGACGGGAAAGGAAGCCCCGAAGCCCCGAGCTGTGCCCGCCGTGTCTCTCCCGCAGGCCCGCTGACACCCGGGGCGGCTCGGCCAGCTCCACACTAAGGGACTACGGCCTACGTGGCACCGATGGGCCCTTCTCTCGGGGGCTCAGTTTCTCCTCTGCTCACAGGCTTGGCCTGGTGGCTCCTAAACCCCTCTCAACTCTGTCCCAGCAGAGACACACGAGGCCCCCCCGGGACGGCGGGTACAGATGAGGACGGGGCCCTCATTTCCACAGGGACACCCCCAGTCTTGAGCATGTTTGGGTTTGAAAAACCCTAGTCCCACAGAAATATGCTCCCTCCGATCCTGGCTGAGCAGGCTCAGGTCTGAACCCAGGCCTGAAGAGGGACCAGGCCAGGCTGGGTCGCCACCAGGTCAGGGGGCCGGGCCGGCAGGTGACCCTGGGTGACATGATACCCGAGGCCATCTCTACCCACATCTCCTCTGGGCCTCGGGGAACAGACTTCCATGGGGGGATTTTGTGATTTGGGGGACAAGTGTGCAGGGTCGCAGGGGGCACCATGGCCATAAGGGTCAGAGGACCAGACTCGACTGGCCGTGGCTCGCTGGGGAGCTGACCAGGCCAGGGAATGCGGCCAAGTGGTGAGGGACACAGGCAGCCCTGCCAGGACCCTCCCCCAGTGGACATAGGGGAGTGTCTGGGGTCAGCACGGGTGGCGCGGTCCAGAGAGGGCCGGGGCAGCCTCCACGTATGGTGGGAGGGGGCGGGGGAGGGGCTCGAGCAGGGCGGCTGGTGGTAGCATGGAAGGGACATTGGGGCTGGAGCGACGTGACCAGCCCCTTGCTAGGCTGGGGGCAGGTGGGGGGGGGCGGAGAGCAAGGGAGAGGCCCCCAAGTGAGGCAGGCACAGAGCAGGGGAGCCGGGGGTGACTGGAACAGTGTGGACGTCCCTCTGCCCCCAATACCAGCAAGTCAGGGAATCACAGGGGATCCTTGACATTTTTGGAGATGACCTTGACCCTGGCGTCCAGGGTCCTGAACGGCTCCCGAGGGCCTGCAGATCTCAGTTAACATTTGTGCTGGGAATTAACTGGGTCACATTGGAGGCCAGAACCGTGCCTCAGAGAACTCTTCTTGGAGGCCACCACAGGACATTTCCTCCCCGCAGACCTCACGACTGACCTCCTGGCGTGGACCTCGGGGAGCCCCAGGCGCCCCCAAGCTGCCCCTCTGAGTCCCCAGCATGTCATGGTGCAGGGGCCGTGCGGGGCCTCCCCCAGCTGGCCTGCCTACCACGGCCCGCCCGGGTTTGGGCCACCAAGAGCCTTGCAAACTCCGCCCCCAGGCAGCAGGCATCACTCGCCCTGTCCCTGGAAGGCGAGAGGAGGAGCCATGACAACTCACAGGAGCCACCAGAGACCCTGAGGCCCCTGAGACCCCACGTTGGACCCTCGTCTCCCAGCCACACAATGAGCAGCCCCCACCATGAGCCTCCTCTGCTGCAGGCACCTGAGCAGGGTCCCTCCCTTGCCAGGGTCGGGGTGCTGGACACCGCCCTCCCCGACCCCATGCAGGCCACGGCTCGGGAGCACCCCTGGCACCTGGCCAAGCAGCATGTCAACCCACGGAGAGCCTACACCTGTGTTGGCACCTGTGAGTCCCTACCATGCAAACCCAAGGGGCAGCTCATCAGTTACCCCTCAGGCACCCCTTGAGCAGAGCATGCAGCCTGGGTCCATTGGCACCCCTCTGGCCTGGGTGCCCCCATCCAGCCTGAGGAGCAGGTGGGAGCTTGGGACCCCTGGGTTCCAGGTCCTGGAGAAACCAAGGCAGCACCCACCTGCCCACCCCAGCCCTCCCCCCATGTCATCTCCAGCTTCACGCAGGTGTCACTTGGCACCTGCCCCACCTCCACAGTGCCCCCCTCCCCCTTCCCGCCCTGGGAGGCTCTGGGTGCCCAAGGGGCACACCCAGCACTCGGCACACACAAGTTGGACGTGCCCGGGAGTGGGGCAGCCTCCAGCCATGAGGACAGGCTGCTGGGTCTCCCATCCCTTGTGGGCCATGGGGGCGCCTGACCCCGGGCTCCTCGGAGGGAGCCCCACTGCCCACAACACAGGCTGTCGTGATGGTGCATCCACGTGAGCTTTTCTTTCCTCTCTGCTCTTTTCTTCCCAACCTCTGATGTCTGTGCTTCTGGAATCACCTGCCAACATAAGCTACCCCCATGCAGCTGGGTTCAGGCGACATTTGCTAGACGCACTCCAAAGATGGCCCCAGTGCATCTGTCTCTTGGAGCCCGCACACCCCTGCCCATCCCATCCTGGGCTCCCGCATGTCCCCGCAGGGACCGCCCACCCCACCTGCCCAGTGTGGGTGGCCTAGTGACTCGCCATGACTAAGGAGCAAGGCAACGGGGATGGGACGTCGTTTGTGATTAGCTTACAAGAGAGCAGGATTTCCACTTTTCTGGAAGACCTTTCCCTTCTGGCTCCGATGACACGGGCTGCCATGCTGGAGAAGAGGTCCCCACCTCAAGGGCCGGAGGCGGCCTCCGTACGGGGCGGCAGCAAGGAGGCGCTCACTGAACAGCCTTGTCCAACAACCAGGTGAGCGTGATGTCGCCCTTCCCCGTCGTGCCTCGGAGGAGACCTCTGCCCCCACCTTGACGGAGCCGGTGGGACCCTGAGTGGAGGTCCCCGCTGGGCCACGCCGGGCTGCAGAGCACGGACTCTGTGCTTCGTCCCACTGCAGTGACAGCCGTGGCTACAGCTGCGGGTAACTGAGACGGGACCTCAGGCCGAGCCACCTGCCCCGCCCGCCGGCTTCATACCCCAGTCCCCTCTCTGCCTGGACCACCTTGGCCTTGGCACGCTCTCACGAGCGGCACGCGCCTTAGCTCCGTGAAGCGGGGGTCTCCACAGATGGAGCCGGAGGGCTTAGAGCAGTGCCTGGCACACATGGGCTCACTCACTGCTGGACACGGGAACTGAGCCCAGCAGCCCAGCAGAGGCGGTGGTCACCACGGAGCCGTCCTGCTGGGCGCTGATGGTGTGACTGTCACCAGATGGAGGCCCTTGGGAGCCCCGGGGACCAGGCAGGGTGCAGTGGGGAGCATCTGGCCGAGCCACCTGGGAGCTCACGGGAGCAGGGACGGAGGCGGGGGGGGGGGGCTCTGACCAGGGGAGGGGGTGCGGTTACGGCCAGCCCTCTGGTGGGGGGTGCCCCAAGGGCCCGCCTGGGACTCGGGGCCACCACCAGGAGGGTCAGCTTGTTGCAGGAGACGCCCTTGCGTGCATTTCCTTGAACATCACGACCTCTGCTCCCGGGTCTGAAACTTGCTTCTGCTCTCTCCTGCCCTTCCTGGGGACAAGCAGTCCTGGTGGGGACCTGCTGACAGCCAGCTTTCCATTCATCCCTTTGAGATGCAAATTCCCTGACCGGGAGGCTCCAGAGCTGCCTTCTCCCCAGCCAAGCCTGCTGCGCGATGGGCCTGGCGGCCCTGATCACCTGCTTTGTGGGGCCCAGGAGCCCGCTGCCCCCCACAGGATCGCTAGCATAGCCCTGGTGCTCAGAGCAGGTGGGCAGCTGCGCCCCCCTCCCACCCACCCGCTGCTGATGCTCCCGTCTTTGTCAGGGAGGCGCCCAGAGGACTCAGGCCCCTTCCGAGCTTTTCCTGAAATGTGCTCTGGGCTCCTCAACGTCTCTGTTCAGAGGTCCCCTTCCTGGCCCAAGCAAATGCGGGGAGTCAGGTGCTCGCCAGCCTCCCTCCCAGACCATGTCCCTCCTCGGAGGTACGCGGAAAGCCAAAGTGACAATCAAGCCACCTGTCATTTAAGTGAGACACGACCTGTCACCTTTGGTCGGAAGAAGAGAAGGTGCCGCAGTGCCCATGAGGGAGAGGTGTCTCGTGGGTTTATGAGGCATCGGGGTCTTGAGGGACATGTGACGGCCCCACGCCTGCCCTCAGGAGCAGCTTGGGAACGTGACGGGGGCCATGCCACGTGTGATGAGGGATCCAGGCGACAGGCCCAATCCCAGCATCTGCAGCCAGGTTCCTCCTTTGGCCACATCCCTGCTGCCGAGTAGAGCCTCCCAGTGGCCGGGACGTTCACCCGGGGTCCGTCCATGACACAGTGCAGCGGTCCCTGGGACTCAGCGAGACAGAGACCGCCAGTGGCTTGTGTCCAGACTTGAAGCAAAAGGGAAAGTTAGGGTCACCAGCTGCCGCTGTGACCTCAGCTGGCTCTCTGCTGTGGGAGAAGGGAAGAAGCCTGGGACCAGAGCCAACTGGGAACATGACCTCCATGGGCCGGCCTGGCCTTCCTTGACCCTCGGTTGGGGGTGGGGGAGTCCAGCGTTCAAGGCAAAGTTGCCGCACCATTCCTGAAGTCCAGGGTGCCACAGGCCATCGTGTGCGTGCGTGTGTGTGTGTGGGTACACGTGTAAGTATGGTCTATGCACATGTGCGGTTATACGTGTCACGTGTATGTACACAGATGTGAGTACGTACATCTGTCAGTACATTGCGCAAGTATGAGTGTGGACACATGTGTCATGTGCATGTGCACAGGTGTGTCATGTGAATATATGTGAGCGCGTACACGTGTGCATGCATGTACGTATGATATGTGCTGTGTATATCACGTGCATATGTGTCATGTGCGTGTACATAGGTGACTGTACATGTGTCTGTCGCATGCATATGCACAGATGTGATTGGGTCCAAGTGTGCCGTGTGCATGTGCAAGCGTGTACATGTGCGTCATGTGCACGTGCATGGGTGTACATGTGCTGTGTGCACACGTGTGAGTGTGCGCATGTGCCTACATGCATGCGTGTGCATGTGTTATGCATATGTGTGCATTTACACGCAGGCACATCATGGGTGTTCTGTGTGCACGCACATCCCCATCTGCAGGCATGTGCTTTCGTGCGTGTGCCTGTGTGCACTGCACTTGTGGACGCATGTGCATGCGTGTATATGCGTGTGTGCCTGCACGTACCTGGGCGCGCACACTGCGGTGTGTGAGGCGGCCTTGCCCCGTAGCGTCGGGGCAAGCCTGTGCGCGCCTTCCCGCGGACGCGAGCGCCTCCCGCCTCAGCTCCCCTCCCCATCCTGATGCTCCCCACGCCATACCCAGCGGGCCTTCTTCTCAAGCATCAAATTTGACCGCGCACATGGAGCACACGGACCCCCGTGCATTTGTTCACGCTCGTTTATTCCTCACGGCCCCCTTCCTCCGGCATCTCGCCCAGGGCAGCCATGGCGCCTCGGCCCCGAGGGTCCGACACCGAGATCCTCCTCCTCTGGGCGCCCAGCCCCCGCCCTGGGCTGCCTGTCTGTGGACGGCCCCGTTCACCCAGTTTCCCTGGCCGAGTCGTCCCCGCCACCTCCCGTACGCGGGCCCACGGCACCCGTGCGGATGCACCCCTTGCAGGGCCAGCCCAGGCGAGGCCGGGCCCACAGGGCGGGTGTGACCGGGTCCCGCAGCTCTAAGTCCAGGTCTCCTATAGCCAGGGGCACTCGAGGCCGTGAGCCCCCTGAGCCCACCACTCCCGGCACCCACCCGCTCCCCTTCCTGGCATCTGTAAGGTGGGTGGGCAGGGTGTGGGCTGGGGGGCTAGGGCCCCACGGAGCCTGGAGGAGGGGCTGTCCCTCGCTCTGGAGACCAGAAGGGAGGCTGGGGGCTGAGAGGTGGGGCTGCAGAACTCGAGGCTCGAGCTGCAGGCAGGGTCCCGAGCCGTCTGGGGAGCGGAGGCGAAGCCAGGGGCAGGGAGTGACGGGGCGGCTGGGACAAGCCCTCCACCAACAGCGAATGATCCGGGACACAAAACTCGCATCTAAATGTCCCGGTACCAGATTCGTCCTGCTTCACGGTGCTCAGACTCTGGGGGGAGGGGAGGATTCTAAATGAGTAATGACTTCGGGGGGCTGTGCTCTGGGGACAGAGAAAGTGGGTGGGATGGAGCCCAGCGGCCGGGAAGGAGGCCCTGACCCGCGGCCTGGAGGGCGAAGGGCCCGGCGGGGAGAGGACACTCCGGGGTGGCGGGAGCTGGCGTCCAGGCAGGGAGGGCTCAGCGTGGGGGGCTGAGGATGGAGGGAGGGAAGCCCAGACCACGTCTGCTCACCCAGACCCCAAGGCTGCCCCCCACCCCCGCCGGCCGACCCCCGGGGCCCCGACACCCCAACCTCTCGACCCTGACATACGAGGCAGACATGCTGCCCACCCCCCAGGTCGGGCCTGGCGCCCTGGTGCTCCCCGCACTCACCCCTCCCGGCCAAGAGCACCAAGCAGCAGAGCCCATGCCTGGTCCTGCACCCCCAGCCGCTCCCACCCTCCGGTATCCATCACCCCGGCCCACCGAGGCCCCCGGCCCGCAGGAAGGCAGGGTGGAGCCTCTCCCCAGAGACACTGCCGTGGGGGCCACCCCGCTTCTGCTGCCCCGGCCAAGGACCCGGCTGCCGCCGCCCCCGTGAGGAGCCCCCCCGCCCACGGATCCCTCACTGCCAGCTCAGCCACCCGCAGCTCGTGGCCACGGCGAGGAGAGGCTGAAGGGCGCCCCAGAGCAGCGTCTCCGGGTGTCACTGGTGGCAGCTGTCGGAGGCCCAGGGCCTGACATGACAATTATTTCCTCGGCGCTTGGACTGGAGCGGGCTCCAGGTCGCGGCCTGGCGGGTGGGGGCTGACAGGAACGCGGCGTGGGCCGCACCGCCGCCGCGCAGAGGGACACGGGAGCGAGGCCAAGGCCCTGCCCCCCAGCCAGGCTCTCGGAGCCTGTGCCAACGTGCCGGCTCGGCGTCCGTCTCGGGCTGGCACCGTCTGCTCCGGCTGGCAGGTGGCACAGCGCCCTCCGTGCCCGACAGCAGAGCCTTGCCCTCAGCAGCCACCGTGACAGACACCGCATCTCAGGTGTGGATGTGGCCCTGGTCCTCCCGGGGCTCCGGCCGCACACGCGCGTGACCTGGGGCATCCCTGGGCTGTGGACCACCCCCCCCCGGGGCCCTCACTCCTGACCCGTGCTGTGTGCCAAGAGCCCCGAGGTCACGGTCTCCGCCTCTGAGAAATGGGGCTATAGGGGTCGCGGGGTCCAGTCTGCTCCCTCGTTCATTCATCAGGCCCCATGCCCAGTGGTCAGACAGGGTCGGGACGTGTGGCTGACAAGACGCGGGTCCTGAGCCTCCCAAGGGTCCGGGCCAGTCGCCCAGGCAACGGGGGGCAGCCAGGCTCTCAGCAGGTAGGAAGGCCACCCTCCCTGAGACCCTTCCCTCTTGTCACCCTTACACTGCGTCTCATCATCGGCAACGGGGCGACGGGTCTGCAGACAGCTCCTGGGCCTCTTGTGCGTGGCGGGACTCGGGCCTCGCAGCCTCCACGGGCTGAGGGAAGAGGGAAGGCTCAGGGTCAGGCCACAGCCCACACGCTGTCTCGAACCCTGGGATCCACTAACGTGCTCCTTTAGATCTCATCGCCGTTTGGTTTCCTGCCCTAAATCCCATGCGAGCACTTGTGAGGTGCAGCCCGGGCCTCGCGGAATCGTCAGGAGGCCCAATTAGCGTCCTGGCCACGCTGAGGGCCTCAGGCAGACCAAGTCCCGCAGCACTTTCTGGACAAACGTGACCCAAAGTCAGCGGGTCCCCCAACTCCTGACCTCACCCCCAAGCCAGAGCCCTGTGGCTGCCCCGTCCTGCTCTCCTGTGACTGGAGCCCCGCGTGGACTCTCTGGACCCGGCTTCCTCCCTCACCCTCTTCCTCCTCTGCCCAGAATCCTGCTGGCCCCACGTCACAGCAGAATGTCGGGGCAGCCTTCCCCTGTCCGTCCAGGCCTCTCTTGCTGGGGTCCTGCTGCAGCCCCTCTCCCGCACCCCCACCCCCTGACATCACTGAACCTCCGGAAGCGTCCAGTGACGCCCTCACCCTCCCGCCAAAAGCAACTGCAACGCTCGGCCGGGTGCCGGGCTGCTCCCCGGGGCTGGCCTGCAGGCCGTGCGAGGCTGCCCCGACCCACCCCTGGAGCCCAACGCCCCGATGCCCGAGGCGAACAGCACACGGTGGTGGGGGCTAGTGGCAGGTCAGAGGTGCAGAGGCAGAGACCAGGACCCTGAGGTCACAGCAGTAGAAATCCGCCGCCCAAAAGGAAACACAGAAAGACTAAACCCAGGCTCAAGTCACACGGAGGCGCACGCACCACGACTCACCGTGATCGAATCGCTCACAGGCAAGATGCCAAAGGGAAAGGCAAGGCCGCGCTTGACGTAAGGGAGCAGAGAGACGGCGGACGGGAGGCTTCGCGCTGCAAACAGCGCCCACGAGGATCCCCGCAGTGACACCTTCAGATCCCGCGAGAGGACGGACACCCGCCAGCGGACACTCTGTCCCCAGCGCACGTAGCTGGCCAGAGCAAAGGCAGGAGGAAGACGTCAGACAGAAAAGGTGTCACGTGCGCCCGCGTAAGGGAGCCGCGTCCACAGACGGACAGGACGTCTTCATGACTCTTCCAGCCTCTCTAAAGGACTCAACCTTCCAAGGTTGTGGCATCTGTGCCGGGGGGAGGGGCTGCACCGCCAGCAGCATCTGGCCTCCGACCAGGGCCGGTGTCTGGAGGTCAGTCCCGGCTTCAGGGGTGGCGTCGAGGATTGTTTGGGGTCAGTCGCTCGGCTGCCGTAGCAAACCACCCCAGACAGGGGGCTGAGCAACAGGAAGGCGTTTGCTCACAGCTCCGGGGGCCGGGGGCCGAGATCCAGGCGCAGGCAGGGCTGGCCCGCCCGAGGCCGCTCCCCGACATGTGGACGCTGTCCCCTGCCCGTGTCCTCACCCAGCCGTCCCCCCACGGCACGTCGGCGTCCCGGTCTCCTCCTCTTACAAAGGACCACACTGGATTAGGGCCCCCGTATGACCTCATTTGACCTTAACCACCTCTTTAAAGCCCTGGTTCCCGAACACAGTCCCTTTCAGAGGTCCTGGGGTGAGGACTCGGCCGATGAGTTCAGCCCTAGCTGGTGGTGGCCAGGGCCCTGGCAGGCGGGCGATTGCCTCGGGGCGATCTCTGGCTCTAGGAGGAGGGGACAGAGGATGCCTGGAGGTACAGTGGACCCTGCGCGGGCTCTGGGGAAGGACAGTGACCGCCCGTACCTGGGGGGTCCTGGGGGCCTTCAGCCGGCGCCGGATGACTTCCTGGGGACAGGAAGCAAGATGCATTCCCCATGCGGGCCGGGAGCCCCCAGAGAGTCGGGGACACCTGCGACCCTCCCTGCAGGCCACGCCGCGCGGAAGACTGTGAACGCTCACTGGCTCCTGCTCCCCGTCGCTGCCAGCCCCGGTGGGGAGGCCCAATATTAAATGTCACCTGGGTTTTATTTACTCTGCTCTGACGACCACGGAAATCGATGCCGCAACTGAACCCCTGACAGCTTCTTTTATGAATTCTTTTAATGTCTGAGCTATAACCGTGGGGGACCTTATACGGAGAGCACGCTCTTGTCTGCGGTGTGAGGACACGCCTGTGTGTCTCTTCGCGGGAGGACACCCTGGGCCTGGATGGCCGGGCAGGCGGGCGTCCGGGAGCCCCCGTGGCTGTGCGTGCATTTATTCTGTGCCGTGTGCGTGCAATGGGGAACCCGTGTGCTCACATCCGCTGGTGGCGTGAGTGTTGTCTCGCGTGTGCCCGTGGGTGAATCACCATCGTGCCCGTGTGCGTCCACACTTGTGTGTACAGGTTCATGCACGCGCTGCAGCAGGAACGCACACAGCCTGCACGTTCCCTCTGGACCCATCAGTGTGAAAACAGAGCCAGGGCTATAAATTCTTCTCTGTTGTCGGAGCTGATAGAGAGAAAGAGAGAGAGAGATTTGCATCACTGAGCCCTGGACATGAACCTCATTTTGGCGGGAAGTGAGCACAGCGGGCGTCCTCACAAATCCACTCCGGAGCCTGTGGACTTGGATAAGCCCATGAAAGGCCTACCGGTAAGTGACGCCCCTGCCCGTGCTGCCTCCAGCGCGGCGTTTATCAGGAAAGGCCTAGAAGACTGAAGAACAGGCCCAAGGCTTCCTTGGCCTCAGCATTTACCTGCTGAGCAACCCAGGATAAGCTGCTTAGCGAGACCAGCCTGCGATTTTCACCGTGGGAGCCAAGCCCATGCCGCCCCCGGCCAAGGACCACAGGGCTCCTCGTCTGGCCCGCCCAGGGGACCCCACGTGATCACACCACGAGTTGTGTCCAGATCTTCTAGCCAGCCCGGCCAGACTGCTAGAGCAAGGCTTCGCCACTGGCCTGTGCCCAGCTTGTTCCCTGGAAAAAGGTGAACGAACACACAGCCGGCATCCACTGATGGCTTATGAGCGACAGGCCCTGGGGGCACCAGGACCACCGGGCGTAGTCGGGTGGGTCCTGCACTGCTCAGCTCCACGGGGCGCGGTGCACAAGGTATGTCATGTGAACAGCGCCTCTAGAGTTGGGCAGTGAACGACCTGCACACCTGTCCACGGCAAGGCTGGCTGTGCCCACACTGTTCAGTAGGGCTCCCGGTGGGGCATTGACCTTGACCTCCCCACACCTTCCCTGGGGCGGGACCCAGAACTGGAAAGGTTTAATGCTTTCTCAAGGTCACATTCTTTTTCTGAAAATAAATATTATTTGTAGTGTCTGGGGATGAGTCCAGGCCGGGCCCATTCAGCCTCTGACGTCAGGAAAGCCTTCCTGGGAATGCCTGCCTGCCTCCCTGGAGGCCGAGGAGCCAGCAAAACAACGGTTAGGAAGGTGCTTTGTTTGTCTCCGTGGCAGAGACCCCGACCCCTGCACCGCACGCGCCCACTTCCCTCGGATGGCCCGTGGCCCCGGAGGACCCGTTGAGGCACCTGTCTACAGCTGGTGGGGAGGGTCCCTGCTGGGTGTGGGAAGCAGTCAGGCAGTTAGGGACTGAGTCTTCATGAAAACCAGAAGAGAAACAACGAGGAGTGGCTGCTGGGTCGGGGCCCAGGGAGCAGCCCGCCGAGATCTGCAGACGCTGGTCTGCAGTGTCCTCGGATGGCGACGGTGGGACGGGGACGGCACTTGGCCTCTGCGGGCCCGCTGGTCCCTGCAGCGCCAGGCGGCACATCCTCACCTGCTTCCTGAGCGGCCGACGCGGCTGCCAGCAGGAGGCCAGGAGGGTGCAGGGTGGGCTCTGGGATCCCAGGGCGGGAGGGCGGGAGGGCAGGAGCACAGAGCGGACGCTAACCCCTGCCGCCCCGTGCAGGGTCCAGGTCAGACGGAGACGCGCGTGGCTCAGAGGGAGGCGGTGGCTGGACCGGGCCCGATGACCCGCCAGGGCGTGTTCTCTCCACCGTCCCACGAGCTTGTGATCGAAGCCCACCAGCGTCAGCCTATTCGTGTTTACAGTCTCGTCTTGGGAGATTGGCCCTGGTTCTTTACGTTCATGGAGCAAGAACGGTCGCCGACCACACGGTGTCTAGGTCTGCGTTGCTGGACCTTTGCATGTGGCTTCCCAACCCGGACTTTTAAAGCCTCTCGAGGCTGAAAAGCCAAGCCAAGCACCCACCGCTGGATTTTGTCTGTGATTCCAACAGATTTGGGCAAATGTGTCTCTTCTTGAGGTCGCCCTAAATACCCTAAGGTCTCTAGGGGGCGGGACGTGATCGTCACCCACCCCCTCCCTGGAGGCCGGCAGCCCAGGGAGCAGGTGTTCTCAGAGGGCTTCGGCAGCACAGGCTCCTTAAATGAAATTTAGTTCTCTAAAAAGGCTTGGTCATCCTTTTCACATACGAAATTCCAGTCCAAGCCTTGGTTATATAACCGATTTTTCCAATCACGTCCTATTACAAGGAAGACGGCTCTTACTGAAACCACAGATAATTCTATTGCCATTAAGCAAGATGCTCGGTAACAGTCTTCAGAGTCTGCAGGGGTCAGACGAGGGGAAGGCAAGTGTTTCATTTCTGTTTACAAAGGTCCCATTGACTTGTCGCTACAGGTATAGGTAGGAGGAGAGGGATGGGGTCTCCGTGTCCAGGTCAGCCTTTATCCCCCACTCACGCCTGTGCACTAGCTCCCCTTCTGCTTGACCTTGGCTTAGAGTTTTATGAGCCCATCAGTGTTTCCACCGGGGATGGAATAATCACCTGGTCTGGGGGGATGCTCCCAAAGTGATTCAAGGAAGGTCACCAAGAGCTTGTGCCTAAGCACCTGGCACAGTCCTGTCCCGGGATCAGAGATGCTCCCTTCTTGTCCCCGAGCACCCAGCCTGGTCCTGTCCTCGGGATCAGAGATGCTCCCTTCTTGTCCCTGAGCACCCGGCCTGGTCCTGTCCCTGGGTGATATCGACCATCGCCTATGAGCTTCACACACTGGAATACCTACATTAATAACATTTTCACGTACAGGCAATGGAGATGTAGGGAGGGCTAAGCCTCTTTGTTTTGTTTTTTAGATTTTATTTATTTATGAGAGACAGAGAGAGAGACACACACGGGGGCGGGGGGTGCAGAGACACAGGCAGAGGGAGAAGCAGGCTCCATGCAGGGAGCCCGACGTGGGACTCAATCCTGGGACCCGGGGTCACGCCCTGAGCTGAAGGCAGATGCTCCACCACTGAGCCACCCAGGCTCCCCTCTTCTTTTTCTTTTTCTTTCTTTCTTTCTTTCTTTCTTTTTTTTTTTTTTAGATTTATTTATTTGAGAGAACGAGAGAGACTGTATGTGAGCAAGGGGAGGGACAGAGAGAATCTGCAGCAGTCGCTGCGCTGAGTGTGCAGCCCAACTCAGGGCTCCATCTGACAACCCTGAGATCACGACCTGAGCCGAACCCTCGAGTCCGACGCTCAACCGAAGGAGCCCCCAGGCACCCCAAGCCTCTCCTCTTATTGGAAGGCACTTCCCGTGCAATGCAACATAGTCGATAAACCAAATTGATTTTTCTTTTGACCTTTCTTTCTTTACAAGGTGAAAGAACCAATCCATTGAGATTTTCCAGACACCCTGCTGGGGGATCTCAAGGTCAACTCGGGATCAAAGTTCCACTTGGGATCTGATTTGGAGGAGTTGTCAGAGACGCCAAAAGCTCTGAGCACCTGCTTACGTGGGAGCCAGGGTCGCAGTAAGACAATACTCAGCCTCCGGTAAATAATCACAGGGAGCAAGAAAATCATTCCGATAAGACACAGAACCTGCCTCCCAGGGAGCTTAACTCCACGGTGAAGAAAAAAACCCTTTTATAATCTCCTCCAAGAGCGGACGATCATCCAAGGACCCGTGGTTACAACAGAAAGACCAGGCTCCAGCTCGCATGGGTGTTGGGCTGAGCCCGGCCTTTAGGGCGAAATCCTTTCTCTCTCAGCGCCTCGGCCCCACGCGCCTTTCCTCGGCGGCAAATCTCGGGTGTCCGCACCCTGCGGGCCCGACCTGAGTTTTCCCTCTTCCTTATTCGGAAGCACACACTGGCTCACTATTCCCTGAGCAAAACCCATGCGCCGGGCGTGCTTCTCCTCCACCACACACACCCCCCGCCCTCCTTGCCCCCTTCGCAGGCAGAGCGGTGTCTCTGCTCATTTCTAGCAGTTTCATTTCCATACGCGGATGATCACTTTTGACCGTCGGCACACTTTCCTCCCCGGAGAAAGCCTGGCTGCAGACGATTGTCACCCAGCCGCTTCGGCAGCGGACGGCACTCTGTATAAATGTGCCCTCTCGTCTGTTTTACGGGCACGCACGTGCCTCTCTATGGCATGACTTTTTTTCGGGGTGCGTGTTTATTAACAGACTCGAGTGTTTTTAGTTTCTCTCTATCGTGTAAAAATAAGGAAACAACTATATGACCTTGGGGACGCCTGGGGGGAGCTCAGTGGCTGAGCGTCCGCCTTGGGCCCAGGGCGTGACCCCGGGGTCCTGAGATCGAGTCCCGCGTCGGGCTCCCTGCACGGAGCCTGCTTCTCCCTCTGCCTGTGTCTCTGCCTCTCTCTCTCTCTGTGTCTCTCATGGATAAATAAATAAAATATTTAAAAAATAAACAAAACGAAACTACATGACCTTGAATTATTCAGACTTGGAATGAACGTTTGCTGCTCCTCTTACCAAGCAAGAGCCGCGTCGCTTGGGGCCGACGTACGAGGACCCTCCACAGCGCTCGCCTTGCTCTCAAGTCTGTTAACTGTCTTTACGGCAAGTGCCTCTCAGCAAGTCCCACAAAGCAGGAACTTTAAAAAAGTTAAACTCCTGGGTGGGTTTTGTGTCTGTTTTCCTGCTCTCCTTGATACACATGAAGTGGTGGGCGTCGGGCAGCTCACTTTCGTGGCCTCTTTACTCAGACATTCCTTTTTAGGTTGAGTTTATAATTTCTCCAGTGTTACGCATCAAGTAGATCGTAGCTCTATTACCTTATTTTGACTAGTAAACCCCAAGGAGACTGAAACTGTGTGTTCCTATTATACTTAATGCTGATAACTCAGAAGACAATTTAATTTTTATTAAACCGGCAATATGAAGCTGACCTTATTTACCAAAGATTTACCCAAGCCCATAAACTTGAGAAGCATTTCAGTTAGTTCCTATATTTCTGGGAATTTTAAGAATATTTAATTTATATGTAAATGCTTACTTATCTCTAAGTCAATTGAAATAGAGCCCTTTTATGGGATTTTCTGAGTTAGTTTGGCAATGCCATCCAGAGGCAGAAAAATATCACATATACATAAGGTACGTGCGGACGCACAGATGCACACGGAGACCTTCGAGCTCCCCTTTTGTGACGTTGGCCACGGGTTGGGTCAACACAGCAATAGGAAACTCGCTGGTTCACGGGGGCAAATGCTTTAACCAACGCTGATGGAGTGGGGTTAGGGGGAGCCTGGGGGACTCCCTGGGCCCCAGTGGACGTCCTCGCCCCAGAGGAGGCCTCGCTGGCCCAAGGTAGCCTGGCCACCAGCCTCCCCCGTCATTTCCGGCCTGGTCCCCCCCCCCCCTCCAAAGTCTCCCAGGGAAGCCCTAGGAATTCAGGGACAAGACACTGGAAGATTCTCTTTCACCCTGGCTGCAGCCTTACGAAGGCTCCTCCGGGCTGAGAGGAGCAGCTGGGATGTCAGACACAGTCCCACATCCCCCCAGAGCTCACCGGAGTGGACAAAACACCCCGTCTATTGTTTCCAATCAGCCGGTTTCTCCTCTTTGCAGCCTCGAGTGGTTCTGCCCCAGGTCCTGAGTCCCGTGAGAGCCCTACAGAGGGCAGGCATCTCGTAACCGTGGGCAGCTGAGCTGGAGTGGGAAGGGAAAGGCCTTCCGGACGTGAGGACAGCTCCTTGGAGAGGCGGCCACCAGAGCCAGGGGTGACCCGGCACCAGCGAGACGCCCGGCCACGGCTGGCCTGTGCGGCCAGAGCAGGTCCTCCGACGTCGCTGCCTTCTCTCCAGCCCCACCTGGGGCATCTGGCCACACCCTTGGGCCAGCTGCCCTTGGGAACCCAGGGGGGCCACCCGTGTGTGACCCCATGCCACCTGTCCCAGGGCAGACCCCACAGTGAGGAAGGACGGACGGAGCCCACACCCCAGGGCGAGGAGGGGGATGGACCGACCCCACACCCCAGAGTGAGGAGGGGATGGACCAACCCCACGTCCCAGGGCGAGGAGGGGATGGACAGAGCCCCCGCTCCAGGGCAAGGAGGGGACGGACCAACCCCACGTCCCATCCAGGTGCGTGTCTGTTGGGAACTCTCAGAACCGGCATCCAGAGCGACACTAAATGACAAATGCTTACACTCTCCACTTATGTCAGGCTGTGAACAGCCGTCACTGTGGCAGGGCATTCATCTGGCTGCAGTTCCTCGTGAGCATCTTCTGTGTGCCGGGCCCGGTGACAGACAGGGGAGCACCGGGAACCAGACAAACAGACACCCAGTGGATGACAGGCAGTGCTGCAGGTGACGTTCAAGGACAGCAGGGCGGCGGGGCCCAGGGCAGCCCCAGGGGACAGCACACGGCGTGCAGGGTGGGGCGGGCAGGCTCCGTGTCTGGGAGAGGCCAGACAGGCTTCCTCAGGGAAGGACACGGCCACAGCCCCGGGCAGGAGCCACTTCCCTGAAATAGCCGGGAAGCTTCCAGAATGCAGAGACAAGGGGGGCAGGGGCGGGGTGACCCCCTGCAGGCCACCGGGCACTAGGAAGAGCTCCGGGTGCGGCATGTCCTCCGAGCACAGGCTGGCTGGGGGCTTCCAGTGTTGCCTTTGAAACAACCACAGAGAACCGCGGGTGGAGACTCATCGGCATCTGTGTGGACGAAGGCTTCCCGCGGGCAAGGGAGGACGCACAGAGCTTGCTGTCTGGGGCCATGAATCACGTTGCCGTGTGCCACACCGCACAGCCCAGAAGCGCACAGCAAAGGAAGCCAGGTGACGTCTCCAGCAATTACAACAACGCTAAATTTCTAATTGCATAAGGAGCTCCTGCAAATCGACGACGCAAACACTAAGCCACGTGCTGCAAAATGGGCAACGTGCGCGAGAAGAGGCTCCACGAAACAGAAATCACAGACCCCAACCACCCGCGCGGAGGTAAGCCCGTCACCCGCCCCCGGAATGAAACACACGCGCCCAGCCAGCGCGAGATGCCCTTGCGGCCTCCCGGGTTTGCATGGATTATCCCGCGTGACCCAGCGGGTGGTCTTCCGAGCAGCTCCCGCACCAGGTGTCAGTCAGGAGGGCCGCCCTGGTAACCCCTCCCCAAAGAGCTGAACGGGCTCGAGTGCAAACCAGGCTTGGAGCAAATATGCTGACGGGATTGTGGATGAGCAGGGGCCTGTGGGCATGACCCAGCACCCCCTCACGGACGCCCTGGGGGGGCCAGTTAAGCTGCGCTGAGCCGCTGGGGACATGGTGCACGGCCAGGCACGTGGCGGTGCTCATGACGGTAGCCCTCCGACGGGCGGGCGGATGGACAGATGGACAGACCGACAAGCGTGGCCTGAGCGCCAGGGAGTCAGCCTGAGGACAGCGTGGAGCACCTGACCCTCCCGGCCCGGCCCCCACTCAGAGACCACAGCGCGGAGGCCACAGCACTCTGCGGCCCCACAGGGAAAGCCCGTGGACCCGGGGCATCGTGGGTTCCCGCACGAGCACGGCCTTCCAGCTGCGGGCCACAGCCTCAGCGTCCCTGCCCAGCAAACGGAGCCAAGTCCACAGGCACAGGACCCAGCAAGGACCCAGGTGCACCCAGCGCCAGGCACACAGCACGTGCTCCATCCTCACTGGTGGTCACCGCCTTCCACCGTGACTGGCTTGCACACCCAGCGCCCTGCGCCTCCTCCGGGGCCACCCAGCAGCGGACCGGCCTGGCTCGCAGCATCTGAGCTTCTTCCCAAAGAGGAATGAGTAAATAAGCAGAGTGAAGCCAAGGACTAGACCCCACAGTCACCGTGTGCCCCGATGCGGCCCAGGCCGGGAGTGGCAGATTCGAAGACCCCAGACGTCAGCATCGGTGGGCACCCACCAGTCGGGGGTCCCCTTCAAACAGATGAAAACCAGCAGAGCCAGGGTCCCACGGGTGCTCCTCAGGAAGCCTCACCTTCTCTGCCTGTTCATCTGTCAGATGGGAGCCTTGGGAGCGTCCAGCCTGCCGACAGCCTCCGGAGGGCCCCTCGGGGGTCCGGGAGGGGCCTGGGGTCTTCCCCTGACCTGCACCGTGACCTTGGACAAGCCCTGCTCGCCCCTCGGGCTCTGCCCAGCTCTCAGCCTCTGACTCCAGAGTCTCTAAGGTCGGCGGCTTGGTTGTCAGAGAGAAGGAACCCTGGGCCCCGTGCTCCAGCGGACGTGCACGTCACAGTCCAGGCCTGGGTGAGCGGCCCCCGAGGAGCGGGGACACTGCGGACCACACGGAGAGCCAGCATCCCCGGCTCCATGCGGGGCCACGAGGAGCCTGGGCCGCCCACCTTGGGTGCCCGCCGGGCACCTCTCCTGCCTCCTCTGACCCTGCAGGTCGGCTGCACTCGGCACGGGATTTCCTACATGCAGGGCAGCCCCGGTCTGGAGACGTCCACGTGGAGCCGGGTTTCTTCGTCGCGTCCGAATGTCCTGCTCGGGCAGGGCTCCTGTCGGCTCCCTGAGGAGCTCCGGCCACTCTGGGGCCCGTCTGTGTTCTGGGGTTGGACGGAGGAGCCCGTGAGCAGAGGCAGGGGCCAGGCGGTGAGAGTCCGCGATCCAAAGCCTCGGGCAGACAAGGGCCGGGGGTGGAGGGGAAATCCCGGCCGGCAGCAGGTGGTGGCCTGGAGAGGGCGGGCAAGGGAGGTGCTGCACCGTCTTGGGTGAGGGCTGTATGGAAGCGTCAGTCCGCAGGCTTGGGTCTGGGCGGGTTCGCTGCCCGAGGGCCGAGTCTTGCTGCGGGGTGTCAGCTAGCCCCCGACCCGGAGCCGGTGGCCTGGGACCTCGGGGGGCTCCAGCGGCAGGACGCCGGCCACAGCCTATGGGTGAGGCTGCTCTGGGCCTTCCAAGGTCCTCGCACGGCACTAAGTGATGCACCTGAACACCGTGCTCGGAGTAGAGGGGGCCGCCTGGCTGTTAAACTGCCACCAGGGCCGGAGACGAGCTTGACAACTGGTGACACATGTTTTGTCCACGGCAGCGCTGGATTCCGGGGCGGCACAGTGGATGCGGAGAGCACATGCAATTACGCGGCGCATCTCAGAACGCAGAGCACGCGGCCACCAAACTGGAGGCAACAATTCACTTAATTTCTCCGCGTTTGTCAGAACGTGTCCCGTCAAAATGTCACGTTGCCAAACAAATGAAATGTCCCTTCACGTCCTGGGAAATGAGCCTTTTTGTTCAGGAATCGGACCAAGGTTGCCTAGGAGCCCGATGGCTTTAGCAGCCCCCCGCATGGCGGACACCCCGGGCCCCCCGTGCACCACCACCCCCGGCAGGGGGACCCACCGGCGACACCTTCCCCGCCCCAGCTGCTCGGCGCCCAGAAGGGGGGGTCACTGCAAGGCACCGAGGCCCCAGGATGCCCCAGGCCCCGGGAAGCACATTGCTGCAGAGGGAGCACCCCCACATCCTGGGGGTACAGCTGGGCTACCCTGCAGGGGACCGTCCCACACCAGGACAGCCGGGGTCAGCACCCCAGTCTAAGCCGGAGAGGAGGCCCTAAGACTGGAGGCTGGAGACTGGGAGACGGAGCCCGTGTCTGGGGCGGCTCTGCCTGTGGCGGCTGCTGTGCTCTGGCCGCCAGCTCCTGACTGACCAGTGGGCACGGGCTACGGGGTCCAGAACGGCTGCCCCCACCCCCCCGAGTCTGGCTCCAACAGCACCGCCAGCTTCAGCCCCATAGTCCAGGCGCCAAGGCCCAAAGATGGAGCTGGCGGGAGGTGGTGGGCAGGGCTGGGTCGGCTTCTGCTGTCGCCAGCCTCAGGGAGGGGCAGGGCACCCAGCACCCAGCAGGCAGCACAGGGCACCCAGCACAGGGCACCCAGCACAGAGCACCCAGCACAGGGCACCCAGCGCCCAGCACGGGGCACCCAGCAGGCAGCACAGGGCACCCAGCACAGAGCACCCAGCACAGCTATAGCATCAGCAGTCACTATTCTTTGCTCCAGAGCTATGAGGAAGGTAGGGCGAGAGCCAGGGTGGCCCGACTGTGTGAGCCCCCCGTCCCCCCCACACATGCACACTCTCCTGGTGGAGGAGCCCACAGGGCAGGGGCCACCCACGGCTCTCCCTTCCCGGCCCCTAATGCACAGGCCGTCGAGCAGTCGGCCTGGGCGGCCACGGAGCCAGGCAGGCCCAGTGGCTGGGACGCAGGCGGAGCTGGGAGGAGCGCACGGCAGCCGCCACCGAGGCGCAGACACGCTGGCACAGCTGTGGGAACCGTGCTGAGCCCGCAGAGCTCGTGGCAGACCGGACACCTCCCCCCGGGCGCCCCTCCCACGAGCCCGGGTCTCCGTCCATCCAGAGCTTCCTCTATTCCTTCCAGCAGCGGCGACGTGTCCAGCGCGCCCGCCTCGGGCACAGGGCGCTCATGCAAGTTGGGTAAAGCCCAATTTTTCTACGCTGTGGTCACCAGGAGCCGAAGTCTGGAGCCGCTCGTGGCCGGACCCTGCAGTCAGGACTGGACGGAACCTCCCGCCCTCTGCCCCCGGGGCACGGGTGCCGCTGCGATCCCTGGGGGGGGCGGACACTGAAGCACAGTAGGGCTCACGGTCACCCAAGGCCAGACAGCCAGTCCTGGCACGGCTGGGATCCAGAGCTTGGGCACCTGAGCCGGGAGGCGGGCGTCACCTGAGCTACGGCCAGAAATGCCAGCAAAGGCAGCACTGGGGGCTGGGGGAGGCATAGGCCGGGGCAATCCTGGAAGGCTTCCTGCAGGCAGCCCCCCCTCAGCCTCCTGCCCCGGCACCTGGCGCTGTAGGCACATGGGACGGCCCACGCCCTGCAGCTCCCGGCCTGCAGCTCGCTGCTCTCGGGGTCTGTTCCAGCACAAGCATCACTGGCGCGCGCGGGCCCCACTGGAGGTAGCACGTCCACCCCTCACCCTCCCACTCCTGGTCCCAGCCGCCCCAACCCCCCTGGGGTCCCTGGGCCAACATGGCACTGAGGCAGCCCTGGCCTGGGAGTGGCCTCCTGGGAGGCCCACACCCGCTCTATGCAGTGAGGCCCGCGGGGACCCAAGGGGGACAGTGGACAGCAAGGCCATGGCCAGAGAAGGCTGGTGGGACATCTGAGCCGCTTCCACGACCAGCTCTCCCGCAGAAGAGGTCCCGGTTGTGGTGGTCCTGCCTCTGTGGGCTCAGAAAGGTCGGGTCACCTCTCGGGGTCCCACTGACCCCCGAGGGGCAGCGCTGGATCCTGTGAGGCCCTGGGCTCGGTGTTGTCAGCATCAACAACAAGCACCCCCACTGTCACCCAGCGGATTAATCCCCTGGGCCCCCTGCATAGCGCCCATCTGGGGGACGCCCCTCCCCGCAGCCCCCACCCCGGCAGGCACCCGGCCTCCCCGGCCTCCCACCCAGCCCGGCTGTCCTTGCTTCCTTCAGAATTATCAGAACCTCAGAGTGCCTCGGGGGCTCAGTCCGTTAAATGTCTGACGGTCGAGCTCAGCTCCGGTCTCGACCTTGGAGTCATGAGTTCAAGTCCTGTGTTGAGCTTCATGCTGGGTGTGCAAACTGACTTAAAAAAAAAAATGATCAGAAGCCCCCGGGTCTCTGGTTGTTGGAATGGGGAGTAGTTCCCAGGAGAGCTAGGAACCCCGGAGGCCCTGCTGGGGTTTGAGGGCACGGTGACATGGGAGCCGCATGGCAGCCAGGACGTGTGTCCCCGGGCCGGTCCCCAGGACTGCCCGCCGCCGGATGGCCCGCAACCCACGAGGACGGGGGCGGGGGGCCCACATCCGTGCTCTGCGCTGACAGTCGCCCGCACAGCCGGCGCGGGTCCTTCCGAGCGGCGGGAAGCAGCGAGCACGGGCCCCGGCCGCGCGCCAGCCTCGGATTAAGCTCTTGGACATTTTGCTCTGTCGCCGATTGCTATAAGCGACACACAATTATCTCTTCTTTACAGACCAGGAAACCACAAGGAAGATGTAATTGGGCCGAAACCAGTTGGTCGGGAAGAAAGTGGCCAAATATAATTTAGCCAAAAACAAGTTAATCACCATAATAATATGTTAGAAGCTATTTGGTTACAAAGGAGTATTTCCGTCCCTGACTGAGGACGTGTGAAGTTTGGGGTGTTAAGTCGGCTCTGCAAGGTTTAATGAGGCGGCAACAGGCTCCCCGTCTCCAGTGGTTTCCCGGATCCCTCGGCACTCCCGGGTCCTGCTCTGCGCGCTGTTCGATGGGGAACGCGGAAACCTTAATTGGCTTAAGAAGCTAAATGTTAAGCAATAATGTCATTTAATGGCTCCTTTTGTTGCTTCGTTTCATATTTCTTGTTAGATAAGCTATTGGCATTTCTCATATAAAACTTGGGGAAAATGGGCAAAGAATAAAGAACTTCGGGATCGCGGTCTTCACTGTGCAGAATCTCCCAATGCTTTAGGAGAGGGAACAAGAGATATTTTTTTAGGTTATCATGGATTATTTAGCTCCAACCAGTGCTGGACGGCTCAGCGCTTCCGAACATCCCGCCGGGTCTGGACGCTCGGTTTGGACAAGCTGCTTCAGACACAGCCCAGGGTGCCCAGTGTCAGAGCCCGACTCCACCATCCGGGCCTGAGTGCCGCCTGCTGCCCCCACCCAGGCACCTCCGAGGGGCGCGACGCTGCGGGTTGGGGCCCCACCCCCGGCGTGGGGACGTTCTCAGACGCCTCTGCAGGCTGGGTTGACTTCAGTACTCGGCCTTGGGAGGCGGGCGGCCCTGGGTGAACCCTGGCTACCCAGTACCTACCAGCTGGCTGCCCTTGGTCATCAGATTTCCCAGCCTCAGAGCCCTCATCTGTGAAATGGGCCTAACAGCCCCCACCTCCATAGGCACGGTGAGGATCCGCAAGACAACACGTGGGTGGGCTTCCTGGGGCCGCCATGACAAAGGGCCACACAGGCCTAGTGTCTTAGATGCAATCTGGAGGATGAAGGTTCGAGGTCAGGGTGTCAGCTGACAGACGGACGTCTTCCCTGTCTTCCTTTCCCACCTCCTCTGTTGTGCGCCTGTGTCCAAACCTCCCCTTCCTATAAGGACACGAGTCACACTGGATTGGGGCCACCCAATGACCCCATGGTAGCCTAATCACCTCTACAGCAGCCCTCTCTCCAAATTCAGTCACGTTCTGAGGTGCTAGGGGCACGGTTCCAGCCTATGGATTTGGGGGGCGTACTTCAGCCCAGAATAATCCATGTATGGGACACGACTGGCCACCCCTGGCCCCTGTCAGATGGGGTCAGAGGACATCTGCCAGGTGCACTGTACTTGGGGCCATGCAGCCACAGGATTGCTGGCAAGAGTCTCTAGAGCCAACACACAGCAGGGACATTCCAAGACAGGCACTGGGCTTCCGGTGACACCAGCCCAATGCAGACACGTGCTGCCCACATGGCGTCTTCAGGACCAGGATGATCCATCCCCAGCCACAAGGAGTGGTGGGTGAGATGGTCACAGCTGAGTCTCCCCCAGAGTTACCCTTGGCCAGAGGCAGCTGCCCTCCAGGGTAAGGCCCAGAGACAGGCCAAGGGTCTCATGCTCTTGCTTCAATTTGGAACAACACTAAAGGGCCGTCCCAGACCCAGACGCTCTTCACGCTGGCTGAGGATCTAACTGTGACCACGTGGCCACCAGGCCTCCCCCTCTGCCCAGCCCAGGACCCTTAGCTCTCACAGGCATTGATTATGAGAGCACCCCACACCCACCACGTCCAGGAGACCTGTCCTAGGACCAGCGGTGCCAGGACTAGGCCCAGCAAGCAAGCAAGCCCTGAACAGGACTCTGGAGCAGGATCACCCACCAGCTCTGGCAACAAGGACGCAGGGATCCCATGCAGATGAGGGAGGAGGCTGGCATGGTTCCCACACTCACCATAGTGCCTTGACTAGCATTTCCCAAATTCTATGTTTACCCAAATCTCAGAATGTCACCTTGTTTGGAAATAGGGTCTTTGTAGATATCGGTTAAAAAGAGGTCATACTGGATTAGGGTGAGTAAGACACCCCAGAAAATACCACGTGCCGACAGAAGCAGAGGTGTGGGTGTCTCTGAGTCACAAGACACCCGGGGTCACTGGTGCCGCCAGAAACAGTAGAAGGGAGCTCGGTGGATTCTCCCCAAGTCTCCAGCAGGAACCAGCCCTGTAGACACCACGATCTCTGACTTCCAGCCTCCAGAACTTTGAAGGAACCAATTTCTCTCATTAGAAGCCACTCAGTTAAAAAAAAAAAAAAAAAGAAGCCACTCAGTTTGTGGTAATTTATTACGGCAGCCCCAGGACACTAATACATTCACCATTAACATTTCCAAAATAAATCGAAGAAATAGATATCTTGAATGAACCAATAATCATTAAGGAATTTGAACACAGCACTGAAAAGCTGGATCCCATAAAGACAGTCTTTTTGCTGTACAAACTGTTTCGGGAATAAGGGGAAGGGGGGACATCACCCAACTAATTTTTGAAGCTTTTTAAATTGGATGCAGTAGGCTTGAGTTCGGGAATGTAAGGATAATTCAGGGTCAAAAATTCTAATAAAATATCACATGTTAATAAATCGAAATAAAAACACCAGGGATGATTGCATAAGATCCTAAAAACCTTTTTTTTTCCCCCCAGTAAAATTTTCATTTTTTATTGATTAAACACAGTTCTTCCAAAATAAGATGTAGAACATCCCGATCATAGGGAAGGTCAACTATAAGCCTACCGTAAACGACGTACTTCCTTAATGGTAAAACTCCTCCAACTTTGAACAAGGCGAGGGCACCCTTCACGTCTCTGTTCACGTTACTTGCCAAAACAATAAGAGAAGAAAAAAGAATGCAGAGTAAAAACTGGGAAGAAGCAGACAAAACCGTCCTCGTTTGTAGCAACAGGACTGTCTTCACAGAAAAGAGCGGCCCATCCAGAGAACCTAACAGGACCGTCCAGGCTCGTTCCTGCCTCCACGATCGACACACAAAAGTCAAAGGTGTTCTTTTTTCATGGCAGCGACAACCAATTAAAAAGCATGATCTTAAAAAAAAAAAGAAAGAAAGAAAAAAAAAAGCATGATCCTTAAAGGTCTACCGTGGCCGACACAATACTGAAGTAGACTGGAATCACACAAGTCTTCCGTGGGAGAAGAAAATCTCAACCACGTGCTCAGTGGCATCCTGGTACGTGTTTAACGACTGGCTCTCCTGCACCCCTCAAAGTCTGCAAATAAAATAAAAATACCCGCTCTTCGGGAAAAAATAAAAATGTTTTGGTGTTTGATTTATGGTGTTTGCAGATTTTTGGTGTTTGATTTATGGTGTTTGCAGATTTTTGGTGTTTGATTTATGGTGTTTGCAGATGCCTGTGGTGTGAATAGCCCCATGGTGGTGGGTTTCAAGAGAACACCATGAATTCAACCAGCTTGCAAAATTCCAGAAAACTGACCCCGGGCTCTTAGGAGCCCGTACCGGATGGCACCGCACACCGCTGGGGGGTCGCCCACCCTTCCTGTCCTCCGGGTTGGTGGGAAGCCCCAGGCTGCAAAGCAGGCACCTTCTCTAGCATTGAGGTCCGGCCCAGAAGTGCCACACATCACCGCTGCTCATGCCCAGAGGTGGTCGTGGGATCCCACCTCCCCAAAGGCAGAAAGTGTCGTGTGCCTCTTTCCAGAAGGGGAGACAGGCCCGGATGCCCCGGAGCATGCCCCAGTGGCAACCACTTACATCGAGTCTATTAATGAGAAGATTCGATCCCATTATGATGTGAAGTTCCCCCAGATAGTCTTTAAAGTCATTACATCGCAATCAAATTTCAATAGGGCATTTTAGGGATGCCCGGTGGCTCAGTGGTTGAGCGTCTGCCTTCGGCTCGGGGTGTGATCCCGGGGTCCTGGGATCAAGTCCCACATCCAGCTCCCTGCATGGAGCCTGCTTCACCCCCTGCCTGTGTCTCTGCCTCTCTCTCTCTTTCTCTGTCTCTCATGGATAAATAAATAAAATCTTTGAAAAAAAATAGGTCATTTTATGGAACTTACTAGAGAATCAGAAAATTAATAAGGAAAAATAAAAGGTCGAGAATAGCCAAGATTCAGAAGGTCATCTTGTCCGTTCAGAGGTCAATGACTTAGGGAGTGATGAGAGTGGAGTCTGCGTATCCCTGGTGCTGAGATGGAGCCGGGCCTCGGGATCGAGGTGGGGCCCAGAGCAGGTCTGTGTGCACCTGCAGAGCTCCGTGAATATCAGGGGAGGGGCTGGATTCAATGTGGGATATTCTAAATATGCATTAAATGGTGCTCTGACAACTGGCGCTCCGTAATAAAGCAAAATTAGGTCCTTACTTCATGCCATGCACAAAAATAAATCCCAGGTGGAGTAAATCCCTTATGTGAAGAAGAAAACTTTAAGGAGACAATATTAGATCATATCTTCTTCATAAACTCGAGATAGGAAAGGATTAATTAAACTAGATACAAAAAGCCCATGACCTTCAAGAAAGAGTCATTTTGACTCAATTAAGATTAAAACATCTTCTACAACAAAAACTCCCCAAACAAAGGAAAAATACAGGGAAAGATAATCTGTGGTGCATGTAGCTGACAAAAGACGAGCCAGGAGGTGGAGTGAAGTCCCACCAGTCGGTTAGGAAGGACCCATCAGTCTAGATGCAGGAAGAGCTGGGGGAGAAAAGCTAACAAGGGCCCACACGAAAGGACACGTGAGCAGCCGATAAACACGTTTTTAAATATTCAACCTTGGGATCCCTGGGTGGTGCACCGGTTTGGCGCCTGCCTTTGGCCCAGGGCACAATCCTGGAGACCCGGGATCGAATCCCACATCAGGCTCCATGCATGGAGCCTGCTTCTCCCTCTGCCTGTGCCTCTGCCTCTCTCTCTCTCTCTCTCTCTCTCTCTCTGTGTGTGACTATCATAAATAAATTTTAAAAATATAAAATAAAATAAAATAATAAAATAAAATAAAATAAAATAAAATAAAATAAATATTCGACCTCACTCTCAGTCAGGGAAATGCAATGAAACAAGAGGAACTCCCCCTCTAACAGTCACGCGTCGAGCGTCTGGCTGAGGATGGCAGCACAACCACCCAGTGAGCCATGGGACAGTCCCCGACCCCGAGGGTGCCCAGGCTCTCCCACGGCGAGCCACGTGCCTAGAGGAGGTCACCCAGATGCACCCAGCGACGCACCAAGGAAGCAGCGCTGGCAGAGAAGTGGGAGAGCTAAGCAGCAGGCCCCCCACCCAGGGACCTGGGAAGCAGGGCTGAGGTCTCAGGAGAGAGGCTGTGGCCAAAGCCGGGGCCAGGGTGCAGGAGTAGAGAGGCTTCAGGGCAGGTGCTTAAGGGTGATCGTCCGCAGGGCTCACGCCCTGCCTTTGCGTGTGACTTGGGGCGTCCGGCTCCGAGCACCCAGGTGGGCCGTGTGGCTCGCGCCGGCCAGTGGGACGTCAGCAGACACGCTGGAGGAAGAGGTCTAGAAGGGTTTGCACGGTGTGGCTGGGCCTCGGCGTTTCTGCCATTGGCCACTGAAGACGATGCTCGGCTCGGCAGCTGCCGTTTCTAGAATGAGGGACACGTGGGTCGGACCCGAGCCAGACCCCGCAGACCTGTGAGCCAGACGAGATGTCCGATGCGGTGGCCACACGCACACGGGCACGTCTGCTCCCCGGCGTCTCGGCACGAGCAGCCGACAGATGCAGGCTAGGAGGCGGGCCCGGGCGCGGGTTCTGGAGGGGGAACAGCCGTGCTCGCGCCGACGGAGCAGGTGCATCCGGACAGCCGCCGCCGTGCGGGTCCTGGGGGCTGCCTCACCAGCTCCAGCGTTTCCCGAACCCCGAGACGGGAGCAGGGAATGGGGACAGGAGCCCAGAGACGGCGCAGGTCGGCGGAGACGCCAGGGTGGGTGCCGGCGTGCAACGACAGAGGCTCGGCCCCCAGACCACAGGCTGGCGGCGGCTGGGAGACCCAAGCGCCGTCACGATCGCCTGCGACCGCCTACACAATCGTGCACTCGACTCGGCGTCGCCGTGTGTCGTACCTAGTGGGCCCCTGGCCCCGTGGCGAAATCCTAACCGTTTCCACAGTTTAAGTACTCCCCTTCTGCTTGCCACTTCGGGTCTAAAATAAACATGTGCCCTGAAGATAAAGGAAGAAATCCAAAGCTGTGTCTAATTAGGTATTAATAGCACAAAAATGCACAAGCTGAGGGCAAAAATAAATAACTGGGAAGAGAAACCACATAAAAAATAAAATAAGATAAAATGAAAGCTGCAGTGTGAAGAAGGGAGTGAGGTCTGAGACTGAAGTTGTGTCCCAGCCCCGGCCTCCACTCCCCGAGCCAGCCGGTCTCCTGACTCAGTTTCCCCCTCATCACAGGTGGGCGGAGCACAGAACTAGAGAAAGTCCCCAGTTCTTTCCAGGGTCATGGGCCCTGGACTCTGAGAGAGACGCTCAGCCTCTGCACCTGTCACGGAAACCAGAGAGGGCACAGGTGTCACCCAGCAGTGAGCTCCCCTGGAGAGCACCTCTCCTCCTCCTTACCTTATGCTTCGGCTCGGCTGGTGTGGCCTCCAGGGTCACCCATTCTGGCATCACGTCCTGCCTCGTCCACGAGACTTTCTGTGCCGCCCCACACCCCCCACCCCACCCCTTCTTGCCACCACACATGGGAGCAGGGACCTGACCTACATTTGGAGAAATCACTGACCCTGGTAGCAGGAAACCAGACCTCTGACACCTGCTGCCTGGGGCAGGAGCTCTGACCTCTGAACTCCAAGGTGAATCACCCTTGTCTCCTGCTCTGGGACGCTTGCAGCTGTAGATTGTAGATGGGGGAATGGTGCTGACCTCTGGTTGCCGTGACGATCGGTGGGAATGAGGTGCATGGAAATGCTTGGTAACCAGTGCAGCATCTCGTAAACACATGCCCAGGACTGGCCACCTGAATCCACACAAAAATAGGTGTGCCAAGGGGATCCCTGGGTGGCGCAGCGGTTTGGCGCCTGCCTTTGGCCCAGGGTGCGATCCTGGAGACCCGGGATCGAATCCCACATCGGGCTCCCGGTGCTTGGAGCCTGCTTCTCCCTCTGCCTGTGTCTCTGCCTCTCTCTCTCTCTCTGTGACTATCATAAAAAAAAAAAAAATAGGTGTGCCAAGTAGTTTTCGAGGTAGGGACATGAGGGAGTGAGGGAGCGTGATCCCCAGAGCTGAGAACAAACAAGTCTGGGCCCATTGCCATGAGCAGGTGTCAGGCTCAGAGAGGGAGGCCCAGGCTGAGCTCAGGATGCCTGAGATGAGGAAGCAGAGCCTGGGGTCCGGCGGGCCGGAGGAGAGAGCTGCAGAGAGACAGAGTCCAGACCCCCAGAGGCTCCCCAAGAGCACACAGGCGGAGCGTTCTTTGTCATGTAAGAAACCAGCCGAGGCCAGAGGAAGAACCACCTGAGAGACCCGAGGGGGACGTGTCTGTGCTCGCCGGGAGCCAGAGTGGGCCCGCCCCAGCTGGCCAGATGCTCAGGCTCGACAATGCGATGCAACCTCAACAATGCACAAGAGACGAAAACAGACGCTTCGCCCAAGAAGACACACGGGTGGCAAACGAGCGCAGCAGAAGATGCTTGTCAGCCTTGGTCCCTATGGAAACGCAAACTAAAACCAGACAAGTTAACGCACACACACACCCCTACCGGAGAGGCTGCAATTAAAAACCAAAAAAAAAAAAAAAAACCCGACCACACCAAATGCTGGAGAGGATGTGGGGCAACAGGAGCCCCCGCTCATTACTGGTGGGAGGGAGTACAGGACGCGGCGGCTGCTTTGGGAGAGAGCCTGGTGGTTTCTTAGCCAAACACGCAGGCACTGTGAGACGAAGTCATCCCACCCTGAAAATCCTACAGATTCACCAAGCGAAGTGAAACTTTATGTCCCCACAAAAATGGGAACATAAACGTTTATAGATTCATTCATAATCAATCACCCCCAAACCGGAGTCAACCAACGTGCCCTGCAGGAACTGCGTGGATGAACAGCGTGGCGTGTCCGCGGAATGGAACACCGGTCAGCAACGAGAGGGGCTCACTGCCGGTCCGTGCAGCATTATCGACTCTCGAATGCATTCTGTTAAGTGAAAGAAGTCAGATCCGGAAGGCTACGTATGCTACGACTCCATTTATATGACGGCCTAGAAGCATAGAACTTCAGAAGGAGGGGTGATGGGGACGGAGGGAGAGCAGAGGGCATGGGGGCCAAGTTGCCCCACGAGGCAGGCGGGCGGTGGAGCCGACCTGAAGGGGACGGCGATGCTGGGACCTGGGCTGCAAGCGTGCGCGACCCCCACGGAAAGGCGTGTCCCGAAGACTGGACTCTACTGTATCCCAGTGAAACAAGAATAAGCGATCACGGTCCGGAGCCCCGGGATGGAGGGCAGCACGTGACAGGTGAGTCTAACAGTATCACAGATGTAAGACACAGCCTCACCGACAGCAGCGGCTGTGATCTGGAACCATGTTTTGATTTGATTCTGCAAGACTAGAGGGAGAAACAAAACAACTTCATAAGCTGTGTGCTCTGCTGGTACCTTGTTGAACAAAAAAAGCCGCAGACAGTGGGGGCAGCTTGCCAATAAGCAGGAGGGGAGGCTAAAGCAGACCCCGGGCTGGGGGCCGGAGGCAGCACACGGACTCGCTGTTACTGCCTGGTGGACACACGCAGGTGCGCGTGCGTAGGGCTGGAGACGGAAAGGTACGGGCACAAGGGCCGAAGCGCATCCCTGCCTCCCAGCACTGCCCCCGGGGAGCCCCCGCCGCGTGAGCACAACCAGGCCCCACCGTGGTTTCTAAACACCACCGCCAACATCCCCGGATGGATCATTCCAGAGCTGGAACCAAGGGAACACAAGATGCACCTGGGGCATGTTGTGGTGCCAGATAGAAAGTGCTCAAGGGGGACGCCTCGGTGACCAGGGGTTGAGCATCAGCCCTGATCCCAGGTCCAGAGATCAAGTCCTGCATCAGGCTCTGCACAGGGCGCCTGCGTCTCCCTCTGTCTGTGTCTCTGCCTCTCTCTGTGTCTCTCATGAATAAATAAATAAAATCGTTAAAAAAGAAAGAAAGTGCTCAAGTGTAGGGGAAACGAGCTGTGACCAGTGGGTACCAACTGAGGCAAGACCTGAAAGGGGTCCCAGGGCCACAGCTGAGCAATTTGAGCGGCGAAGAAGCTCGCATGGTGCTGGCTGGACCCACAATGTGAGACAAGGGCCCACGACCCCACGACCCCGTCCCGACATAAATAAATGGGGGAGTGAATCCGTAAGTGAGAAGAAGGGACAAATCTTCCTCACAGAAGAGTTCCCAATGATAAATGCAGAAGAAACCCAAGAGCAGAAAATCTCCACTGAAACTTCACAATAACACTCCGTTGGGCAAGATGCATCCATGAGCCGCAAGCCCAGGAGGCGAATGCCAGGAGGTAAGACACAGAGCACGACCCCGGAATCGCAGAATATGTAGTCCCGGCTGCGGTTTCGGTAACACGTGTCCACGAGCCCTTTGAGGAGCTTCCCCCCGGGAGGCAGCTGGGCTTGAGAGGCCTCGGAGCCGCCAGGAGAAACCAGGGGGAAGGGGTCGGTCTGCGTGAGGTGGGTCCCCCAGCCCCGTGGCTGGGATGGGCGAAGGGCATTGGTGGGGAATGTGCCAGAACCCACATCAGGTCCCTACCACTCAGTTAGTGGAAGAGTCGACGTCAGCTTTGCAGATTTGACAAGTGTGCGCCGGTGCGGGTGGTAGGACGTTAGGGCTAAGGCAGAGACCAGAAGCCGCGGCCCTCAGGCCGAACCCCCCACCCCCGGGTCTTGGAAGGAGAGTTTTATCTGAACCCCGCTGCGAGCGTTCAGGGACCCGTGGTCTGTGGGTGCGTTTAGGTTCAGGAGCCGAGCCAGTAGCTTCCACAGACACCGTGCAGCCCACGGAGCCTGAACTATTTACCATCGAGACCTTTATGGACAAAGTTTGCCCGCACCTGCCGTCGTGAGTGGACACCAGGTGACGTCTGGGCCACGTTTGGGCCAGGAGGTGGGCTGCGCAGGCCCATATGGACGCCTCCAGCCCCAGCCTCTTGTGTGGGCAACGTGTCCCCAGGACAGAGGGTGCGGGACAAGGATGGTGTCGCCTTATCCAAGGCTTTGACCCCACACTCCAAGTCGGGGCCCCGGCAGGGCTGCTAACCCGATCTGCACGGTCCAAATTCACACGGGATATTGAGTCTGGGGTGTTGCCGCCGCGAGGACATGAGCCCCCACGGCGCAGGCGGCACCAGGGGCAGACGGGCTGCTGAGAGGTGAGACTGTGCATCGGCTAAGCAGCACTTGCTCACCCCCCCCCCCGGACCCCAACTCAATCACACCAATCACACCTTTGGCCTGAGGGGTCTTCCGGAACCCCCGCGCCCACAGCAGCCCGCTCTGGTGAGGACAGGACGCGGGAGAGGGGAGGTCTTCCCAGGTGGTCAGCGTGGGCTGGGGGCAGTGCGGGCTTTGCAGTCAGGGACCAGGTCCCAAGCCTGCCAGGTCCCAAGCGGGGTCTCGGCACGTTTTCTACCACAAGCGGGGGATGCCAGTTGGGGCAGCTCAGGGGGCGGAGGATGTTCCAGGCTCTGCAGGCGAGCCCGCTCTAGGCTGCCCAGCCTCCCCGTCCCTCTGCGTGAGGATGAAGCCGCCGCCCCGAGGGCGCCAGCAGGGCAGCCACGGATCTCTGGCCTCTGAGCTCCTTCCTCTGCTCCGTTTGTCGCTCACTCAGCCCGCATCCTTGGGGCTCCCAAGCGGGTGGCATTCACAGGGCGGGTACCAAGGGCACACGGCAGGCAGCCTGTCCCTGGACCCCCATTGCTCACTGAATCATGACCTGTGGGGACAAGAAGCGTGGCCCACCCGCCCCTGAGAGCCAGGCCACAGTCGGGAAGCTGTCACTACGCGCTCTCCGCTGAGCACTGAGCTCCCTACCCGGAGGGGTCAGCCCGCGGGGGCAGGTGAGGACCAGAGATGGGCGGTTCGCAGGGCGGTGATCTGCCTGCAGCTGCAGACCCTGCCGGCATGTGTGGGGCCACTGCAGCCTGCGTGTTCCGATGCAGCAGCGACGCTGGCCCCTGAAGTTCCCCCCAAGGGACCTCCCGCACGGGGAGGAAGTGGGGCTGCCCTAACCCATCCCTGCTGGCTGGGGAGGCAGCCCACCCAGTGGCAGGGACAAGGACACGGGAATGTCAGGGCCTGGCTCCCTCCACCAGCTTCCCCACTAACGTCCTACAACAATCACTAAAGGCATTGAAGACCCACGTTATGGATGACAGCACCAAGGCTTGGGGTGACTGAGTCCGGGGAACCAGGATTCACGCACGCAGACGTAGTCTTCTCCCATCCCTGGCTTCCCCAAAGTAAGCCTTCGATGAACCAGTACTTCCAGGGAAGGAATTCCAGAATAACCATACTATGTGGCCGCTTCAGGAGTCACTGTGGATAGAGCCGATTCAAGGCTCTGAGAAGTCCTGCAGCCAAGAATTCTTCTTTCTCCTTCAGCAGGCACTTGAATCTGATTGGCCACTGAATTGCTTTTTTTAGTAACATCGGTTGATACCCCATAAGACTCATGCTCCAGAACCCAGCTCCATTAATCCTGCTCTAAAGCTTAACGTCAAACAACTAAGCCAGAGAGAGTTACCCGTTAATGCTCCATGAGCTATTGGAATATCCAGACTTATGGATCCTTCTTAAATTTATATCATCATTTGGAAAAATAAGGGTCGATAGAGTGAACCATCAAGGACTTTCAAACTTCCAGGCCGGCAGAGGTCATCGGAACGAGTCTTCACTCTGATGCTGACACCCTTCCTTTCTCAAAGCCCACCTCTCTTTAATAACGACCACGGGGACCACCCTGACCCCCACCTGCTACTTCTCTGGCTGCTCCTTTAGGGGTCTGTGGGCGTGTGTGTGTGTGTGTGTGTGTGTGTGTGTGTAACTGGTTCCTAAGCAAACCAACACGAGTGGTTTGCTCTTAATAGAAAAGCACAAAGGGACACAGAATAAAAACAGACGTCCTCTACCAGGACTCCCCCAGACACGTCCCCCGAGACACCACTTCCAGCCACATCGGGATAGGATGCTCCTGGTGACTATCGCTATGACTCTAAGTCATTAGCTTTTACTTTAGCATTTTCATTTTCTAGATCATTTCATTGTTGATTGACTCCTGGGGACTTGTGATCCCGGCTCAGGGACAGAGGGAGCAGGAACACCATCACTCCCTTTCTTACAAGAAGACAAATGCTGGAAAACAGCAACAGCCCTTACAGAACGCACCAGAGAATGGATGTCACAAGAAAGTCAAGTGGCTTGAAATCTGGGAAGGGAGGTGGCTGCAGGGAGAGACAGGCCCCAAGAGTGGTGGACACCATTAACCTGGCCGAAATGTTTACTGGACTGTTGAGGATCGAGTATGGGCCACCATGGAAGTGCAAGGCCCCGGGGGCTGCGAATGTAGAGAGGGCTGTACCTTCCCGCAGAGTTGTCTTCCTCAAATGCCACCAGGATCTTACAAGGAAGATCTGTGATCTTTCTGAAAATCTTCCTGTGATCTGCCTGGAGAAAGACAACACCCGTCTCTCTGAAAGTCTGCTGGGATCCATCATCCTGCCTCCCTACAGAAAAAAAACAAAAGGCTTAATCTGTGGTGGAATGAGCCAAAAAAATAAAATAAAAGCAACTGCCACCAAGGGCATTGATGGGAACCTATTGCAGATCTCAAACAAGTAAAGAGAAAAAGATAAAAATGCAATCCCTGGGGTGGGGGGGGGGGAAGGGGCAGGTGGGCAGGAACAGATGCTCTGACGGGAATTACCACTGGGGGATGAGCAGGAGCCCGCATGCAGTCCACACTCTGGGATCTGCAGCCAGAGTGCACAGAGGGCAGGCATCACCATAAAAACCCCAAAGGAAGCCCAGTTCCTGGGCCCCTTGGTGGCTCAAGTGTTGAGCATCTGCCTTTGTCTCAGGGTGTGATCCCTGTGTCCTGGGATCAAGTCCCGCATCAAGCTCCCTGCATGGAGCCTGCTTCTCCCTCTGCCTGTGTCTCTGCCTCTCTCTCTCTCTCTCTCTCTGTGTGTGTGTCTCTCATGAATAAATACATAAAATCTATTTTAAAAAAAGAAGAAGAAGCCCAGTTCCTGACCAGATTCACAGACCTTCACAGTAAAGCCCAGCAGAAGCAAAGACATGCTCGTCTCCAGGCATAAAACTATTTACCGCTGCATCTTCTGTCCTAAACAATATGTCCACCTTCCAAAAAAGCCTGCGAGGCACGCAAAAAGGCAAGATGAGATATACCCCCAAGAGACACAGCAGTTGTCAGAACCAGACTCAGATATGACACCGAGGGTGTCACTCTCAGTCAGGGAAATTGAAATAACTGTGATTAATGTGGTGAAGGCTCTCATAGAAAAGGTGCACAACATGCAAACTCAGATGGGTAATTTCAGCAGACAGCAGGAAATTCTAATTGACATGCCGGGAATAGAAAACTCTGTCATGGAGGTCAAGAGTGCTCTTGATAGCCTCTTCAGCAGACTTGACCCAGCTGAGAAAAGATCTGTGAACCTGAAAATATATCTATATCTACAGAAATTATCCAACTGGAAACACAAAGAGGAAAATAAAAAGGTGGGGGAAGGGAAAGACAGAACAGAGCCTCCAGGAGCCGTAGGAAAATGTCCAGTGGTCTAACACACGCATAATTGGAAGAGCGTGAGGGCAGGGAGGGTGGTCCAGGAGAAATTTTTAATAGTGAAAGACACAAATCACAGATTCAAGAAGCTCCGGAAACACCAAGCGGAATAAACTGCTCTCCTCCTCCCCCAAAATATTCAAGCTTCTAAATACCACAAACAAGAAAATCTCAAAGGCAGCGCAGGTAGGGAGGAAAAGCCATGTCACCACCGACAAGGGCATGAAGGCAAGAAGCACGCATGCGAGAGGACCGCGGGAGACGCTTTTAAAGTGACAAAGGAAAGTCCTGGCAAGTTCTTTGGGAAAAACTTTTCCAGAATGGTGCCCCTTGATGCAATAATTTAGGGAATTTCAAGCCTTGCTCGAATATTTAATAACATTAATGGGGTATTGTTAATTTCTCATGTGTGATACAGCTAATTTCTTAAGATTTTAAGATCACTACCTTTCATGATTTGAAGTCATCATCTTTTACAGACATGTTCTCAAATTTTAGGCAGGTGCTATACAATTTTTGGGAGGAATTGGCCAGGGTGTTGATGAACATGGGCCCAGAGCTGGTCGCTATTAAGCCGGGGAGGACCACTCACACATGTGCTATGTTGCACCCTCCTAATTATAAACAGCTTTGGAATTTTTTATTATAAAAATGAACTGAGTTCATAAAACAAATGAATGAGGACCTGAGACCTTCTCAGACAAACAAAACCTAGGCGAATTCTGAAGAGGGAGCCTGCTTCTCCCTCTGCCTGTGTCTCTGCCTCTCTGTGTGTATCTTTCATGAATAAATAAATAAAATCTTTAAAAAATAAATAAAATTATTTTTTTCCTTTAGTTATCATTGATCTAAAATAGGGGTAAGCAAACATTTTAAAGGGGCAGATGGTGGATATTTTGGGTGTGGGAACCTCTGAGGTCTGTGGTAATAACCCAGCTGAAGTGAATATGGAAGCCTGAAACAGGATCCAGGTAGCCACAGGGTGTGGCTGGGGGCCCAGAAATCCTTTTGGCCAAAGTGGGCTGCAGACCCTCACTCTAAAAGGTAACAGCCTGAGAAAAGACAGAAACAACGTGCTGTGTGTTTACAGAATACGTAAAAGGAGAAGACATGACAGTGGCAGAAAAGGTGGGAGGAGTGACTGGGATATCTTGTTATCGATTGCTACACCACATGGAGAGTCACATAATTCATATAGCGACTGTGTGTTCGAAGGTAGACTCTGATTCTTAAGAATGTACATTGTGAGCCCTAGGGAAACCATGGGTATTTTTTAAAAGGAAAGTAAATACTAAGCCAACAGAGAAGATAAAATGAAATCATAAAATGTGCTCAATTAAATTCAGAAAAGGCAGAAAGAGAAGGAAAAACAAAGTAGAAATGCAACAAATAGGAAAGATCAAGATGGAGGATTTGGGTCCAACCATCTCAGCCATCAGTTTGCATGTTAAGAGTCTAAACAGTGCAGTGAAAAAACAGATAATAAGACTGGATCTTAAAGATTTTAAGACCTTGCTTTAAAAAAGCAAAAATCAACTATATTATGTCTACAAGAGACCATATTTCAATATTAACATATAGATACGTTAAAAGAAAAAGGACTCAAGGATGGAGGAAGATACCATGTAGCCACTGATAAAAAGAAAGCCGAAGTAGCTGAGTTTTTATCAAAGTAGATTCAGAATAAGGACTATTATCAGAGATAAAGAGGAACACAACATAATAATAAAGGGGCCGACTCAAACATGTATGCGCCTAACAACACCCTCAAAATACATGAGGCAAAGCTGCTGGAGCTGGAAGGAGAAGCCCAATTTACATCAGAGACGGCGGCTCTCCTCTCCCCGTAATCGGTGGAACAGGCAGACAGAAAATCAGTGAGGATATATTAGGCCGAACAACACCATCCCCGACAAGATCTGATTAGCACTGATTGAACGCTCTCCTCAAGCGCTCGTGCAACATTCACCAAGACAGACTATTCTGGGCCATAAAACAAACCTTGACAAATCTAAAAGAATAGAAATCATACAAGATGGTCTAGCAGGTCATAAAGGAAGGAAACTAGAAATCAAAACCAACAGGTCCACGCTGCCCCACTGCAGAGGTGGTGCCAAGTCCATACAGAGAATCCGGATTCGGGCCCCGGGCTTTGTGTGGGCGCAGAGCAGGAATGGGCCGGCCCCACATCTAGGCTGTGGGGCTGCAGCCTGGTGCACAAGCCCCATGACGTAGTTGATCCTATTTGTTTGGAGGGGACAGCTGTGGAGTTTGTGGCAAGGCACAGCGGGAGATGCAGGCCCAAATCTGAGGGGGGATGGGCCCAGCAAAATCCATCACAAGCTGGGGGTGGTGTGCATACCTGGGGCTCACACAAGAAGCTTCACAAGCAAGTAGCCTAGGCCTCGGGGCCCCACCGCCTTCAGCCCACTCGTACGGCCACGTAGGAAATCCCAGAGGACCCGCCAGAGGAGGAGGAGGAAGGTCCAAAGCTCAGTTCAGGGGTGCGTTGGGGATGAGCTGCCCTCCAACCTCCTCGGGGTGACCTCAAGAGATAGTGGAGAGAGAAGGCCACCCAACAGGCTGGGCTCTGGGCGGCGCACCTGCTCATTCACGTTGTGCGCCGAGGGAGTTGCCCTGAGGTCAGAAGGCGCACAGACCCCGGGGAGGGAGACCCGGTCCACCTGGGTGGTCAGGAGTCCGAGGGACCAAGACTGGAGAGGACGGGAGAGTCCGGTTCACGTGGGCAGGCACCTGCGAGAGGACGTGAAGCTGGAAGCTGACGGCCTTGCACGTCAGTGCCCATGAGTGAGTCCGCCACAGAGGTACTCCATGCACCCCTGAGCCAACCAGGCCTCGTTAGCCAACCTCGGTCACTGTACCCACCCCCCCAGGCCGGCTTGTGGACATTTGAATGAATGTCCCCGGAGACAGAGAGGAGGCAGCCGCAGACCTCACAACACAAGCTCTGCTCACCCACAGGGCTGCCCAGCTGCCTGCCCAGCTGCCAGCAACATGTGGCTCATGGCTCGAGGGGCCAGAGGACCACGTGGTGGCAAACTGACCACACTGGGTCCCTCCCAGGATGGACGGGCCTCGCTTCGTCTTCAAGGGAAGAGATTCTGGATGTGGGGTTGGCTTCCCTACACCCAGACCTCCACCTGGGGCACCACCCCTGAGCGTGCACTCCACTGACTGGTCCCCACCATCACATCAGACCCGGAAGCCTGTTTTACAGCAGTCGGCGGGGGGGGGAGCCCTGTGACCACAGGGACCTCTGGCCACATCCCATGCTGACCACCCACAGCCATGAGCTGACAAGACCCTGGGAGCAGCTGTCAGAGGCCCCTCTCTGAGAGATGGGGCACTAAATGGGGGAGTGTGGCTGGGCCCGGGGGCCCTAGGAAGACCCCTGGGAACCAGGGGTGCCAGTGGGCAGCCCACGCTCTGTGGTTCCGAGCACTCAGGCGTCCACAGGCTCTGCAAGACCTGGAGGTTCTGGTCCCCACAGACGGGCACGGAGAGGGTCCCGTTGGATTGCAAACCTCGGCTGCCCTTGAGCACTCGGGCATTAGGCCATGTGTGGGGAGCATCAGGCCGGGAGGGAAGGGGTCGCTGTCTTGCCAAGGCCTGATCCCCCAACCACAGGGCACGGGGAGGCATGTATGCGGGACCCACGTGACCTGCTTGCACACCCGTGGTGCCCCTGGCCCCGCCGTGGCAATCCATGGGTAGGCCTGGCAACACCCCCTGCGACGTCACGGTGGTGGCCTCAGGCGCCGGTGAAGAAGGCCTGGTCACACCCGGGGAAAGCCGTTGAGGTGCGTGGCAGGGGGGGAGTACGGGCTGGATGGGCAGGGGGGAGGCTGCATACCAGCCGGGGCAGGGGGGAGGCTGCTAGCATTTATCCAGCAGCCAGGACCTGTCAGGGTGCTCGTGGGACCACAGAGCCTGAGGCCCTGGTGCTGGCGTGACTTGGTGAATGAATGCATGGGGGAAGGAATGAATGAATGAAGCTCGGCCCACGGGCTTGGAAGTGAAGCGTCGCCGAGCCTCTCGCCTAAGAGAACCGATCATTCATTTTTGTAACTTGTTAGACCAGGAACCAGGACCCAAAGAGGCCCGGTGAGGTCCCCAAAGCCGCGCGGCGGTGCGGGGCCCGGGGCGGCACGTAGGCCGAGGGTCTGGGAAGAGCCCCTCTTCCTGCAAGCAGCTCACAAGGACTTCCGGGACCCGGAACCTCGTCCTGGACCGACCAGTAGGGTTTCGGGTGCTGGGTGCGCGCTCCCGGGATGGACGAAGCAGGGGATGGCATTCGGGGTCTGAGCCCCCCGGGATGCCTGCCCTGGGCGCCCTCTCCATCCCCCGCCCCCCGCGAGCCCCCGGGCCACCCCCGCTCCACGCCTGAACCGTGGCCTTCACAGCTTCGTCAAGGGTGAGCGGGAGGTGGCATGCGTCCCGTGGGAGCCCCGCGTGGCCAGCTCCTCCCCGGGCCCCGTCAGGGATGTCACCTTGCCGGCCTGCCCTTGGCCATGGTGTCTGCACCGTAGAAATTGGCAAATGCTACCGAGCAGAGCTTTTCCAGCCCAGGTAACTGGTTATTAAAGCTTGACCGGCACGGGGCCACTTCCGTCCTCGAAGCCTCCTGGGAGTGACCCAGGGCAGGGGCATCTCTCTCTAGGGTGACCCATGGGGCTGTGTGCAGGGAAGAGGCTGGGAGGGGCCCACCCCTGGGCCCCCGGGGCCCCCAGGGAAGCCCAAGTTCCCAGTCCCTACCAAACCTCCGACCACACGCACACTCAGGCCCTGCCCCTCGCTGTCCCCGGCCTCCTCTGCTTGGAAGGCCCTGTCCCCGACTGGCCCTGGCCGACCTTCCGTGCCCCCTGCAGGAGCCACACCTCCCAGGAGGCCATCCCTGCCCCCCATCGGGCTCAGCACCGACACCCCCTGCCCATCACCCAGGGCCCCAGAGCACACGGACCTGGCACGTGCTGGCCGCAGTGATGACACAAGGGGAGGACACTGCGGTCATCCAGGGCACCTCGGGGGCTCTGTCTCCCGGAGGCTTGAAGGACGAAGCTGTTCCCAGGACCCTCCCTGCCACCCCTGCCAGCTTGACCAAGCCCCCTCCCCGCCCCCCCCACCCGCGTGGGAGAGACGCCTGGGGGCCCACGGTGTGCAGAGCTCCTAAATGAGAGAGGCCACTGCACAGAAAGTCTGGAAAGTCAGAGCTATTATTTGGGGGCAAAACTGTGGTTACCCGTTAACAGAGCCTTAATGCTGTGTGCCCTTGAGCAAGCGTCTTAACCTTTCTGTGCCTGGTTCTCGTCCTCCGGGGTCCTCGGGGATGGTCTTGAGGATCGAATGAAATGAGCCCCTGGGAGGCGCTCCTGCTCCCTGGGGTCCAGGCCCAGGGCTTCGGGTCGTGACCCAGGTCTGCTCTCCAGCTCACTTACTCACGTGTTTCTCCTCCTCGGGCTTCAGTTCTCACTGAAAAGCCACTTTGGTCGTCGCCAAGGCTGAGCTCCAGCAGGGCTGTCACCCCAGCGGGGTGCAAGCGAGCGAGTGAGCGGGGCTCAGTGTGGGGGTCTCTGGAGCGGCTGGGGCGGGGTCCTAGGAGGGGAGCAGCCCCGCACCCACCCGGGGTTCAATGCCCGGGCGTGCAGGGGGTGGGCAGGGCCGCGGTTCTTCCCAAGCCCCGGGCGTGGGTGAAGAAGGCTTGGCCCCAGGCGCCCGCGCCCTCCTCCCGCTGCAGGTGCAGCGCCGGCTCCGGGAGGCCGAGTCCCCCGCGCAGAATCACAGCAAAGGGGCACGGGCTGGATGCGCACCCGGGGACCTGCCCTGTGCTCTGTCCCAAATGCCCCGTGGACGGCTGCGGAAACGTCCAGAGAGGGGACGGGAGGGGGGAGGGAGCCAGAGGCCACCACAGGCCGCCTTGCGGCCGACTGTCCCTCTCCTCTGAAGAGAGGGCGAGACCCGGGCAGGCTTCCTGGAGGGGGATGGATGAGCAGGACCTTGTCCCTGCCCTTCTGGGAGGGAACCGGGGGGGACATCGCTCCCAGCCTCCCCAGATCCTCCTGTGGGCCGCCCCCCATCTCAGCCCTGCTCACCTTTCATGCACTTGCCCTCCTGACTCAGGGCCCTGCACCTGAGTGGCCTCCACTCCAAGAGCTTCCTGGGGCCAACTCATAATCACGTCCGCTCTTGGTTCAGTTCTCCCCCAGACCCCTCTGCGGCCTAACCCAGGGTGCCTGCCGGTCCCCTGAGAACGCCTAGCCCCGCAGTCCCCCGACTTGGTGCTGACTAGCAGGGCAGTGAGGTGGACGGGCACGCACGCATACTCGCCGGGAGCCACCTGGGCGTCCGGGCTGCTCCGCCTACAGCTGTGCACCCTTGGCCCCGGGCGCCCTGGGAGCCGTGGTTCCCCCCATCAGTGTTTCCCCCACTGTTGGACTCAAGCCCCAGAGGGCAGGGTCTGGGTGCCTCGCTGCTGTCCTCGGAGCCTACGCATGGCACACGGTGCGTGCCAGGAGGGAAGCCGGGATGCCCGTGAATAATGAACACCGGCCCGGGGCTGGGGTGGGGGGTCGAGGCGGTGGAGGGGGGCAGCCAGGGTGCCAGCGCTCAGCCCCCTCTGCGCCCCCACCCCCACTGCAGCACCCGGTCGGCTTCCAACAGGACTTCCCAGCAAAGTCCGCTTAAATTCCTCTTGCAACGTGGAACTGCGGCGTGAAATCGTTGAGGAAAATCTAATTAACCAACTGGACAAATAACCTCACGTAAGATGGACTTTCCAGCGACCACGGCGCTTGCTCCTTGGAACGAGGCAGAGCCGGGCCTCTGACCCAGTTTGAGCGTCTGTCCCGCCTGAACCTGGCAGGACACCGAGTTGGCAGTCGCTCCTGAGATGCACTGTCATTCCTGTGATCGGAGGGCACAGGCTTCCCAACCGACCTTGACCGACCGCGGCTTCCTCTTGTCCTGGATTCGCAGAGAGGACGGTCCCCATCATGCAAAGCCACCAGGGCCTCTTCTGCTTCTCCCTCTGCTGGTTGGCATGCGTGCACGCGTGCATGTGTGTGTGTGTGTGTGTGTGCTGAGCAAAGGGCCTGGGGCCAAGGAAATGCAGGTGCTCAAGACACAGGCTTTGCCTTCTAGAAGCTCCTGATCTGATGGAGGAGAGAGACACATCAACAAATAATTAGGACACAGGAAAATTTTAAGAGGAGCCATCTGAGCGTGAGGGTGAGTTTAGTCCTGTCTGAGAGCATCAGAAAGTGCTTTACCGCAGGTGGTTATTATGCATTAGTGGGGTTTTGAAGGATGAATAGGAGTTTGCCAGGTGGGGCATAAAGGCACCCAAAACAGTGCACCCGCAGTGCAGAGAATGAGGAGTGAACTCCTTGTGTTCTGCGTATTTGCGTGAGAGCTACAAGCCATGTGGCATTGCTGGCAGCTGCGGCGCAGGGCCGGGAGCAGGCTGGGGAGGATGGAGCCTTACAGGCCGTGCAAAGGAGCTCGGCCTCTATTCTGTGGGGCCGGGCAGCGGCCGAGGACTTGGGGCAGGGTCTGACTGGGGCGAGCAGGAAGGCAGGACGCCCAATGAGGAGGCAGCTCAGACGGTCCGGCCAAGGCTGCCACACCCCTGCCCCAGCGCAGCTCAGCAGGGCGCTGCCTCTGGCAGGAGACAAGGGGGCAGCTCGGGGGCCCCACCCAGGCAAGCACAGTGGGACCAGCAACGGGCACCCACACTGAGCCCAGCTCCCTGGTGCATCCTCTCCTTCTGTCCCCATGAGGTTGCGATGAGGCCACTTCCACCAGGGGCCCTGAGGAGTCAGGGGGCACCTGGGGAGGAGGGAGTCTCAGCCCCTGGCTCTGGCCCCCCACCCGGTTGGTCCAGGTGGCCTTCCTCCTCAGTGCTTCGACCCTGCTCAGGGCCACCTCCTCCAGGCAGCCTCCCTAGCTGCTCAGGGGTCTCCCCTGTGAGGGGCAGGGGGTGCTTCCGCGGCTCTGGAGCACAACACACGGGAGGCTGGGCTCAGGTCCACACACGTCCAGGGCTTGTAGAGAACACGGTAGAAAGGAGGAGTGAGCCGGTAAGGACGAAGCCTGTGTTCCCGGCCTCCAGAAAGGAACTTCCACCACCAGGCTACGGACTGCCCAGCCCTGCCCTGCCCCAGTGCTGCCCCAGCCCTGACCCTGTCCTGCCCTGACCCTGTCCTGACCCAGCCCTGACCCTGTCCTGACCCTGCCCTGACACTGTCCTGACCCAGCCCTGACCCTGTCCTGCCCTGCCCTGACCCTGTCCTGACCCAGCCCTGACCCTGTCCTGACCCTGCCCTGACACTGTCCTGACCCAGCCCTGACCCTGTCCTGCCCTGCCCTGACCCTGTCCTGACCCAGCCCTGACCCTGTCCTGACCCTGCCCTGACACTGTCCTGACCCAGCCCTGACCCTGTCCTGCCCTGCCCTGACCCTGTCCTGACCCAGCCCTGACCCTGTCCTGACCCTGCCCTGACCCTGCCCTGACCCTGTCCTGACCCAGCCCTGACCCTGTCTTGATCCTTCCCGATCTGCCCAGCCCTTCCATGCCCTTGTCCTGACCCTGACCCTGCCCTGATCCTGCCCAGCCCTGCCCTGCCCCTGTCCTGCTCCTGCCCTGACCCAGCTCTGCCCCTATCCTGACCCCACCCTGACCCTGTCCTGACCCAGCCCTGACCCTGTCCTGACCCAGCCCTGACCCAGCCCTGACCCTGCCCTGGCCCTGTGCTGACCGGCAGAGACAGCCGAGCAATGCCGGCCACTGGTCCTGCTCTTCCGTGTCCCAGGACTTTGATTGGAGGAGGGACAAGCCGGCTGCTGCAATGATCGTGAATAGGAGGGGGCCCCAAAGCATTTCACATGTTTTAATTCCTGAGATCAAAGCTTTCCCTCCATCCCCACAGCCGGCCATGGAGACCCCATGAGGCCCATCCTCAGCTCCGGGTCCGGGCGGCTCGCTCTCTCTTGCTCTAATTGTTTGCTTCGGGCTCCTGTCTGCCCCCTCCCACACATAGACCATCATCCAACGGGCTTAAGATAGATTTTTTTTGTTGTTTGATTATGTTTTGGCAAAATGTGCATTGTGACTCGCGTCTGTATTTTTAATTTTGGTGAATAGCCTCATTTGGTGGCTCATCTTCTCTCTGCACTGAACCCCTGGGGCTCATCCACCTGCTGCCGAGCACGCCGCAGGGACGGACCCAGAGCCTCCCCCTCCCCAGATGACCTCCTACCCCACACGGCACACAAATGCTCAGCACTCACGCACCCCAAGGGCAGAAGGCTGACCCTCTGGACTGCAGCCCGCTGCCGCCGCTGTCCTCTCCCCACAGCTGATGCTCCAATACAAGCCCTCATCATACAAAGGACTTGAATTTAAAAGCCGGCCTCCCCCCCCAAGGCCTGCAGAGGCTGCAGTTCCAGGCGCTCGCCAGAGACATGATTTTACTCCAAACCGTAATCAAAGTGAAGAGCACCAGGCTGAGCATCTCCAGGCCCCAGAGGGGTTGTGTGTGCAATGTGGGTACGTGTGTGCACGGGTGTGCATACACACATGGCCCGTCGCACAGGCTAGAATTGCATCAGGTGTCTTTTCCCACGTGGAAACCCACCTGCCCATGTGGCTGGAGCTGTCCACCCCAGAAGCCTTGCGGGACACCAGCATCTGGCCGGCGAGTCCACTTTGGTGCTGAGTTGTGGCCCCACGGGACCCCGGGCCAATGCAGGGAGCTCAGAGCCCTGGGCCCACAGCCGGGCCGCCTCCCGCCTGCATGTCCGTGAGCAGGTCCCTCACCCTGCCCGGGCCCCTGGTCCACATCTCAGCCTCCAGCCCCAGCAGGGCAAGGCCGAAAACACCCCTCCACAGGATGGACGCACGCACTGCAGCGTGTCAGAGAACAGAGCCCTGTGGAGACTGACGCCCGGGGACGCACGCGGCCACTGGAGGATCCTGGACACGCGCACACACACCGCAGAGTGCACGGTGCACACAGGCCCACCCTACGGGGGGACGGCCGGTGAGGGCTGCCCAGGGCCGGCTGGGAAGGAGTGACCCCAGCCCCCGAGAGCCCTGGAGCGACGGAATGTGCTCTATCTCCACTGTGCAGGTGGTTATGTCATATATTTGTCATTATGTATTTGTACGTAAACCTGTTACATATTTGCTGCTTGAAATGGTGCATTTCACGGTCTGTAAATTACACCTGGAAAAAGTTGGCTTCACAAGGAGCAGCCGGCGGTGCGCAGTCCCCGGCTTCGTGGAGGGGCCGTAGCCGTCGGATCCCTGTGCCCCCCACGCGCACACCCTCCGCCTCCGCCTGGGAAGACGCCGCGTGGCTTCAAGTTCTCGCTTCCAAGTCAGGCCTCCGAGAGCCTCCGCCGCCGCCTGGGGTCCTTCCGGGTGACCGTGCTCTCTCCCTGCAGGGCCCAGGGCTCCCGGGGGACGCGCGCCCGCAGGAGGCATTAATGAGAGGCGGCCGAGGCTGGAACCACTCTGAACGTGCTGAGTGCTGTGATGCACACGTGTCGCGGCCACACAGATGTCGGGGGCTGGGTGGGGGAGCCAGACAGACAGAGAAGGGGAAGGATGGACGGATGGACGGATGGGGGGGGAGAGACAGAGGGACTGATGCAAGGGGAGGAGGAGGGAGGGAAAGAGAAAAGGAGAAGCAGAGCGACGGGGGGACGTTCATCGCGGTGCCATCCACGAGCCAAGATGAGGAAGCTGGGGGTGCACGGACAGACGGACGCACGACGAAGACGTGGCGGGCACACACACGGAGCACTGTTCAGCCTTACGAAGGAAGAAAAGCCACTTGTGCCAGCTCGGGTGGGCCTGCAGGACGGGGTGCGGAGTACATCGCCTACCGTGGGCCCCAACAGGCCAGCCCAGGCGCCGGCGCGGCCTCGGGTCCCCGTGACCGGAGGGCTGGGTGAGGGCACAGGCTCCCAGGTCCCAGAGCTGGCTCGCGCGTGGTGACCGCGGCGGACGGGACAGCGCTGGACGCCAGGACGCGGCAGAGTCCACGTGTATCCTAAGTGTCCTCGCCACAGACATGGAGGAAAGGAAGCTGGGTCACCCCGCAGGGGGACGGACGTGTCCATCAGCGCCGTCCACGCACATGCCAAACCGCCACGTCGTGCACCTCGAACATACAAAGTTTGTATTTGTGGGTTAAGCCTCCGTGACACCGGGGAGGAGGGGCGCGGGGAGGGGCGGGCAGGGAGGACAAGCGGGGACGAGAGGCGCGGACCGGCTGCAGGCCCCCCGGGAGGGCCGACAGGAGGAGGGCCCAGCCCCACAAACCTCCCTCAACCTCTGCCCCTCGAGCAGCGCAGCTAATGAGGCGCTAATTGGTTTCTTAGCGATATTTACGGCCTTGGAGGATCTGTGTGATCACACGCCTCTTACACGGTCACAGGGCTGTTTACTTTTTTAATAATTAAGCGACACTTAATGACTCAGGGATAACCGGAAGCGTTTCCTCCAGACACGTCACTTGACGGCCTTCTAGCCATCGGCGTCCCCCCACTTGGGGGCCGGGGGGACATCAGGCTGTGTCGTGGGGCACGTCTGTGCGGCCACAGGATGTCTGGGAAGTCACCTCACGAGATCCACCCGCCCCACCTCCTACAGGTGAGGCAGCTCACCTGTGCTCACAGGTGAGGTCAGAGGTGCCCCCAAGGAGCAGAGCAAGTCCAGGAGGCTCCAGAATCAGACCCCGGCCAGGCCGGCCGCAGCAGAACCTGACCTCTGCCCCATTGCTCCCGACCTCCCCACCCACGTCACACCCACTCCTCCTGGGAGTTCGCACCCCCGTCTGCATTTTCACGAGCAGAGACTGGGGCACAGTGAGCAGAGGTGACTTTGCCCATGGACACAAGACTGGGAAGACCGGTGCTGGGACCCGCCGTCGCCCCGAAGGCCTACAGACGAGGTCCTAGCACCTGGCAAAGCCAGGGGTGCCGGTCGCAGGTGTCGCCCTGGTGAATTTTTAATATTTTGGTTTTTATTCGACAGTTAGAATGTACTTGGTACAAAATTCAAAAGATACAACAGTCCACAGTGAAAATGGAGTGTCTGTCCACCTGCCACGGCCTCCCGGCCTGGGCTCCGGGACGCGGGTCCCTAACGCCATCACCTCCACCACCTGGGAGGGCCGAGCCCCTTCCCGCATCTCCAGATGGCAAACCTTAAATACAGATCGGCTCGTGAAGGCTAAAATCTGCCCTGAGCTGCCGGGAGGCCGCTGGCAGGCCTTCGGAGACTCCGTCTTGCGGGAATGTTGGTGTGTCCCGGGTCCACAGCTATGAGGGGATGGGGCAGGGGGTGGACGCAGCTCGTGCCCCCCCCACCCCCGGGTCTGGGGTCCCCACCAGCTCCCAGGCTCCCAGGGCAGGGCAGCTCGGGGCCGGCTGGTGTGGGCCCAGGTTCCGGCTTTGCCCCATGCCAGCTGTGTGGCCTCAGGCAGGTCACCCTGAGCCCCCGCCTCCTGCCCTCCAACACGGGGTCATAGCTGGACCCTCTTTACAGGGTTGTTGCAGGATTGACTCCAATGGTGGACAGGGCGCCTGGCTGAGTGCCCGGCTCACAAGAAGGTTCTGGATGGTTTCAAGAGCCCCAGGGGGCAGGGGCGGGGCAGGGGGGAAGGCATTTGTCGGAGTCCATCATCCTGTCATCGTCCAGATGGGAGGACAAGGGCCCGGCCCTCTCCCAGAAGGAGGAGCCACCCTCGATGTGCCCAGCGCCGTGGGGAGGACGGTGAGAGGCCTGTGCAAACGCCCGCAGGGGCCGTGGCCACGCCCACCCGAGAGTCTCGTCCACGCGGGCCACGTGGCGCCCACGGTATTCCTGCCTTGCCTGGAACATGATGCAAAGTCGAGTCTTCAGAGGGAAGTTGACAAGTCACACGGCAGCTGGAGGGCCCGGGGGCCGGGGACAGCAGGTCTCACACTCAGACCCTTTGGAGGCCCAGGAGCCACGCTCAGCGCAGGCTGCAGGTGACGTGGACGCAGCTTGTCCGGGCGCAGCCCTCTCTGGGCACCTGTCACCGTGGTGGCGCCGACGGGAAGGAAACAGAGCCAAGGCCAGCATTCGCCAGCGTCTTGGAGAACGCTGAAGCTTCTGTAAATGCCCTTCCTGGGACAGCCAAGGAGCAGGAGAAGCGGCCGCCGGGCCCCTGGGAGGGAGGGCCGCCCGGGGGACACCGGGGCCTGTGTGCTCAGCCGGGGCGCCCACCAGTGGGTGTGGGTGTGGGTGCACACGGCACACCCCCTGCAGCGCGGGGAGGAAGCGCAGCCGTGCACCGCAGGCCCTTGTGCCTTGTAGACGGGGAGCAGCCCCACGCGAGGGCTGAACGGAGCGAAGAGCAGCGGGAAGGAGAGAAGTCAGCGCAGCTGGCCCCTGAGTACCGCGCCGGGGCCGTCCCAGGAAGGGAGCTGGGTGGCGCTCCGCTGGGCCCACCGCCTGGACCCTGGAGACCAGGCCCTGTGCCCCAGCTCCGCAGAGCCGGCTCTGCCTCTGGGAAAAGGCGTTGGTGCAAGATGAGCCTGGAGCCACGGGGTCCGTGGGGGCACAGCCCACTCCCTCTCCACCTGGACTTGGGTCAAGGAGCAGCACACAGGACCCCAGATGATGGAGTGACCACCCGAGAAGGGGACTTCCAACACGGAACAGCCCACGTGAAGCCACGGCGTCCCCGTGAAACCAGGAGTCATGCGCCCACCCCCCGGCCCCGCTGCCCTGGACACGTGCAGGTGCCAGGTCCTGATCTTGGCTCCCAGGCACAGCCCTCTGTGTGGCCACAGCGACACCGGCCCCGTCCAAGCACATACCGCCCGTCGTCAGGGCGCCATGCGACACCGCAGCGGGGAGATCACCGGGGTCAGGACACCAGACTTTCAAAGAGCTCAGGCCCCGTTCGGTGACCCGACTGGTGCAGAGGCTGGGGAGTTCCCCGAGTCCCGGAAAGACCATGAAATGGTTTTGGGGAATCTACCTTCCTTTCTGATGAAAGTCGCGGGGCCTCTAGAAGGGAAGGTGACCAGTGAGGCCACACCCCAGCCGGTGGCCGAGCCAGGACCTGCCCCAGGTGCCCGGCCCTGAGGACTGGAGTCGGACACTCCGAGGACAAACTCCCTGAGCCGGGGAGACGGAAGGACCCAGCCCTGCGCCCGTGTATCTAACGGGGGCATCGGGCACCCCTCCGAGGCCGGCCTGTCATTAATCACGTACCGATCCACTCGCTCACTCACAGACACATCCTCTGGGCCAGTCTCTGCGTTTTGTGCACCGACAGGGCTGCAATCAACCCACAAATGGGATAAGAAAGCTGTCCCCGGGGCATGAGAGCTAAGCTCGCAGGATGGTATTGATCCTCCCGCCAGAGGCCAGGAAGCCAAGTTCACCTCGTCCTCCGGGCACGAGTGGTCTGTGACCCGCGAGCTCCCGGCCTGAGGGCGGAACATGCAGGTGCGGGCTCAGCATCACGTGTCCGCTCGCCTTGCCCTCACCTGCAGAGCCCCAGGACCGCCCCTCGGGGACACCAAGAAGCCTGGATCCGAGTGGGGGGGACGCGGGGATGGACGCGTCAGGAGTAATCGGGCAACACCCGAGGTTCGGCTTCGCGGCCTCCAGTGGGCGCCGGCCCTGCAGCAGCCCGAGCGCCAGGCCGGGCGTCTAGAACCAGGCCCGCGGTCCGAGGGGCAAGCTCTGTGCTCTGAGTCAACGTCAACAGATTCTGCAAAGCGCTTTCCCCGCAGGGCGTGAGAACGGGGCCCCGCGATGTCGGGGAGCCCAGGCCTGTGGCTTGACCTTGGGCAGGTCAGAGCCCCTGGGTGTGCACTTCCTCCCCGGACCCTGAGGACCTGCCCAAGGCCCTGTCTGCATCACCGGGGTGCTGCGAAGACACAAGTGACACAGAGACGGGGCAGCGTTGGAGAGGGGGCGAGGCTGTCAGCAAAGCTCTGCGCATGCACGACAGCCTTGGTCAGAACCCAGTCTCTGCTTCCTCCCAGTTTGGGGGGAGGGCAGGGCACCTGCCGCCCAAAAATACCTGGCTTGTCCCTCCTTTGTGGCTAGGAGTGCCAAGTGACCAAGCTGGTCCTCCCGGCAGGAACAAAGGTGATGTGGCTTCTGGGTCATGGGCTTGGACAAGGCCACATGCCTGTGCCCCTCACCTTGTGCCCCCACAGCCTGCAGGGCCTTGAGCTGAGTGAGACCCTCACCAGCTCTCACACCCACAGAGGTGCGTGTGCTGAAGCCACTCAGAATTCGGGTTCTCCATCACACACAAAGGAACCCAAAACCTAATAAATACAAGGACTGGTCACATTTTTTCCACTGACTTGTGGAAATCCAACCATGCTCTGCAAATGTGGTCCCGCACCCAGCGCAGCCACCTCATCTTATAAACACCAGCACCATGGGGCCCAGGTTTGGCACAGGCTTAGTATGCACACTCTGAAATTCTTCTAGTTCCCAGCCCTGCAAGTCGCAGGTGACAGGTGGGGAAGGTCAGGGTCCTATAGTCACCAGGTGACAGGTGGGGAAGGCCAGGGCCCTATAGTCACCAGGTGACAGGTGGGGAAGGCCAGGGCCCTATAGTCACCAGGTGACAGGTGGGGAAGGCCAGGGCCCTATAGTCACCAGGTGACAGGTGGGGAAGGCCAGGGCCCTATAGTCACCAGGTGAGAGGTGGGGAAGGCCAGGGCCCTATAGTCACCAGGTGAGAGGTGGGGAAGGCCAGGGCCCTATAGTCACCAGGTGACAGGTGGGGAAGGCCAGGGCCCTATAGTCACCAGGTGAGAGGTGGGGAAGGCCAGGGCCCTATAGTCACCAGGTGACAGGTGGGGAAGGCCAGGGCCCTATAGTCACCAGGTGAGAGGTGAAGTCCACCATCCTGCTCACAACCTGATCTGCATGAGGCCAAGTGAGGTGCAGAGCCTCATCCCCACACACAAGACCTCTGCTGGTTTCTAGGATCCTTCTGGACCACATGATCCCTCTTGCCCCGTACTTCTGAGATTCGATCACTGGAAGGCAGAGAGGTCCGACTCTGTCCTCCTGCTCCGTACTCCCAAGCCTCCTGACCCGTTTGCCATGGTTCCGTCCGGCTTGTATCTTTTCAGTTAGTGCAGACGCTGGAAACGAACTGGCTGGGTCGTGTGGCCTGGGGCAGGTCCTGAGTCCTCTGTGCCCACGGCTGAGCTGGCGGCGGGGTCCCCTGGGTCCCTGCGTGTGGCCGGGAGGGCAAGCAGGAGAGTCCCCCCCATGCGGCCAGCGGGGCCTGGAGCGGACGCCACATCGGCTGTCATTCAGTCACTGTCCCAGAGGTCACAGCCCCGAGCTGGTGATGACGGCTACGGGGGGGAACCAGACATCGATCCCGCGAAAGATGAACACTCAGGCATCGAGGAACAAAATAAATGTGATAAATGCCAGAGCCGTGCACACACTACAGACAGCGAGACCCGTGGGCGCGCAGGGGAGGGGACGGTGTCCCAGACAGGGGGTGGTTATTGAACACGAGTCCGGGTCGTGAAGCGGAGAGAGCGTTGGGTACCTGAGGCCGGCCCTTGTCGACGGTGTCGGGGTTTGCAGATGCCTCCGGCCGGGCGGCTGCGTGCTCCGGCTCCCGAGGACCGCAGAGCCCGGAACACAAGGGGGGACCCCGGTCGTCATACACGCGGGGCCTGGAGGGTCTAGCAGAAGGTGGAGCATAGACAGACCTACGCCTCGGGCGGGTTTCCTGCTGCAGATCCTCTCCGTCCCCCCCGCTGGCTGGGGCAGTGAGCTGAGAGCGAGGCCCTGGTGGGACCTGAGGCTTCTCTCCCCGTTGGGTGTTGATGGGCACCGCAGGGCTCAGGACACCGTGTGAGCAGGGTCCGTGCAGGCTGCAGAGAAAACAGGCCGGGGTCTTGGGCTCCATGGCCTCGGGTTCCAGGGTTGGGCACGGCAGGTGGTGGGACAGCCAGGAGGTCCCACGGCTCAGGCTCAGCTGCCCACCCCGATCCCGGCCCGTCGTGCTCAACAGGGAGACCCAGAGCCAGGGGACAGGGCCGTGGATGGTTTCACCCCCCTCCCCAGGAGCCTTTTGGGGAAACCCCAGCTTTCTGCGCCCCTCCTGCCCTGATGCTCCGGGGCCTGCAGAGGTGCCCGTGGGCCCAACCCAAAGCCCGTCAGAGTCCGGGGCCTGGTGTCCTGGGGGGGATGTCGGTGCCCTGGGCTGTGGCCTGTGCCATCCAGGGACAGGTCTTCGGGGGTCTCCGGAGGCGCTGGCTAGGGCTCCCAGTTCTGCAATGCCCGACGCTGGCCCTCCCTCGACCCAGCCCCTCGGAGCCCGACGCCGAGCCCACCGTCCACGTGCTGGCCGCGTGTGTGACTCACCGGGAGTGGGACGGGGAACATCTGGCAGGCGGCGTCTCTGCGTTTCCCCCTTCCACCAGCTGGCCGGGCGCCTGTTGGCTCCTTCCAGAGTCAGTAAAACCCGCGCCCCGGGCGTCGCTGGAGCAGTGGCTGCCCCCGCCTTGACCCTGTCCCTGTAGCTTTCCACGGACGGCGCTGACCTTCCCCTTCAGTCCACGGATGCCCAGAGCCCAGGGGCCGGGGGCCCCCCACCCCCATGAAGCCTGCGAGACGAGGGGCTCCCAGAGGAAGGAATCTTGCCTTCTTTGCCTTCGTCCTCCCATCAGGCCGCCGTGGGACAGAGGTCGTGCCTCCCACGTCTGACCGGCAGGGCAGGGGCTCCGCCTCCTCCATCAGGCCAGCGCGGGAGCTGCTTCCCCACCAGACCGAGCGAGGCCCTGAGGCCGGGGGCTGCGTCCCCCCACGTAGGCTCGTCCCTGCTCCCCGCACATAGCAGCCCCGGCTCTGCCCAGAGACGGTGCCCACACGCCGATGGGGGCTCCAGACGCCTGACAGCACAGGGCCCTTCTGAACAGATGAGTGACCCCCACCCCTGAGCAAACAGGAGTCAGTGATGCTTCTTCTGTAAAGAGGGAAACATCGCTCACAGGATGCGCCAGGAAACAGTCATTTATTTCAGCCTCGACGCAGCAGCAAATGAGTCCATTCCTCACCAGAGGTGCTCTGGGAAAAAAAACAAAAACAGGAGGAGACAGATGGGCGTGTGTCACGCAGGAGGCTACGCAGGAGGCTGTGCTGGGTCCCCCGAAGGTGCAGAGTCCCTGCCCCGCCCCGGCCGCGCCCCGGAGCAGAGCAAGGCCACGGCCACCGAACCCCGAGGCCCCGCCCCAGCTGACGGTGTGACCTTGAGTCTATCACAGAGCCGGACGGGGTCGGAGGCCTGGGGTCTCGTCACGCCGCGTGAGGACCCCCAGATGCTGCAGAACCAGGCCTCCTCCCGGGGCCGCGGCCTCAGCGCCCCCCGGGATCGGCCCACGCACACACCACCTGGCACATCGCGTCCTCAGGAAACCGGGCCCGCAGGACCCTGACCACGCGCGGAGGCCCCACGGCCGGGGAGGGCCCTGGACACCGGGGTGCCTGCGTCCCGACGTCATGGGTCCCCGGGAGCTCCTCGTCGCCTCCTGAGGTTTGGAGGGGAGTCGGGAAGGCGTGTTCCTCACGAGGAAGGCTCCTCACCTCACCCGGTCGCCAGGATAGAGATATCACGGTGGTATCGATCCCTGTGACGCCGCCGTTCCCAGCCCATTCATCACTGCCGGGGGCTGCGACGGATGCAATCAGCGCGTCACCGGTCGTCCTCGGGCCGCGGCCTCAGGCAGGAGCACATGCCGGCGACGCCAGGGCAGCTCCCGGAGCCGCAGGAAGGGGGGACGGGGCTCCCGCTTGGAGTGGCCGCTTTGTGCCCCGCGCCTCCTGGACACGCTCCGCGGGCCCCCAGCCCGGTGCTGCGGCAGGCGGTGGGAGTGGGGCGCCCGGAGTGGGGCTCAGACCGCGAGCCCGACATCCGCCCGGGGCAGGGCTGGCCTGTCTGGGCCACAGCACATGGCTCGCTCGGGTGACGGGAGATGTGAGGGCGGCGGGAACCCCAGGCCCAGTGGGGACCACCCTTCCCCCTTCCCTGACCTCCCTGCTCCCCCCACCCCCGCACCCACTCTCCACCCAGCACTCGCTCCTCTGACGGGCTCAGAGCTCAGCACCCCGGGAGGGGCAGTGGGCAGGCCGAGGGGAGGCCACCGGGTGGCCCTGACCTGTGTGCCCCCGCTGACCCTCCCGGCCGTGGCCACGGGGCCTCCTCTCTGACCCACGGGCCCGCCTCGCTCTCCTGCCTCCAGGCCGCCGTGTGTGTGATTCCTTCTGCTGGAGCACGTCTCCCCCACCCCTGGTGCCTGGTCCCCTCCGCCCCCGGACCCCAGCTGAGCATCGTCGTCCGAGGCCCTTCCCGACCCCCCACTTCCTGGGTGTCCAGCCCCCCAGCACCTGCGCGGGGGCTTTAAGGAGCTGACGTGTCCGGAGCGACTCCTGACCATCTCCATTGCCACGGCTGCCACCCAGCGCCCGTCCCCGCGTCGAACAGGCGGCGGCCCCACAGGTACCCAGGGAACTGAGGGACCTGCATGCGCAGAGGCTCAACCCCATGAGGAGGTCAATGGTCACGTGACGCATGGACCCGAGCCTGGCAGGCCGCTCCTGTGGGGACGCGGGACCATCCCCAGCTGCCTCCCCTCCCGTGGCCTGCGTCTACTCATCGGTCACTGCACCCCACCCGCTGGAGCAAGGGCCTGCCCAGCCCCACAGGATGCCCACGTCCCGTCTCACGCTCCGACCCCCGGGACGCAGTCACCAGGCCGCACCCGACAGCAAGGGAGGCTGGCGGACGAGCACCGCTCTCGACCCGAAGGAGAGGACGCGGTTGTTGGTGAATGGGAGGTGGTCTCTGCTGCAGGGTGTCTTACCGGCTGCGCTCAGCTGGCACAGGGGGGTGGGGGTGGGAGACAAAAAGTGGGGTCAGCAGGTTTCCTGAGTGGCACAGACCAGGGCCGGAGTCAGGGAGTTCAGGGCAAGTGCTCCTCGGAAGCAGCACGTGCTTGCCCCCGCCACCCCCGAGGAGCCCAGCGAGGGGCCCAGAGCATCTTCAGAGGCCACACGGGTAACCTCCCCGCCCCACTGCTTCCTGCTTCCTGGGGGACCCCGCGAGCTCCCAGCGTGGGAGGGGCAGTGGCCCACGCAGGGAGGGGAGGGGAGGGTCCTCTGAGGCTGTATGCAGGGAGGAGGAGGGTGGAGGAGCCAAGGCCAGGACCACTTGTTCCTAATGAGGCAGCCGGGATGCGGGCGGTACCTGGGGCCCCACTGGCTTCCCTCCGTCTGACACCTGCCCTGTGTAAGGTGCCGTGGGAAGGACGCAGTTGCCACTCTGGGCCCCCAGCAGGTCGGGCGACGAGCTGCATCCCTCCCGCTCCCCCCACGGGCACCCAGCCCCCGGGCCGCTTCCCCAGCACAGCCTCTCGTTGGGAACCAGGGCTTTCGGGTGTGAGCAGCGCCAGTGCCCAGCTCCCCGACGGCCTGGGGTTAATCCCCCCTGGCCCCGCTGTCTACACCTTACTGCCAGCACCCACAGTGGGAGAGGACATGCCGGTGCCCCACGGCGTCGGCGCCCAGGCAGAGAGGGCAAGTCTCTGCTTTTGACACTCCTGCCATCCCGTGACGTGGTGTCCAGGCGGGTGCGGGCTCCCCTCGGCCCCTCCTGACACCAGAAGCCCCGGTGGCTTCGGGGCACACACAGCAGGTGTGGACACGCCGCGCACGGCAAGCTCTCCGGCCCCAGCTTGCATGGATTCATTGCTTCGTGACCCCCTAGCGTTTGTGAGAAGGAGGACGGGGCTGTGGGCTCCCCCTGGCCGTGCCCCCACGCGGCGCTTCCTGGTGCTGCGGTCGGTCATCTGTCCTTACCGCTCCCCTTCCCCCAACAGCTGTCGCAGGCGAGCGCGTCATTACCCACCTCGCAGACGAGGGTTTAGGACTCAAAGGAAGTCGAGAGGCCACACGTGGCAGATGCAAGACTCGAACCCGGGACTGCTGATCCCCAAGCCACGTCCCCAACGGCTCTAGAGGCTGCAGACACCTGTCTGTCCAGCTCCGAGGCTGTGCCCCCAGGGCAGGGGGTGGATTCAGGGAGGATGACACGGGGAGAGGGGGGAGGAAGCAGGAGGAGGGGAGGGCTCCCGGGGCATGGAGGGGCCCCGCATGTGGGTCCCGAGCTATGCGGCCACCCCGTCCACAGCGCTGGCCCCGGTCGGCCCTGTGACACCCACCCGAGGGGGCCCGTGGCGGCGGGGGCGCTGGTCTCACGGCGCCCACCCCCGGGGTTAGTCGGTGCCGGGCACAGGCTCAGGAAGTTGTGACGAGGAAGGGGGATGTGCCACGGCCGAGAGCGGAGCCCTGCCGGCCGCCGGGAGCCGCAGCTCCAGAGAAGCGAGCAGAGCGCAGTGAGGCCCAGAGGTGACCCGGCGCCTCCTGCACTGGCCGACGGGGGCATGTGTGCCTGAGAGGCGTCCGGGGTCACCCCTGCGAGCCAGGGCCACCGCCCTGGCCCCCACGCTCCCGCTGCGGCCGCTGGACAGACCGGATCGGCCTCCCGGCTCCTGCCCTCCATCCGGGGTCACACGTGTCCCGCCCGCCCCCCCCCAGCCACGGGCTCGCCGGGAGGGTCAGGGCACCCGGGCTCCTGCGACAGTAGAGCCACGCGGCCGGCCGAGGGCTCAGGCGCCAGAAGGGCGCAGAGAAGGGCGTTAGGGGCGCCCGGGACGGAGGTCGTGCGGCAGGGGCTGCGGGCTGTCAGCAGCTTGGCCGCCAAGGCAAGGCCCGGGCCCCAGGGACGGGTCGGTGTCTCCTCCCGGCCTACAGCGGACAGCGCGGTCGATGCCGCAGCGTCCTGTAACCACCTTGGAATCGATCTGGATATAAATAGACGACCCGGAGCCCGTCCTGGCGCTCGCGGGGCCCAGCACCCCGGGGCCCCCGACGGACACCCGCCGAACTCTGGCTCCGGCCCGCGAGCTGCGGCTGGACGAGGGCGGTCCCAGTCCTCTCTGCTCCGCCCCTGTCCCCCGCCGCACCCGTGTGTCCGTCGTCTCCCTACCTTCTGTCTGTCTGTCTGCCCTTCTCTGTCTCTCACGTGTCCGGTCTGCTTAGCGTCAAGGTGTTTGTTCTTCCCCAGTTAAACTTCAAGGGGAGGAGAGTCAATTATTTATTAGCCGCCAAGGCCTTCGGACCCATCGATTTTGTTTCTGGTTCCCCCTTGGATCCGGTACACGGATTCTGGTTTGATCGCATTAAGTGTCTTGAATAATTAATGCGGTAATTTAACCCGAGCCGCGGGAGCAAAGCTCACCTTCCGCTGAGGGAGTGGGAGCCCAGGCCTCCGCCCGCCCCCCTCCCGGCTCCCTCGGCTCACCCAGCCCTGCGGAGACGGCCAGAAGCCCCCGGCGCCCCACGCGGCCCCTTCCCGAAAGGCTAGGGATGCGTCCGTGGCCCCCCAGCATTTCAGGGGACGCTCACGGTGATTAGGAGAGCGTCACCCACCATCCCGGTGTGGGCTGGCGGGGTGGTCGGGGCGCTACGTGGGGTCCCCTCTGCTGGGCCCCCAGCTGCATGCCCCGGACAGAGGCCACATGGCAGCCCTGCAGCCTCCCACACGTGGGTCACCCTTCACGGACGTGCTCCCCTGGCCATGCGCCTGCCCCGGGTCATGCTCCGGGTCACAACGACAGCAGAGTCAGGTCGGGCGGGGGTGGGGGTGGGGGTAGAGTCGCCCCAGACGTGCCCACAGAACTGAAAATCAGGAGTCTGGCAGCGAAGGACAAGTCAGGAGAGACCCTCCAGGACACCACAGGGAGGGCGGGTCGTGGGATGTGGGGGGATCTCTCCGGGCCCCGTGTGCTGGCGCCGTCCTGTGTCCTGTGTGTTGAGACGCAGGCCGATGCTCTTGGGGGACCTGCTCCAGCCGGCGGTGTCGCTGTCGGGCGAATTGTTGGTCTGAGCCCCCGCGGACCTGGAGGCCGAAGGCCAGGGGAGGTGGCCCTGCTGACGCGTGGGTGGAGTCCAGGCCCTGACCCTGGCCCCCAGCGCCCAGCACCGCCCCGCACGGTGGCCAGTGTGTACCCAACATCACCCAACATCACCCCAGGGTCCCCATAGGGGAGGCCAGGCTGGAGCGGCAACGGGTAGGGGTGCACTGCCGGGCTGAGGCTGCCTCCGCATCCCACAGGATGCCTCCGGGTGTTGCCGGGCTGCGCTTGGCACCTCGGGGAAAGGCCACCTGCCTCCCATTCCTGTGGGCCCCACGGACCGAGCACCCACAGCACCTGCTCTGGTCCCAGGCCCATGGCAGGCTCGTGAGGCATGGAGCCACCCCGGGCAAACGCCAGTAGGATGCACAAGGCAGGGACGGAGGGAGGCTGTGGCCTGCTTGGGACCCTCTGTTCCCCCAAAGACCACCTGCTGGGAGGGGCTTGGACCCCCTCCCCCTGAGCATCTGCAGCCTGTGGACCGCGACGCCCAACCCGACGTTGGCATCCTCAATGCCAACGCCAGGCCTCCCGTCTGCATGTGTCCCCCTCGGGGCTGCCCTCAACGTAGCTCTGCCCTCCCATCTGCCCAGGTGAGAGGGCTGGGGCAGGGTCTGCAGGCAGCGGGGCGGGCCGGGCGGCCCCCGGGGGAGGTGAGCACGGGGGTGAATTGGAGGCGAGGCTGGAAGGGGTCTGGAGCCAGAGCCACGGGCCCCCCACTCGGTGGAAGGACACCCTGTCCCCCGTCCCCAGGAGCCGAAGCCCGAGTCCCTGACCCGTGCAGGTTGATGGGCCGCAAGCTCGCGGCCCCTGCACGTCAAGCCCCGGCTTCAGTGAGGAGAGTGGGCCCCGTCCACCCCGCAGCCGGCAGGGCCGCCCTGGCCCCGACCCCAGCTCCCTGCTTTGCCACGAGCCTAGGTCTCGTGCTAACACACGGATGCGTGCGGTTCTTCACCGGCACCCATTACTCCTCATCGTGCACAAGAAACGGTTAGAAATACCTTTGGAGGGACTGACCGCATGGCGAACACTTAGTCTCTGAAGCACTTCGAGCTTCCCGACGCTGGGACGCTCAGTCCTCGCGGCAGCGCCACGAGGTAGGTAAGACAGGAGTCGTGCTCACAACGGAGGCCACGGGGACGGACGGGGACGCGGATATATCGTGCCAGGCCACGGAGCCGGACATGCCGGGGGCCAGAGCACGGGCAGGCCCCACGCCCTGAGTCCTTCCCACACCCCGTGGCTCTCCCAGCCAAGGTCAATTCCGCGGGCGGCCCTCCTGACCGAGCCCCACGCCCGTTCCCGCCTCCCTCATCCGCCTCACTCCCTGGGCTCCTGTGCTGGCAAAGCCTCGTGCATTCAGGCGTCCAGGCTGCCGACCTCCAGCACCCCCCGCCGAGCACAACCGTGCGTGTGTCCAGCCGTGACGCGGCTCCGACCCACGGGCCTGAAGTGTGTGCGTCCCGTCCCCTGAAATAAACTCGTGGCTGCACCTGACACATGGCGGCCGGGCTTGGCTGCTCCAGCTCCCTGACATCTTCACTCCATCGCTCCCCCAAATTCAAGAATGTCCTAAATCTGACCAGAGTGTGAACCCCTAGGCCAGGGGAGCAGGGGGGCGTGGGCACCCCCGCACTGGAGGGCCGCCATTCAGCAGGGCAAAGGGGCCCGGGCACCAGGAGGACTCGGGACCCCCGCGCCTCTGAAACAGGATCCAAACCCGGGATGGGCTGGGGCGGGGGTGGGGAGCAGACCAAGTTAAAGGCCTGTCGTCGTGGCCGACTGAGACGCTCGCACTCCCTCCTTCCACACACACACCCACGCACACTCGTGCTGCTTCCAAGAGGGCGGAGCTGGCTGTTGACTCACGTCTGGGCCTCGAGAACGGCACCGTGTGAGGGCCAGGATCCAGTGCGGGTGTCATCCCACGCCCCCCTCGCCGCCCCGGCCCCGCCCAGCCCCGCACACGCAGGCCCTGGCCTATCTGACGGGGAGGCCACCGTGCTCACCTAGGCCGGCCTCTACTCGGCAAGGTGACCATCCTGGCTTCTCCGTCAATCAATCGATCGATCAACCAGGCAGCGAGCATCCACCAGGATGTCTGCCCCGGGAGCTAGCCGGCGGCCGACGGAGCCCCGTCCTGACGGACCTTGAGGCGGGGAGCCCGAGGGCAGGTGGCCACTGGAAGGCCTGCAGTGGGAGCACGGTCCGCTAGCGTGCCCACCCCATGCGCTGCACGTAGTAGGTACTCAGTAAACACTAGGTGTCTGCTGGGGGCCCAGGATGTGCCTGGAATCTCCCCGGTGGGCACTGGAGCCGCCCACGACTGCCCAGTCCCTCGTCCTTCAGCTCAGGGACAGCAGGTGGTGTGGGCAGCGGTGTCGGGAGATCCCGCAGGCCCAGGCCCCCGAGGCAGGACGGCGCCGTGCTGCTGGGCCACCTCCCCGCTCGGGGGCTGGGAGGGAACCTGGCGGAGGCTCTGTAAGCGTTCGCGGGCTCCCGAACTGGCTCCTGAACCAGCTCATTTTTCTGAGCCCAGAAGCGCCTGCGGCCTGGACGGGGAGTTGTCAGAGGTTATAAATGGATCTCTCCCGCAATGAGTGGGGCCCTGGGAAAGATGCTTTAAAATTGGAAGCATGGGGTTTTTATTTATTTATCTATTTATGCCCTGCCTTGTTCAAAAAGGATTTAAGGCAGCTTATGAAGATACATAAAGTGGAACAAAGGAGAATAAATGGGGAGGCCGCGCCAGAAGGAAGCCGCACCGTGGCGCACGCTGCCCGGGGTCGGGAGGCCACCGCGCCCACGGCAAGACCCCAGGCCCCATGCGGCCCCTCTGGGCCTCGGCTTCTCAGGTTTCTGCCGGGGACCTTGTGTCATTCCTGCGTGTCACGCTGCACATACACGCGTGCACACACGACGCACACTGAGCGCACGCCCTGCACTGAAGGAGCACCCCCCGGCCCCAGGCAGAGGCACCTGCTAGAAGAGAAAGCCTGGGCATGGGAAGCTCCGCAGACTGGCTGCCGGCCCCAGCTCCCCTCCGGCCGGCTGGGTGGTCTGGACTCGGGGACCTGGCCACGAGCCCTGTAGGAGGACACCCTCCCGTCACACCCCCGGCGCCCTGTGGGCAGCGGCACTTGGGGACACATACACGGTCTGCATTCGTGGTGGTTCTGACATCAACCAGCTGCCGGCCACCAGCTCAGGGAAATCCTGGGTCTGCTGTTTTCCCTGCAACGGAGCACAGTCACCCCCGTCGGGGACCTCAGCCCGTGAACCCGGCGGCCCGTTCCCACCACTGCCCACGCCCAGCCCGCCTCCACTCTCCTGGCAACTCACTGCAGTGGGTCGAGTGGGCGCCTCCCCAGAAGATAAGCCCTTGCCCTGAACCGTGGAGACTACGGAAGGGACCTTGTTTGGAAGGAGAGTGTTTTTAGGTGTAATTAAATGAAGGATCTCAATACAAGATCATTTAGGGTGGGCCCTAAATCCAACCCAGCCTTAAAGACGTGGGTGAGAGGACGACACAGAGACGTGGGGGGGCCTGTGAGGACAAAGGGGAAGATGTAGGAAGGACCCCCCGTTCCCGGAGCCTGCGGGGACAGCACAGTCCCGCCCCACGCGGGTGTCGGAGTCTGGCCTCCAACGGTGTGTGTGGGAACGATGAGCGTGTGCTACGTGGAGCCGCGGGTGTGCGGCGCTTTGTTACGGCCGCCTGGGCAACTGGTGCGTCCACTCACTCAGTCCGTTACCTGCAGAAGGTAGGTGCCGCCTCACCCCCGGCTCGCGGGCCCCGCAGCAGACACATTGTCCTCTCTCGTCCCCACTGTGTCCCCCGACCCCCTCCCACCAGCCACACACGGCAGCAGCTCCCCCGTCCATGGGGCAGTGGGACGGCCGGTGCCCTCTCCACCCTCCCTCCCTCCCTCCCTCCCTCCCTCCTTCCTCCCTCTTTTCCTTTGGCCTGGTGGTCCCTGCGCCCCGATGCTGACCTTTCCCTGGCTGTGCTCCCAGCACAGACCATCTGCCAGGTCGTAACTGGTCCTCTTACCTTCTCCTGATGAACACAAGTTCACAGAAGATGCGGGATTGAGTGAGTGAGTGAGTGAGTGAATGAGTGAGTGGTTTTTCAGTCCTGGCTTTTCCACCAAATGATCCCATGACACTGGACCAGTTGCCTCAATTCAGCAGGACCAGGGCCCCCGTGGTCAACGTTGGGCCTGGATGTGCCCCTATGGGTGCCCCCACCGCTTCTCCTGAAATGGTGTCCGGCCCCAGGGCTGAGCCACCACCACAACCCGGGAAGCCCCCTGCCCACCCCGTCCCAGGCCCCTCTCCATCCCTGTCCCCGCCGTCCCCACTCCCCAGGCCAACTGCCTTCTCCATGCTGCCGCCCAGACCCAGGGATCCCCCCATTCCCCCCGTCTCCCCCCAGTGCCAGGCCCCCCATCCATCCCCGTCCCCTCTGCCATGTTCTCCCCCGGGCCCACCGGCTTCTCTGCGCCGCCACCAGGAGTGACTCAGCCACGCACAGTACTCTCTCCACGGCCCATGTCCCTGTGCATCGTCAGCAGACGACGACGACTCATCTTCACATTATCAAGCGCTCATCCCCCCCCCCATGTCCCCATGACTGCAGACAGCGACTCAGCAGCTACAGTGGTTACGACCGCCTCTTCCCACGCTTCCGCCAAATAAAGGCAGATCGCGAGCAACGGCAGATGTGGTCGGTGTCCCGGCGTCGGAGGGAGCGTCCCGCCAAGCGCCACTGCGCTGTCCCATCCTGCCCATCCGTGCACTATCTCCCCCAAGAGCGAAGGAGCAGCAGGGGCCATCTCCGCACCAGTAGCCAGTGCCCGTCCCACCCGGGGGAGCAGAAGTCGGCGCCTCCCTTCACACCCAGCCCCACGGAGCCGCTCCATCCGTGGCAGGACTCGAGAAGCCCCCGCCCAGGACACAAAGTACACGCACGGCCACTGTGCCTGAGGGGCCGCAGGTGGTGGCAGGTCCTGCTGGTCCCAGTGGCCGGGAGATGGTGAAGGCAGGGATGCCCCTGGGCCCCCCACCAGCCACCCAGGCACAGCACCCGAGGACTGGGCCGGAGGCAGGTGGGGATGGTCCCGCACAACGGCTGCACCAGGCAGGGGTGGCGGGCAGGGAGGGAGGTGGGCCTGGACTTGGTGGGCCCCCCGACAGCGGCACCCGCAGCCCGGGAGGCAGTGGGAGGGCTCCCTGGAGCAGACGCGGGGGCCCGGCACTCCTCCCGGCCACCAGCTCAGGGAAATGCTGGGTCTGCTGTTTTCCCTGGCAACAGAGCACAGCCAACCCCCTCGGGGACCTCGGCCGGTGACATGCAGAGGCTAAACTCAGCGCCGCCCCCCTCCCGGACATGCTCCCTCCCACCGCAAGCGGCTACCGACTGCATCAAACTTTAATTGACACCATCAGCCGCGGCCCTGTGGTGTGAGCAGCCCCCCCGCCAGCGCACCGCCGCTTCTCGGCCCGTCCACAGGGAGGGCGGGAGGCCCGGCCACACCCGCGGAGGCCGAGGGGAGGCCGAGGCCGGGGGCACCACCCGCTCCAGCCCCAGGACAGCGCCCCATGGGAGCAAGCGGCCCCTGGAAACGAGGCACGTGGGTGTGGGGGGAGTCACACTCACTCCCACGCGTGGGCACTCACTCGGCTTACACACCCACCCAGCTGACACACACGTCCCTTTACCCACCCACGCTCGCACATGTGCACTCACACTCACTTTCTGCACGTTGCCACATTCACATCGAATCCTAACCCGCTTCACTCTCTACTGTGGGCCCCTCTGGAAGCCCACCCCTGGGCCCAGGGCCGGGTCTGGCTGTTGAGAGGGCCTCGCCCACCCTGGGCCAGCCCCGTGAGGAGGCCTGAGCAGAGCTGCCCCTGGGGCCATCCAGGTCTGCGCACCAGAGGGCGGGGGTCGGCGCCCCTCTAGGCTCCAGGAAGAGCACAAGCCTCCCCGCTCGCCCGGGCACCAGCAGGCCCCCGGGGCAGAGGGCCCAGTGTGGGGGAGCTCGGGCCTGCCACGCCTGCCTGTGGCTGCTCCCTTCCTGGGGTCACGCCTCCCACCCTCCCTTCCTCTGCGTGAATTCAGGAGCCCGCTGGGCAGGGCAGTCCGGGCTGGGCGTCCTCTGCCCAGGGATGTCGGCAGGACCAGGGGGGCCTCCAAGGAGGCCTGGAGGGGTGGCCGGGGCCTTTGGGAGAGGAGGTTGAGACTGTGGGGGCCGCAGGGTGGCGGCCAGGCAGGGGGGCCTTGTCCTGCTGCAGACCCGCCGGTCCACTCACCAGGAGGACGCAGTGGTGGGAAGCCCGGGGCAGCCCCGAGGTGGCCCGTGGGACCTTGGGGCCTGCTGAATCGTGGGGTCTGGGCCCCCCAGCGGCTCCTCTTCTCACTCTCGAGGACCTGGCCCCGGGCACCCAGGTGTCCCGTCCGTCTCCTCAGCCCTGCGGTTCCTCCATTCGGGGCTGAGCGGCCAGCGGCCTTGCCCAGGGCTCCCACGGGCTGCCCGACACGGTGCTGCACTGTGGTGCGTGTCCGCGCACAGGCCGGGCCCAGGCTGAGCTCGGGAACAGGGAAGCAGGAGCCCAGACCATCCTCCCAGAGGAGGGAGGTGGTCGCCTGGCTCAAAGGGGGGCAGCGGGAGCTCAAACCCACATCTGGAGTCACCAAGTCCCCCTGTGGAAAAGGGTGTGATCATCTCCAACAAGTGGCCGCCTGGAAAGAAACCCCTTCCTCCGTGTTGTGGGCTTTAGGAATTGCAGGGTCCGTAGCTGACACCCGTCCCCTGCAGCCCATCGTCACTGATGTAGTCCTCCATCTGCCACTCGTCACCGGCCAACCCACCCGTCCATGCGTCACCATCCACGCTTCATCACCCACCCACCCATGCATCTCCCACCTACTCACCCACCTATCTACCCACCTATCCACTTACTCAACCATCCACCCATCCACCCGCCTATGCACTCACCCATCCATCCATCTCCCATCTACCTACCCACCCACCCACCCATTCACCCAAAACATCTCTCATCTGCTTACCCTCATACCCATCTACCCACCCACCCACCCACTCACCCGTCCATCTCCCACCTACCTACCCACCCGCCCGCTCATCGATCCATCCACTCATCCAACCACCCGTCTATCCAATTCCCATTAAATCAATATGCACTGAGCCGCTGGTGGGCCCAATACTGTTCTAAATGCTGAGAATCAAAACATGAGGAAGTGGCCCTGCCCTCCGAGCATGGTGCACACCGGTGGGTGGTGGGAAACGCCTGTGCCTGCTGTTTAAAGCTCTCTGAGCCCGAGCCTTCCCGTCTACCTCGCCTCTGACGGCAGCTCTACCCCACGTCCCACAGTCAAACCGGACCCCTTGCTGTCCCGGAACGCAGGCTGCCCCTCCTGGCCCCTCCCTCCCACGCTATCTTTGGTCTATGACACCCTTTCTCCCACCAGTTTTCCCCACCAAGATCCTACCCATACGTCAGTGCCCTGCTCTAGGGCCACCTCCTCCGGGAGGGCTTCCCTGATTCCCTCTAGGACACGAGCTGGCTTCCTTCTCCGGAGCAGTGGTAGAGACCGTTGTCCGCCGCTGCCCTCCAGCTCTGTCACACGAGCCATCCTACGCTGGTTGAGGAGGACCTCCCGTCCCCCCCACGTGGAGCGGGAGCACTGTTGGGTGAGGGGCTGTGGCATCTCTATCACCTGTCAGCTGCCGACAGAAGAGCCAGCCGGGGTGCGGGGGGGCAGCCCCAGACTCAGAGCTGGATTGAGGCCCTGCCCCCCACCTGTGACTGGGCAGGCCTCCGCCCCCCACCTGCCGCCCGTGGTGAACTGAGCCTCGGTTTCTCCAGCCGTCACGTGGGGACACCAGGTCACCCACCTCCTGGCTCTGGTGCGAGTGCCCAGGCCAGCTGGGGGCTGCGGATCTCACGGGCCCCTGGCCTTCGGCCTCCCGTAGACAGCGTTTGCCATCCCCCCTCCTTCCAGCACTTAGCGCTGGGAGACGCAAGGGCCCCACCTGGGGTCACAACCACCACGCGGCCTGACTGGTGGCCACTTGAGACCAGGAGAACCTGGGGAGGAGGCAGGGAGCCCCTCAGCCCCAGGCTTCTCCCACCCCACCCCCACCCCAGGGCCACCTCCAGACCGCCCAGATGGTTCCAGGACCCTCGAAGGCAAGACCCTCCTCCCAGACCGGGGGGGCCACGAAGGAGTGCTGACGGGCCACGAGCCAAGTCCCCAAGACTCTGTGACCCTGCAGCCGCTGTGCCGCCCTCTCCCTTGGCTCCCCTGTGAGCGGAGCCTAAGGCAGCCCCGGCCCTGGGGCTCACAGAGGACCCCCCCCGCAGGAGTGGCCGTCCTCACCCTCCTCCTTCCCCAGAAGGCAGCGGACTCGGGGTCTCTCTTTACCCTCAGCTGGAGGACCGAGTGCCGGGGAGAGCTGGCACCTCTGATGCACACGCAGCCCTGCGGCCCCGAGGCTGGGCCGCTCTGTGCCAGGCGGGTGCACGGGGGCCCCCCACAGTCCCTGAAGCCAGTGCGGTCACGGCCACCACGTATGGACGAGCATCTGGGCAGATGGGGGCAGCCTCTGCGCCCCTGTGCCCTTCCCGCCCCACCTCTCCCTGCCTCTGGGCCAAGGGAGGCGCCAGCCCAGGGCCCAGCACAGGGGACAGGGGGCCTCGAGGTGGCAGCCGGGCCCTGCGCCCGAGGCAGCGTCCCCCGTGAGCACCCCAGCAGGCCGGGAGGACACGGAGCACACCGAGACCACCCTGCTGCGCCCACCTCCCCGCCCAGCACCGGCCCAGCTGGGAGGAGTCAGAGGAGGGCCTGCGGAAGATTCCGGCTTCATCTCTCAGTCTGAAATATTTATTTCAACACAAATTATTTAGTATTTAGGAGCCGTCTCACTGCCTCTGACTGAATCTGTCGCATCTGTTCTCCGGGTCTGCAGGGATCTCAGACCGCCAGCGTGCTCCAGAACCTTCCAGGACCCGCATCCTCTTGGGGGTGACCAGCAGCCCTGCATCTTCGGGGCCCCCGGGAGCCTCAGACACGGGGCAAGCCCTCCCCTCCGTGTGGTGGAGTAAGACACAGTGAGGGTGTCTGCCCAGGGCCCCCGGGTGAGGCCCCCAACCTGGGGTCACGCGTGGGGACCAGGGACAGAGGCTGCTGGTCCAGAGGACAGGCCTGCGTGGGCCAGGACCAGGGCTCTCCCGGCACTGGGGAGGAGCCCCCACGAGAGAGAGCCACGCTCACTTCCACACCGTCAGGGGCTCCCCAGTGCCCGTGAGGAGGCCCCTTTCCACCTGGGCCCCCCTGGGTCCCTCCACACGCTCGCCCTCAGCTTCCCCAGGAGGACAGCCCCCTCCCCAGGCCTCCCATCCTCTGGCCGCCCCTCCCCTGGCCTGTCTGGAGCCTGTGCTTCCCCACAAGCCCGTGACCCAGCGTGCAGCGCATTCCCTATAAGGGGCCACAGCGTAAATGCTTCCAGTTCTGCAAACCAGTCTTCATCATAACTGTCCCACCTGCTGTCGCAGCCCCGAGCAGTCACGGGTGACATGCAAACAAGTGAGCACGTCGTGTCCCAATAAAACTTTATTTACAAAAGGAGGCAGAGACTGAATTTGGCTCCTGTCGTGAAGGGTCTGCGGAGTCCCTGGGGTGGTCCAGAGGCTCCCAAGATGAGGTCCGCAGACCAAGGGCAAGTACAGGCCCAGCAGAGCTGGTCCCACCTGCTTCACACACACACACACACTCGCCCCCGGGCAGCTGGCACCTGAAGCAGGTCCGTCCCCTCCACCTGGTGCTGGAAGCTTCCGCCTGGCAGGTGCCTACTACCCACCTCGCTGCCGTGGTGCACACAGGTGACCACACCCGCACCGCTCATTTTCCAGGTGGGATAGCTGAGGTCCGAGGGGTCCCTGTGCTCCGGGCATCCAGCCTTGCCTCCTCCTGCCTCTGCTTGAGCAGCACTTTGCCTGGGATGTGCTCACCTGCTAAGTTAGCGTGTCCATAGCCGCTCCCCTCAACTCGCGAGCATGGGCAGGACTAGTTCCAGGAGTCGGTCATCGGTGAACCTGCTCATGGCCAGTTCACGGCAACCCTCGGTGGACACTCAGCAACCACGGCTTGTGGAGCTGTCCCGCCGTCCCCTCCCGCCACCCTGAGCACCCCCTTTGCAGGTGACACTGCTGCTTACGGGTACTTGCTAGGATTTTTGCTCAGCGTCCCCCACCAGACACTGAGCTCCGGGTGGGCAGAGACCCCATCCGTCCCCAGCACCGTAGCCGACGTGCCTCGCGTGGACGTTAAAGACCACAAAGGGAAGGAGAAGCTCAGCCGTCACACCAGGTGGTGACAGACACTTAGCAAGCTGTCCCTTCCGTGCGAGGCTCCAGCCCACTCGGCTTGTCCATCAGCCTGACAAGACCCTGATTTACTCAGCCCGTGGCTGGATTGAATTGACCTGCGGGGGCGGAGAGGGTTGGCGGCAGTGGGGACGGCGGGGGCAGAGGCACCAGAGCCCACGGAGCAGGACCAGACTCACGGCTCCCATCCCTGCAGGACGCCGCACACCCGGGCTGAGCAGAGTGTCTGCGAGGCCCACCTGCCAGGCAGGCGGCCCCTGAGCCCGTAGAGAGTCTCAGGGGGCACATGTCCTCGGTGTCTGCCCCCACGCGCCCTTGTTTCCTGCAGCCAGAGACAGAAGCGCAGAATCTCAGAGCCAGAAGGAAACCGGCACCTGCCTCAGCCCATCGTGGGTCTTGAGCACAGAAGTATGAGATGCGCCACTGGGTGTGCGCCCCCCTCGTCGCCCCCCTGTGCCCCGGCTTCCTCCTCCGCGATGGTCACTCCCCACCCCAGCAACACCGTGAGGATCCCGTGGGACCGAGTAGAGGGGTCCTTCATCAGCTCGAAGGTATGCGGGGGCCAGTCATCGTGGCGGCAGCGGAAGACGGGGGTGGCTCCCCGAGAACACCGGCGGGTGTTGAGTTGCTACCGTGTGTTGGACCGGCTAGAACTGCATTTTTCCCAGCACTGCAGGTGATCCCGTCATCCCCTCAGGACGAGGAAGGTCTCGCTCGGTAAGGCTGAGGTATTAGCTCAGGGGCATGAGAACCTGTGTAGCAGCCAGTTTCTGCTATGATGATGCTTTGTAACAAACGGTCCTCTTCCCCCCTCCCAGATGTGCAGGGAGGCAGGGTGGTGCTGCTCGGGCTCCTGGGAGTTCCGGCCCACTCCACGCGTCTCTCCGTCGGGGACTCGTGGCCACCAGCCCTGCTCTCCTCATGGTGGATGACAGAGACACAGAAGCCAGCCCCGACCACGGAAAGATTTAAAGCTTCACATCTTGCCTGCTAACGTCCCGCTGGCTGAAGCCAGTGGATGGTCAGGCCGACATCGACGATTCATGGAGACCACTGCCCTCGCCAGTGGGAAGCGCTGGCGGTGTGGCTGTGTAGTTGGAACACGGGGCCAGCGGGAGAACTCGGGTCAAGAAGCTGGCCTCCCACCGCTAACGGCATCGCCGGTGCGCACCTGCGTCAGCTTGGCTCCAAGAACATTTCCTCCTCTGAGCCGAGAGGCCCCTGAAGCTGTGAGTGGGCTGGGACCTCCGCTCTCCAGGTGCCCAGGACCACCCGCCGCCCCAGCAGGAGCCTGTGGTGCCCCCTGTCCTGACGCCCAGGCCCGCCTCTGCTCCAGCCCTGCTGCCCCAGCCCAGGTGAGCCCACCTCACGGCCACACCAGGCCGGGCCCGCCAGGTGCATGCACAGGAGACAGCAACCTGCCCCTGGCTGCCAACCCACACACTGGAGGGAGCCCCTTGCCGGCCCACCCCCAGCACTGCTGGCGCACAGTCGGCCCTTAACAAACATCTTCAGAGAAGTGGACAGATAAGGAACCTGGGGTCCAAGAAAGGGATTTGTACCCAAATGCACACAGCAGGTCAGTTCTCCTGACTGCTGCCCTTGACATCATCGTGACTGCTCCCCAGTGCTTTTTCCTCACCGCATTTCTGAGAGCTTGAAGGCACGGCTGTGCATGTGTGTGGTATGTGCTTGTGACTGCATGTGTGTGTACTGTGTGCGTGTTTGTGTGGGGGGGGGCACACATGCCTGTGTGAGATGCAGTGTGCATGTGTGCGAGTGGACGGTGTGCGTGTGATGTGTGTATGCATTTTGCGTTGTGTGTGGTGCATCTGTAGTGTGTGTGATGCATGTGTGCAATGTGTGTGGTACATGCATCACGTGTGTATGATGTGTGTGCATGCACGTGGCATGTGCTTGTGTGTGCATGTATGTAGGGCATGTGTGATGAGTGCATGTGTGATTGTAGTGTGCATGTGTGTGCACCTGTGTGCGGGGTGTAGGGTATGTGCACTGTGTGGGTTGTTCATGGGTGTGAAGTGTGTCACGCATGTGTGTGATGCATGTGATTTGTGTGTCATGCATGTGTGTGCATGGCACCGGTGTTGCAGAGAAGGGGGTCAAGGGTACACTTGCATCTAGAAAGTCAGGAGTCCCCCGCGGAGATGATTTAAGGGTGGCAGGGCTGGGGCCCAGCTGACGGAGGCCAGGGTGGGAGCTGGTGCTTCATCTCAGTGCCCACCGAGGTATGAAATTAAGTCAAGCGCTGTTCTCGGCTGGAGTGATCACCATGCTCCAGCAGCAGAGGGGCGAGGACTTCTTCACGGTCAGCCCACCCCACAAGGGTTGGCTCCCGCAGGGGTGTGTGGGCAGCCTGGCCGGGAGATTCGCATCACGGGCTGTGTCTGACATACTGGGCCCCACCTCAGCACACAGTCTCGTATCTGAACTTGTATTGTGTGTGTGAGAGACACAGAGGAGGAATCTGGTCTGTGCTTTCAGGGAATACAACCCTCAGTCATCCCCTAAGCAACCGAGGTCTTGGCACATGGCTGAGGAACACACGGGGAGGGACAGAGAGGGGCCAGCTCAGGGAGGTGACGAAGGTCCTGGCAATGATGGTGGAGCTGAGGAGATGGGAGTAACACAGCAGTGGTCATAAAGCACCAGAAAGGAGCAGTGCCAGTGAACTTGGGGACTCTGGGCTTCCCCAGCTGCCACTATGCTAATAAGCTACCCCCCTTCTCAAACCCAGTGCTTACAGAGCATTCTGAGTCATCCCGGGATGGGGCTGGTGTGCTGAGGACATAGGCAGTCATGACCATGATAACAGTAATGGTGGTGCAGAAATGCAGTGGAGGTGAGAATGAATGGAGGTGAAGATGGTGGCTATGGTCGCGGCGATGCTGACAGTGTTGGTCCCAGGGATGATGGTAAGAGCTGGCCTGAGGTGATGGTGATGTGAGGATGAGGTTGACGGCCATTATATTATGAACAGTAGTGGTGATGTGTAAGGGTGGTGATGGAGCATGTGGGGATGCTGGTGGGCATGCTGGTGGTGGTGATGGTGATAATGATGATGGTAGTGATGGCGGTGGTGATGGTGGAGGTAATGGAGGTGGTGACGGCGATGATGATGGTAGTGATGGTGGTGGTGATGGAGGTGGTGATGGTGGTGGGTGGTGGTGGTGATGGAGGTGGTGATGGTGGTGGTGATGGTGGTGATGGAGGTGGTGATGGTGGTGGTGATGGTGGAGGTGATGGAGGTGGTGATGGTGGAGGTGATAGAGGTGGTGATGGAGGTGGTGATGGTGGTGGTGGTGGTGGTGATGGAGGTGGTGATGGTGGTGGTGATGGTGGAGGTGATGGAGGTGGTGATGGTGGAGGTGATAGAGGTGGTGATGGAGGTGGTGACAGCGATGATGATGGAAGTGATGGTGATGGGGATCCCTGGGTGGCGCAGCGGTTTGGCGCCTGCCTTTGGCCCAGGGCGCGATTCTGGAGAACCGGGATCGAATCCCATGTCAGGCTCCCAGTGCATGGAGCCTGCTTCTCCCTCTGCCTATGTCTCTGCCTCTCTCTCTCTCTCTGTGACTATAATAAATAAATAAATTAAAAAAAAAAAAAAAGGAAGTGATGGTGATGGTGGTGGTGATGGTGGAGGTGATAGAGGTGGTGATGGAGGTGGTGACGGCGATGATGATGGAAGTGATAGTGATGGTGGTGGTGATGGTGGAGGTGATGGTGGAGGTGGTGGAGGTGGTGATGGTGATGGAGGTGGTGATGGTGATGGTGGTGGTGATGCTGGAGGTGATGGAGGTGGTGATGGTGGTGGTGACGGTGATGGAGGTGGTGATGGTGGAGGTGATGGAGGTGGTGATGGTGGAGGTGGTGATATAGTGACGCTGCTGATGGTGACAGTAAAGGAGGAAGCGCTGAGTTCTCAGGACTGTGAGCCGATTCTCTGCATTTCTCTCCAGGCTCCATTAACAATACGGTATTTCTTACTCAAGGAAGTCACAAAGCAAAGGAAGCCCTCTCGAGCCAGTGGTCCTCCACCTTCATCTCACAGGTCTGCATGCTCTGATGGAACCTAGAAGCCACCATGGTGGAAATAAAGCTACTTTCTTTTTCCCCCAAAACTCCGCTGCTGTTCTCAGGTGTTCTGTTGTTGTGTTTATCATTAGCAGTGTTTGAAGGATATAAAGAGTCACGATTGTGTGATTAGAAACAAACTTGATTATGATTATGAATTTTTAGTAGATGTTTAGAAAACTCTGTATTCCATCTAGACATTTTTGTCTCCCATTGGTGGCACATCCACCCCCCACCAAGGACTTCTAGCCTATATAGCATCAAAATTGCAACATTTACGTGATGCAACTTATTTTGTTCCAAGAAGGAAACATTCTGCAGAGTTGACATTTGTGATAATATATTATGTCAGGTGAAATAGGCAAGAAGTTAATTAAAGTCAGAGAGTTAATTAATGAGATCCAGTGCACATTAACGATCATTACCTCATCTAAGAAGAGTAATTAAAGTGGCGTTGCTGGCGTTTCTCTATTCTCCTAGGTGGCGTGTTGACATAGCCCATAAGTCACTCCATGTTGGAGAGGTAATTCTCCCTCCTTGGCAGCTGGGACAGCCAAACGGGTCACCCATGGCAGCGGGGGCTTGAAAGCAGCATGGTCCTGGCAAGCTGAGCGTCGGGCGCAGCGCGGGCAGGTGGGGATGGCCAGAGCTGGGCGCCTTCGACCCGCCGCGGCGCCCCGCAGAGCCCACCGTCCGTCCGTCATCTGTGGGAGAGGGACTCTCAGCATCTGCCCCGCGGGCTGGGCTGCGGTTCCACATGAAGACGAAGTCAGGGGACACCCGGGCTGAATTGAACCCACAGGGTTAGGAGCTCCTGGAGCCGGGAACGAGGTCAGGTTCCCCGCCCCCACGTCCCCAGGGCTCCCTATGGGGTGCGGGAGCCTCTGACAGGGGCCAGCGGCACAGGAGGCTGCGGTCCTGGGACCGTCCTCTAGAAGACAGAGCTTGGAAGGAGCCTTGAAAGGAGACGTGGGACAGCCGGCAGCAGAGGGATGGCGAGTAGTGTTCCAAAGGTGCCCGCGGCTACATGTTTGCGGGCACGGCCGGCGCAGCAGACGTGGGCACACGGGGTGTGAGGAGCACTACGAGTGGGGGCACCTGGAGACGTGCTGGAGCTTTGAAGGACACGTCGGCTTCACTCTGTGGGTCCAGAGGAGACACGGAAGTTTCCGGAGCAGGACAGTAACGTAGCCGCTACCTACTTATAATCAGCCCTGGGTCGGGGGTTGGGGGCCTCAGGGCTTCACTGCTGACCTCGCACTCGGGAACCCAGGACGTCCACCCGGGACTGCACGGGAGCTGCTTTGTCCACTCCCCCCTGCCTACGGACTTCCTGCATCGCCGAGGCCTCTTCCCGCCTCTTGGGCTAAAACAGGCAGGACCCCCAGACCCTATGCACTGACATCGGTGGGGCAGGCAAGACCCCCAGGCACGCGCCCCTCTGTCCTCCCCCTGCCGCCGGCACGCGTTCCCGCAGAGGTGTCCCGGCCGTGACCGTCGGAAGGACGACCCGTCACGCCAGGCCTCGGGTGAGCCCGCATCCCCAGCCCCGGCAGGCCCAGCCCCGATTCGGGAGATGCCACCCAGCTTCCCTGCTCCGCTCCAGCCCAGGCTCCGCGCTGCGTGATCTCGGCGTTTGTTCCAGGATGGCCCGTCTAGAAAAGGCCAGAGAAGCCCGGAATGTGACCCAGGCACCCTCTGAGGAGGAGCCCGAGCGCCCCCGTGCCCTCCCCTCAGGCCCGCGAGGCTCGCTTGGTCAGCGCCCACCTTCCTAAACGTTTCCCACCCAGGCCGCGGCCTCCCCCCGGGGCATACTACGTCCCAGCCTGCAGGCAGAGAACCGAGGCTCGGGGAGGGGCCAGCCTGCCTCGGTGGCTGGAGTGACCCTCCCACTCCGACACGGCGCCACGTCAGCCCCAGGCTCCCCGGCGGCCCGCCTCGCCGGCCGAGCTGAGTGGACTCTGTCCATGCCGCGTGCCCACCTCGCCGCCTGGCCCTGCGCTGACCCCCCGGCAGCGCGGGCACAGCTCACGGTGGCTGGTAACGGGCCCGCTGGGAGCCACCGCTGCTGCTGCTGCGCAGTGACCGCCCGGCTGCCCGGAGCAGGAGGCGCGGTGGGACCCACCGCCCGGCCCGTGCGCCCTCTGTGCTCACCTTCCAGAAAAGCGCATGCGGGTCAGAGGGGGCGTCCCGTCCGGAGCCGCGCTGCACACCTGCCTCCACTCTGGGTGGGGCGGGATGACCACGGACCCACGGCTCTGCCGGGCTCCATCCGAGGTCCCATGAGGGACCCGATTCTCTGGTTCGGGTCTGCGCAGCCCACCTTTGCTCCTCCCCGACCTCCCAAGCTCAGCTGGGTCAGGATTCCCCGCCCCGGGTGCACCTGTGAATCACCCGGGCGCTTGGTTTTGTTTTGTTTTGTTTTGTTTTGTTTTTCAAAGATTTTATTTATTTATTCATGAGAGACGGGGTGGTGGTGGCAGAGACACAGGCAGAGGGAGAAGCAGGCTCCATGCAGGGAGCCTGTGGGACTCGATCCTGGGACCCCGGGGTCACGCTCTGAGCTGAAGGGAGATGCTCAGCCGCTGAGCCCCCAGGCGTCCCCTGGCCGCTTGTTAAAGGCGCAGACACAAGGCCTTCCCCGGGGGAGTCAGAGCGCGCTGCCTGGGCACAGGGCGGGACACGGGCCTGGGGGGCAGGGGTGCGCCTGAAGCCCCCAGATCCGCATGCACCTCACGCCCTGAACGAGGGAACTCCCTGCGAACAGCTCTGGCTGTTTGCTCCCTGCACCGTGGGCGACAGGACGTGGAGAGAGGAAGAGAAGGTTCGAGAGCGGCGCCGCGGCTGGGGCCAGCGGCGGGTGGCGAGGACCCGGGGCCGCCGGCCCAGGCAGACGAGGGACAGCTGCCGACTGCGAACGTGACCGTCCGTCCTCTGGTGCAGCGCGAGGCGGGCAGCGTAGCCCCGGGGCGTGTTTATTCTTTGCTTCTCCGGGACGCGCTCATGCACAGCCAAGGAGATTTAGAATGTTTATGCGTGACGTGGGCCCGAATACAACAAGCCGAGGCGCCGCTATTGCCGGCTGCTCGGACTCCTAGGAAGCGGGCTCCTCGAGGAAGTGATACAGGGACAAAACCCACAGACGCCGCAGGGCCCTCGGGGTGAGGCCTGGAGACGGGCCGAGCGAGCGCGCACCCAGGGGCCCAGGGCTGCCAGGCGCCTCCTTCCCCGCGGCCCGTCCCCTCCCCACGCTTCGGCGTCTGGACCCGGTGGAACGAGGGGCACGAGCAACTGCTACTTCTCGAATGCCCACGGCAGCCACTGTTCTCGCGAACGTTCTCTCTCCTAAGACCCACGCAGCCTGCGCCCCCATGTCACAGGCAAAATAACTGAGGCTCAGGGGGGTTAGGGGACTTGCCAAGGTCACTTGCGGCGTGCTAGAGCGGGGTCACGCCAGCAGCTGGACCCTGCCCGCCTGCTCCCAGAGCGGGGGGATGGCGGGGAACCAGGGAGGAGCCCCGACGGGGAAGATGTGACCCTCGTCACCTGGAAAAGGAAGCAGTTGGGTCTGTGAGGCCACAGATGGCAGCGGCACGTGGAAAAGACAGGGGCAGGGTGGTGGCCGTGGGGGCGGCTGGGGGACGGTGAGGGCCCGAGGCAGTTGTGGGGCACGCGGACCTGTGTCGGGGAGCCCAGCTCTGCCCCACACTGGGTGACCTTCCTGGAAACCCCTCGCTCCCCCCTGCCCACCTCCCCCTGGCCTGGGTTCCCTGGGGACGGGGATGGGGATGAGCACGGTGGCGGCACCGTGGGCAGTAATGGGGGTTCGGTGAGCTAGTGGTTGTATGGCCGTAGGCCCCATCGCAGCCTGGCCCTCCAGCCCTCCGCCCCCACCCCAACAAGGCCTCCCTCCCCGCCCCCCGCCCTCTGCCAGGGACTGGAGACGAGAGGCCTCCAAGGTCAAAGGCGCTGACCCCGTGGAAGCGTTCCTGAATTCTCCCCAAGCCAACAGGGAGATGGTTTCGCTACTGACCACGTTTCACTCTGCACGAGGATGCTGGTGCCATGAAGTGCTGAGAGCACCCCCAGGCTTCCAGCGAGCACCCGACTCCTGGGGACCCTTCTCCAGACTGACGGGAGGTGGGCCTGGGGCAGCAGACAGGCGGCTGGCGGCCGGCCCTGCAGGGCTCACACCCCAGCCCTGTGGCCTGTGAGCCGGGGCTCCCCGTCAGCCTCCCTGCAGCTTCCATCCCTCCTGTGTGAGGGGATCCCCCTGGCTGAGAGGTGGGGAGCAAAGGGAGCAGATGTGCCCTCTGCCTGGGACAGGGAAGGTGCAGCCAGGCCAGGGTCCGTCCCTCCTTCAACGTCTACGAAGCTCCTGGCTTGGAGCAGGGACAGTGGTCAGACTGGGGCCGGGAGTCCGGGAGAGGGAACCCCCCGGCTGGGTGCTGCCCACCGCAGCTGCCTGGGCCTCCATGCGCACCTGCGGAAAACCCTCCATGCGCTCACCTGAGGCCCCCCCGGGAGTCCACGGGGCCACAGGCCTCAGCCAGAGCCACTCTCCTACCGTCCCAGGTCAGGGGCGAGAGAAGGGTTGCCGGATTGCTCCAGCCTCACACGGGACAAACGCAAGCCAGAAGAGTATTCCCCGTCTGTCTAGGACTCAGATGTAGCCGGGGTCCTGCCTGCGTGGGTGGGGGCGCGTGCAGGTAGGAGCGTGCCAGCCCCAGAGGCGCCTGATGCTCTGGCCTCCCCATGCACAGCCCAGGGGTGTGGGGCGTGAGCACATGCACCCCCTCCTCCCGCTGTCCTCAGCCCGGATGGCATCCAGTGGGCCCCAGGGCACCCACAGTGAGCCCAAGGCAGGTGTTAGCATCCTGCTACTCCAGTACTGGCGCTTCTTGCTGTCCTGAGCTGGGTACGTGGAGGAAGAAGGTGGAGTGAACTCAGTCTCCTGAACTAACCCCGTCAACCAACTTGGACGGGCCCAAATACTGGGAGAAAGGCAACGGCGAGGCCTTGGGGACAGAGACACAGCCTCCAGGGAGGGCATCTCCCTTCTGACCTCCAGGACCGGCAGGAGAACCACCCACCTCAAGAGCTGGACCTCTCCTCCAGGAGGCCGTAGGGGCGGGTGCAGGGCAGAGAGGGGAGGAGCCCCGCACCCACCTCCGCTCGTCCCCTGTCCCCACAGTCTGCTCTAATGTTGCCGTAAGGACAAAATCCTAAATGAAGTGCCACCGTGTCAGCTTCTTGGCGGGGCTGTTGTGTCTGTTTGGAAGGATGTCAGCCGTGCCGAGGCTGAGGGAGGGGTGCTCGGAGCGTCTGAACCTGCAGCCACCCCAAGCTTCCACCTGGAATCTGAGCCTTCTCCCTCCTTTCCACCCCTCACACTAGAGGCTCCTTTCAGTTCTGACTTCTCTTGGAGCGTCCCTCTTTCCCCCTTTCCTTCTCCCCTCCTCCTCCCCATCCCACTAGCAGAACCCACCAGAATGGGAGGGAAGTAGCTCGCTGTCACATTCCATAAAGGTCAGCCTCCCAAGATGCAGATCAGAGGAGAGCAGGTTTGGAGGGCCAGATGGAGAATATCCCACCCCGGGGTGGTGGTGCCCATGGTGATGGTGGAGGTGATGGTGGTGGTGCCCACGGTGATGATAGAGGTGATGGTGACAGCGGTGACAGAAGCAATGGAGTAGTCCCCAGGGTTGCTGGTACTCGGGCAGCAGTCAAGGTGACATTGATGGCCTCTATTGTCACAGACAACGTGGCTGCAGCGCGCGGGCCCCATCCTGTCCCCCCTGAGCCCCCGAGCACTACCCCTCCGACAGCCTGGGCCCCAACTCAGGCCGAGCAGCTTATGAAGATGGGTCTTTGGTTTGGGACGCTCCCCGCAGGAGGACGTGCGAGGGGAAGCAGGCAGGGTGTCTGCCTGGCTGCCACACTAATCAGGCCCCGTCCCCACCCTCTCGGGAAGAACCGTCCTTTCCACTGGCTCCTTCAAGCTGTAATCTGGTTAATTAGAGCCAATTTGCTTTGGATCCAAACAGTGTTTACTGTCACAGGCAGACAGTCAGGGGACAGCGGAGACTAGCCCCACAAACTCCTTCGAGAAGACAGAGGAAGCTGTGCCCCCACGCAGACGCGCCGTGCAGGCAGCCGGAAAGGCCCAGGCCCGGGGACCCACGCAAATGGGTCCGAGCCCCGGGACCCCACCCGGGGGCCAGCTGCGACCCCAGGAAAGCCCCTTCATCTCCGGGACCTGGGCCTCCACCCTCCACAAGGGTCACCAGGGCCCCCCAGTGGCGCTGGCTGAGCTACAGAGCCCGTTGGGGGGCTCGCCTCACCCACCCCTCCTCTGATCCTGTGCCACTGACAAGCAGGGCTCTGCGGCCCACGGACGCTCATCGGTGGACGCGTGCCCGACCCTGCCCCCGGGCCTGTCGCACGAGGCCCAGGACGCCCAGAGGACGGTGGCAGGGCCCGGGCGTGCAGTCTCCGTGCTCCCTGATCCCAGGACTCGCAGCCCCCGTGGGGAGACGCACCCCCCTCACGTCCTGAAGACGGAGTCAGCACATAAACACGGCCCCAGGTGCCTTGGGACTCAGGAGGGTGCCAGTAGTCGGAGCAGGTCCCGGGGACGCGGCGCTCCAGGTGGGTCCTGAGCCGAGGTCCGGTCTGCTCACGGGGAGGCGTGTGGTCCAGGGGCCAGAGCGCGGGCACGAGTGGAGCTCTGGGGGCCCTGCTGGTTCCTGCTGCGGGATGCGGGGAAGGCACGCGGCCACCCGCGTGGAACGGCCAGCACGGTCTGCAGGCGGAGGGGCCCGGGAGCTGGGGGCGCCGGCCCGGGCAGGGAGAGGAAGGAGCCGCGATCCTGGCATCGGAGTGGCAAACGCGGCGCTCCTGGCTGGGCCAGCGGGACGTCCGTGAACGAGAACCCCGCCAACCCTGACCCCCCGAAAGGCCCCAGTGAGCCGGCAGCTGGACCACAAGGGGGCCCGAGGGGACCCAGGCAACGGAGATGGTGCTCAGAGCTGCACTTGCTCATCCGATTCCGGACTCGGAGACCAGCTGGGATCGCCAGTCCCCGATGTGGATGAGAGCCCGGGCGGGGGTCACGCCGGCCTCGTCGGCCCAGCTTCCCCCGGGGCAGGGGTGCCAGTGAAGTACCAGACACCCAGGTCGGCTTGAACATCAGAGAAGCCATGAGCAGGTCTTCACTGTACGTCCGGGTGGGATGATGCAGGGCAGACACACGGATACTGAGAATTATTCGTCCTGTTTCTGAAGTCCACACTTTCCCAGTCATCCCAATCTGCAGCCCCCCTCAGACGTGGCCCCCCAAATCCCGGCTGCTGTGGGGGGAGTCGGGCTTTCCCCAGGGAGCCCCAAAGGCAGAAGCTGTGTCCCCTCATCGTGTGCTGAGGGGATCCTGCCTCTCCTGGTGGACGGGGTACCCCCAAGAGAGAGGCCTTGAGCCCCAAAAAGTCCGTTCTACTGAGCGAGGCAGTTCCATAGCCAGCCCCCGCCCCCCGGGCATGAGACCCTGACCCCCCATTGGAATGAGAACTTCCCATCGCTCGGGGGCACCAGGATGGGAGGCGAGCCAGGCACCTCAGCATCTCCCCACCCTCGGCCCCATGGCCACCTGGCCTCTCCCCTGCCCTCAGACCCGCCAGTGCTGGGAGGCCCCCGCCTCCGGAGCCTCAGAGCTCGGAGGTGATCTCTCGGGACGTAGCCACGCCAGGGCCGGGGATCTTGTGCCTCTCCCCGGCCACCCGCTGTGGGAATCCCTGCCCCAGCAGCCACGCACCTCTGAGAACGGCGCCACCCCAAGGCGGCCCATCCCATTCTGGAATAGACCTGACGAGCAAGAAATTCCTTCCTGATGAGACCCCAGGGGGCGTGCCTGTGTCCCCCACCTCCCCAGCCCCTGTGTCCAAGTGCCTAGGAAAGCCCTTGGCGGCGCGAGGGCGGCGGCAGGTGTCTTCCCTTCTGGCATGTTCCTCTGGGCTCTCAGGCTTCGCCCACGGAGCTGTGTGTCTGGTGGGGGCCCCCGGGTCTGTCAGCCTCTGCTGTGTTCCAGAAGATTCCACAGCATCTGAGCCCCCAGAGGTTCCACGGGAGGCTCCTGGGACTTATTAGTGTCCGTGCAAACTACCCCAGCCCGGTAACGAGAGGTCAGGCGCCCACCGCCCAGGGCCGCCCGAGGGAGGGGAGCCTCCTGTGGCCCCACCGCCATCCCGCCTGGCCACGGGACCACACCTCAGGCCGCCAGCAGGCCTGCCCGAAGGTGGAGGGAATATGGGGCTCGTTGGGAAGGCTCCGTCAGAAACTAGGGTGAGAGGCAGCGGGCAGGCCGGTGGGTGGGGGGCAGACAGGAGAGGCACCTTCACCCGGGCGGGTCGTGCCTGGCCTGTTCCCGCGGCGGCCAGGAGGACGGCTGGGCTGCAGCAGGACACAAGGCCGCCTGAGCTCCCAGGAGGCCTCAGATGGCCACGGTCGCACGGTGCCCTGAGCGCAGGGCCGCGGGTGGGTCCTGGGCAGGGGGGAGGGTCTGGCGGCTTTCGCAGGCCCGGGCCCCTGGAGCAGAGCCCGGTGCAAGGTGGACGCAGCTTCCGGCGGGACGCCGTCGTGAAAACCCAGGAGGGGAGACGGTGGCTAGGGCCAGGCGGGGGCCAGCGGGAGGAGCAGGTGCAGCCGTGGTGTTGCTGGAGGGGCGGGTGTGGGGAGGGAGAGGGAGAGAGAAAGAGGGAGAGAGAGAGAGAGCAGCCGAGGGGCCAGCTCCAGGGCTGTGACGGCCCCCCCAGACCGGGCCGGGGGCAGAGGCCCAGGGCCGGGTGGGCTCTCTGAGCTCCACTCTTGGGACAGGCTACGTAGGCAGAGCGCGGGTGGGGACGGCAGGACGGGAGGACCGGAGGGCGTGGGAGCAGGGAGGGGAGAAGCCGGCGAGGAAAGCCGTGCCAGGCCGAGCAGGGCCCCCCAGCCCCTGGAGGAGCAGCTGCTCCTGGCCGCTTGCTGCCGTCAGGACCTCCGGTTCGGGGTGCGCTCACGGCAGGGCAGGCGGGGTCACTGTGAGGTCAGGCGCTGGTGGCCAGCAGCGTGGAGACCCCTCCCACCCTGTGAGAGGCCCTGCGGGGCGCACCCCCAACGCCAGGAAGCAGAAAGGAGCCAGGGTGGGCTCGTGGACCCCGCGTCTCGAGAGCCCCGGGGTAGGGGCTCGGCTGCCCGGTCGGCCCCTCCGCGCACCCCCGGAGCCCAGACGGGGCGGGCCAGGAGGACTTGCTGCACGGTGTTTGCTAAGTGAACAGCCGCTCGACAAGTCAGTGAGTGAGCCTGACGGCTCGGGGGCTGGGGGCTCCCACTGCCCCGACGACTGGGGAGGGGACAGGCTCCCCCAGGGAGAAACCCCGCGCCAGGGCGTCTGGGGTGTGTGGGCCCCGGAGCAGGAGGCCGGGGCTGCGGCGCCTGAATCCTGGGGAGGCTCGGCCCCTCTCTCTGATGGGAGAAGAGAAATAATCTCATCAGGTCAGGGCAAGGAAAGGACAGAGCACTCAGGAAGCAGTAATGACACAATTCTGCATAATCGCCTCTTAAAAGCACTTTAACTCCTCAGAGGTGAGGGGCCTTTGGGTTTAATTGATCCTCGGGGCACTGAAATGGTGCTGGCAGCAGGAGAGGGGTGCTGGCCCCGCTCCTCCAGGCCCGTCTCCTCCAGCTCAAACCAGGGTCAGAGCGGAGCAGAGCGCTCGGGGACAGAGACCAAGCCTGGGCCCCCCACGCCCCCTGCACCCTGGTCACAGCAGCGTCCCCGCCAGACATGTGGGCCACCCAGAGCAGCCACCTCCCCGCAGCGGAAAGTACTGTCTGTGGTCACGGCCCCCGGTCAGGTGTGGCCCCCCATCCACCTTCTCTTCTGCACAGCAGGGCCCTGGGCGACAGGGTGGCCTTCCCCAGCTCAGCGCCCAAGCCGCAAACAAGGAGGACTGGGGATGATTTCACGGGTGGTTGGGTTGCCGCGGCCACAGGAGCCCTGAGCCCGAAGCTGTGCCTCGATGGTACTCGCTGGAGGGAGGCCCACCCGGCAGCACCGAGCTCCACCGAGCTGCGTATTGGGGTCGGTGGGCGGGGGCTCCGCTGAGCCGAGCTGCCACTAGCTTGCAGGAGGTGCACTCTCAGGCAGAAGTGCCCCCCAGGGCCATGGGATCTCCAGGCAGGGCAAAGGCAATTGCTGATTTATTCTTATGATTGATGACAGTGATTATAATGTCAAAGAAAATGAATATAAATGGCAATCACTCCGGGAAGAGGAAACGCAGTCATAAGTTTGAGCTTGAGGAAGGAAGTCAAATACGGTTCCAGATGGAGGGGCTGCAGCTGGGGCGAGACAGTGAGTGGCTGGAGAAGGAACGAGGTGGGTCCTGAGGGGGGTCCAGAAGATAGTTCCCCGATATGGGTTGACTGCGAGAGAGTTCTTCACACTGGACACCACCTCCTTTCAGGACCGTCGGCTTTTTACTCAAGGAAGTGGTCTCTTTACAAAAGTATGATTGTTTTCAAAAATAGTAGACCCCATGCCTTATTTTTCTTGGTAAATTGTCCTCCCTCTCCATCTCCCCATCCCCTCCTAGGTCAGAAAGGTGTCCAGCACACAGTAGACACTCAAAATATAATTGATGGATGACCGGAGGGGGGCAGTGGAGAGATGAGTGAATGGATAGTGGATGGACGGTGTATGGATAGTGGATGAAAGGATAGATGGTGGACAGGTGGCTAGATGGTGGGTGGATGGATGCTACATGGATGGATGGTGGATGGATGGATGGATGGATGGATGGATGGATGGATGAATGGTAGATGGATGGTTGGATGGTGGGTAGATGGTAGATGGGTGGATGGATGGATGGTAGATGGATGGATGGATGGATGGATAAATGGATGGATGGATGGATGGATGGTGGGTGGGTGGGTGGCTAGATAGTGGATGGATGGATGGATGGATGGATGGATGGATAAATGGATGGATAAATGGATGGATGGATGGATGGATGGATGGATGGTGGATGGGTGGCTAGATGGTGGGTGAATGGATGGATGGGTGGATAGATAGATGGTGGATGGGTGGATGGATAGTGGATGGATGGTGATTGGTGGATAGATGGTGGGTAGGTGGGTGAATGGATGGATGATGGCCAGGTCAGTGAGGCGGTGCCATCTAGTCCAGCCCCTCCCAGACCCCCCAGAGTCACTGCACCAGGGGTTATGTTGACCTCCTGACCTCAGTCTCCTCCTCATCTACCCTCCGCACCTAGGCCAGCACACCAGCCCTGTCACTCCACTGCTGTCCCTCTGCCTTTCAGGCCCCTCAGTCCTACAGACAGGACTTCAGGGGCTGCAGGAAGGCACACAGGGCCACTGTAGGGCCGAAGGTGCCCGAGATGAGCAGCCCCCTAGGTTCCCGCGCCCTGGGGCTCACCGCTGCACCCACCCACCCACTACTTGATTCATAAGCCCCGTCTTCCCTGCGCGGCGGTGCGGGAGCTGGGTTCCACGAGGTCCTGCGGGCAGCAGCGTGATGCCACCACACCGTGTGGACCCTCTCGTCCACCAGCAAATGCCGCTGTTTCGAACTCGCTGTTGCCACGGGGATCGAGCAAGAGGGCCAACCTTCTCTTCATTCTCCTTCCTTATTTCTGTATTTTATTACGGTTGAAATCGTTGCACGCAGATGCGCGCAGCCCAGGAGGCCTGACCGTGGGTTCCTCGGCTGCAGGGGAGGGACAGCTGGACGCGGTGGGCCGGGCTAGGCTGGCCACGCAGCAGCCACAGGCACGGGGGCGCTGAGGGAAGGCGGGTGCCTGGAGGCCGGGTGGGCGGGGGCTTCAGGGCTCTGGGCGGTGGAGAGTCTCCCCAAACCTGTGCGCTTCACAAATACAGGGGGTGGGGGTGGCTGCAGCCCGTACACGGCACCCGCCAGTCGGGGCAGGTGGACGGCTGGCTCCGGTGGGTGTGCAGGTCCAGGGATTCAGCGATTTAGGGGACCCCTGGGAGGAGAACGGGGAGGGCTGCATGGGCCTGTGGCCACCAGACAGGAGCCTGAGCCTCCCGTCAACCAGGCAGGTGCCGAGACCCTCGAGGGCAGGGCCAGCCCTTGCCCGCTGTCTGCCCAGCGCCCGGCCCACAGCGAGCTGCCAACAGGTGAACAGGGTGTGACGGCGAGCACACGGCCCAAGGTCACCCTGCCCACAGCCTCCCGGGCCCTCCCCCGCAGGCTCCCTCTGCGTCTCCGGGGCCTGTTCTGGACTTTGGTGAGTGCAGGGGGCCAGCCCAGGCGCTGCGGGGCCGGGGAGCGGTGGGCGGTGGGGGGGGGGGCTGATGCAGGAACCACAGGCACCGCCTCCAACGTCCCCGCGCTGTCCCCTCGCTGACAGCCGCCCGGGCTCCGGAGGCTCAGGGGCCGAGGGCCTTGCCGGAGCTAAAGCAGGAGGTCCCTGTGGGCCGCCCACGGTCACCACGCACCCCAGGAGCTCACCCCTGCTCCCCGGGGCTTGTGTGAACACGCCAGGGGTGTTCGGCGCTGTTTTATATTCCACGGTTTGCAAGAAGGAGGCAAAGGCCACTAAATGTCTGATGAATTAATAAATTAAGGACCAATAATAAATGAGCAATGTCCTTTTGTCTCAAGCATCTCCCCACAAAAGGTAACACACGCTTATTCGCAACAGCAACAAAAATCAAATACCAAGTAGGAAGAAGGAGGGCGGGGGTCGCCCACAGTCCACCCCCCGAAGATAACTGGGCTTTTTTTCTACTGTAAAAAAAAAAAAAAAGAAAAGAAAAGTGCTGCTCTTATATTTCAGAGCATGAATCCTTCCTGGGGGGGGGGGGGGGGGGGGGAGACGGGGATCTTTGCCAGAGGGACCTGCATGCCGGCTTACAGGCTTACCGCGGGCAGGGGGTGCCCGTCTGGGGGTCAGGGACTTCGTCGGAGGTGGGGATGGGGATGCCCTTCCTGCCGAGGGTCCCAGGGCCACCCATGGGCCCTTCCCCACCGCGACACTCTCAGGGGCTTCGAAGACCTGCCTCCTCCCCCCGCTCCAAGGACTCCACCCCAGAGGAGCCGAGTGAGGACAGGACGGCGCCGGTCTCTGGGGGTGGGGACACAGCGTCCTCCAAAGCCCTGATAGCCACGCGGCTCGCATGGGGACCTGCCTCCCTTGGGGGCAGCTCGACCCCCGAGGCACCTGGAGGGTGGTGGTGACCCGCCCCGATCACCCCAGGCCTTTGGAAGCTCCCGTCCAGGGCAGGTGGGCTGCGGCTGGGTCCCCAGCTCCCACTGCCTGGTCCCTGACCCCCCCCCCCCCCGACCAGCCACCACACGGGGGGAGACTGTGATTCTGGGCATGGGCTGCTTCCTGTCCTCCAGACTTGGGGACCACTCCCAGCGGGAGCGCCGCAGCCCCCACACCCCCTCCGCCCACTAACCCGGTTTGCTGGACCAATGCTCCTGTTGGAGGATGGGAGGCACCCGGGTTGTCCCCGCAAAGGGCGGCCCCTCCAGAAGCCCCAGGTCGGGGTGGGAACAAGCCTCAATCCCTGTCCGGGGCAGACTAAAGGATGGAAGCAGCGGTCCCATCACGCGGTCCTAACACCAGAATCCCAGCACGGCCCACGCCTGCATCCGGGGCAGCGTCACCACCGACCCGGCTCTCGTGTCCTGGTGACCCTTCCTGCATCTGCTGCGGGAGGTTGCGTCCCCTCTGTGGTCAGGGACCACCTTACCCCAGAAGTCTGGGAGGAACCAACGCCGCGGGAGAGGGAGCCAGGTCCTGGAGAGTCTCGTCCGAAGGGACGCTGGTTGCTGGGGACCTGGGGAGGGGATCGGCTCCGCTGCCCAGGAGTCTGGATGGGGTCCTGTGCCCACCCCCTGACCCCGCGGGGGACGCCCCCGGCGAGTCCCTGTAGGATGGAGACAGGGGATTGGAGGGCCTGGGGGCCCCGTTGCTGAAGCAGAAGCCCCCAGGCCGCCGCACACGGGCCGGCACGACCAGCAGAAGCCCGGGTGTCGCCAGATGACCAGCGTGGGGCACGTGGGCAATGCTCGGGGCCTCGGCTGCCCGTGAGACCACGGAAACGGAGAGCCACGCACCAGGCGGACGGCGACGTGCACGGGACGTGTTGGTCCACGCAAGCTGTATTCCACCAACTGACAAGTCCCGGTGACACGGTCCCAGCCACCTGCATGTGTTGTGTTGCCTGCTGTGGTCACCGGGCTGGCAGGCGCACGGCTCTGCGTCCCGGCAGCTTTCACCGGTCCCCCCTGAGGTTTATAAGTGAACTTGCATTAATCTGGGAACGACGGCAGAGCGGTTGGCGCCGGGGTGTCTGGTGGCGCCGCCGCATCAGGTGTCTGAGCGCCGGCCACACGAGGGACAGGCCGCGGGCCGGGGCCTCACAGGCCGTCCTCCAGCCGCGGTCTCTCCTTAGCAGCAATGAGCCGGCAAGCTCCAGCCTCCTTCCCAGAAGCACACAGCACCCGCCACGCGCAGGAAGTCAGGGCTGGGAGCAGACCCAGCCGTGCCCCTGTGGCCGCAGGACCTGGTGGGCTGGGTCCCCGCACCACCTCCGGGGCCCCTCCCACCCACTGAGCCCAGGACGGAGTCGCTGGGACACTTGCAGCATCCACTTGTCCAGGCTCCCGCCCAGGTGCTCACAACCACCGGCTGTGGAGCTGCACGTGGACCCCACGTGGGCCAGGCTCTCGGGGTGGCCCCCCCCACCGCATCCCGGTGCCTGGAGAGGCCACACTGCCTATGGGCCTGCCCGCTGGCCAGCCTGGGGCAGGGCGGCTCACCCCGGGCCCGGTCCTGGTGAGAGCCCCTGCCTGTCTCAAAGCCTGTCCCCACGGCCACCCCGGTCTCAGGTCCAAGCCCCCGTCACTTCTGGCCAATGACTCAGTGATAGAACTTGTAGCCCATCCGGCCTCCTGCCAGGGACAAACAGACAATGCCCTGTTACATTTAAATTCCAATGGATTTATTTTATTTGTACAGATCTGTCCCCTGTGATACTTGGGAAACCGCTATTTGCTGTTCATCTGAAATTCAGCTAACTGGTCCCCTGCGTCTGACCTTGCAGCCCTCCCCGCGGCCGGTCCTTCTCACCCAGGCCAAGGACATCTCTTTCCACAGCTTCTGAAAAGCCTCTGCGGGCTCTGCCCAGCAGCCACCCTACTCTCCTCCTGCTGCGCCCCTTCCGGACTCCCCCAGACCACCCACAGGAGGCTGTTGTATTTCGTGCCCCCATGGAGCGTGGCCGTGTCTGTGCGGGCGAAGGGCCCGGAGGTGACGCTGCTGCCTGGGAGACGGGGCAGGCTCTGGGCATCACGGAAGCCGCAGTGCCTGGGTAGGGTGGGATGCTGGCCTCCAAGTGGCCATGACCGCCACATCGGCGCCACCACGGGGCACGTATGGGGGCGCGCTGAAGGCAACTGAGCCTGGTGAGGAAGGGACCTGGGTCCCCCAGCCGCGTTCTGAGTGGGCTGGATCTGCTTCACCACCAGACGGGACTCAGACCCCCTCTCGGACCACAGTCCGGGAAGGCGCCCACACAGAGGGGCAGGGGGTGGGGGCGCGGCCTGGCCTCCCAGTGTCCTGGGGGCACGGAAGTCATGACAAGATGCTCAAGGCATAAATAAGACATCCGCTCGCCCCTCGGACCAGCCTGAGCCCAGAGTCTCAGGCAGCTGATGTCGGCGGGGGAGGCTTCCTGCGGGGAGGGTACATCTACGAGTAACGGAAGACCCTCGGCCTTCAGGGTCGGACGCTACACGAGGCAGCTGCACCCTGGGGCTTCAAACACGCTGACACCTCAAACCAACCCGAGCCACCCTGCTGGCGTCCCGGGCACCCCCTGAAGCAGGTGAACCCCCACGTCCTCGGCCCGGGTGTCCTGGCTGCCGTGTAACCAGGAACGATGCTGTTTCCTTGATTCGCTTGTTCTGTGACTGTTGTCGCCCTGAGTGTGGCCAATTGGGGGAGTGGCCTCTGCCTCCCCTGTGCTCCCCTCGCCCGCTGGCTGCCCAGCATGCCGATCTGGGGGCCCCTCTGCAGCCGGCGGAAGGGGGGCCGTGTGCAGAAGCAGGTGCACAATCCGCGGGCTGGCCCCAGGCTGGGGGCAGTGGTCTGTGAGCAGGTGGCAGTGACCATGCGCTGGGCAGGTGGCTCAGCAGCCCAGGCAACGTCCTGCCAGCTGCCATCAGGTTGAGCAGAGCAGTGGCCGTGACCTGCTGGGGCACCTGCTGGGGCCTCAGCCTCCTCGGCAGGAGTGCACCTGGGACACCCACACAAGACGACAGTGTCACGTGGCTCAAGCTCATAGCTGTGTGGCAAATGAGGAAACCGAGGCACAGAGCAGCAGGCTGCCCACTCTCCACCAGGGAGCCCACAGCAGAAAGCAGGACGTAGGTGGCCCTGACTTGGCACCTGCTGTGGACCCGGCCCTCCCGGCCATTACCTCTCCAGCCCCCGCAGCAGCCCGTGGGACTGGCTCCCAGTGCTTCACCCACTTCGCAGACCCGGGGGAACCGGCAACCCCAGGTCAGCGTCTGAGGCCAAGCCCACGGTCTGTCGGCGGCTACACTCACTCTAACCACTGTCCCGCCTGCCCCCAGCCCCGTGAGCCTGGGCCGAGCTGCCCCCAGTTGTGCAGGGCTGCGGGAGCCTCAGCTCCTCTTCCTGGGGCCCTGGGAGCATTTGAAGATATGAAGCTGGAAAATGAAGTAATTTCACTGGTAAGTGACTCAGAACATTATGCTTAGATTGGAAAAAACATGACTATATTATGAACACAGCAAGGATTTTTAAGATGTAACAAGAGTTGTCAGGGAACATCAGGGCACTTATGTTGCTCCTCTGCTGCTAGCCGGGCTCTGTGGCTCGCCGGGTGCAGAGGTGACCCTCGTTGGGTCCCATGATGCAGGCGTTATTACACCTAATCATAGGGAAGTGGTAGAGAACCAGAGAGGGCAAGCTACACGCCCAGGGTCATCCAGCGGCTAATATGCACATTGAGAGCTCAAGCATGTCTCTTGTGACCCCAAGAGCAGGAGCAGGGTGTCTGGAGGGTGTTACAGCCAGGGCAAGGCTGGGACATGGGGAGGCCTCACTTGACATGGGGATAGAGCCCCCCTCCCCTGACTCAGACACCAAGCTGAGCATGGGACACCTGGGCTCCCGGTGCTCCCATCTCCACTGCTGCATCCTGTCTCCACTGAGCCTCAAGGCCTTTACCTCTACAGAAGGAGAAATGACACTTGCCACATGGGTCTGCAGGAAGGCTGGGTGGGAAGACGTGTGGACAGCAGCCAGCCTGCACCCAGGCATCGACATCTCACTAACCTGTTACTGAGCCCTCTTGTGTCACCCAAAACCCTCATGTGTCATCAGTTGTCCACCCACTGATCTCACAACAGTATTTTGCCCACAACAGCCCAGGTCATTCCTTGTTCATGGATGCGGACTCAGAGCCAGGTCACTGGTCACTGCCACTGTTATGGATAGAAGGATGGGCAAGGGGGTCGATGGATGTGTGGATGGATGGATGGAGATGGATGGATGGATGGATGGATGGATGATGGATGTATGGGTGGAGACAGGTGGATGGACGGATGGATGGATATGGTTGAATGCTTGGAGATGGATGGATGGATGATTGGGGGTGGATGGATGATAAATGAATGGACGATAAATTGATGGTTGGATAGAGATGGATGGATGGATGGATGGTTGGATGGTTGGATGGATGGGGTGATGGATGACAGAAGAATGGAGGGTAGATGAATGGGTAGATGGATGGATTAATGGATGGATGGATGGAGATGGACGGATGGATGGTTGGATGGATGATTGGAGATGGATGGATGGTTGGTTGGATAGAGATGGATAGATGGATACATGGATGGATGAATGGATGGATGGATGGATGGATGGATGGATGGGGTGATGGATGACAGAAGAATGGAGGGTAGATGAATGGGTAGATGGATGGATGATTGGAGATGGATGGATGGATGGATGGATGGATGGATGGATGATTGGAGATGGATGGATGGTTGGTTGGATAGAGATGGATAGATGGATACATGGATGGATGGATGGAAAGATGGATGGATGGATGGATGGATGGGGTGATGGATGACAGAAGAATGGAGGGTAGATGAGTGGGTAGATGGATGGATGATTGGAGATGGATGGATGGACGGATGGACCAAAAGTGAATGATGAGTGGGTAGGCGGATACCTTGTGCAGAGGAGAAGAACGTGCCTTCTCCCAGGACTACCACCAACTGGCCCTGTGCTGGCCCGTATGGCCCTCACCCTGAAGTCCCCTTTGTGCAGCTCCAGGGTCTCTCGGGTGGCAGAGGGGAGTGTGCCCAGGAGGCAGGGCTGTACCTATAGGGTCACTTCTGAATCCCCACCCAACTGTGTCACCACAGGGACCCTTTTCCCAGCTAGGGAGGGAGGTGGCCCGAAGGAGTTCCACCCCCTCCCCGTGCCCCGGCCAGGACTTGGCCCTCACGTGTGTCCCTAGGGATGAACTGCTTTCCTTCTGGCCCCCGCCCTCCCTGTGTTCCCAGAGGGGCAAACAGAAGACCCTGGGGTTGGCGACATCATCTTTGTGCCAGAGCCTTCTCAGCAGAGGCAGCCTCAGGGAGATCCCAGACTACAGGGCAAGGCTGAGAGCCAGGGTGGGCGCACAGGCCCTGCCACCACCTGCCCCCCCCAGCTATGAGCAGGAGCCCATGGATACAGGGTCCCCCGAGGCAGCCTGGCCTGGTAACACCGAGGACTTTCAGCCCAGCCTTCCCAGCCAAGTGAGCCGGGGGGCCGGACGCCCCACACACAGCCTGGCTCCTCAGTGCCCAAAACATCAGCTCTTGTCGTTACCATCGGGAAAAATGAGGCCCTGGAGAGGCGACGGTCCCCTGCCGCATGGGCCCCGGAACGCAGGCGTCCCAGTTCCCAGCCCCTGCTGAGCCCACCCCGACCAGACGCCCCGCCGCCAGCGGCGACTCCCCAGCTGAACCCCACGCTCGGGGCGAAATCGGTTAGTGTGTGCACCTTCCTCGCCCGCTGGTCCTGGACCCCTCCTGTCGAGTCCCTGCGCCCCAGCACATGGGTTGGGGGGACTCTGGAGGTGATGATGACGTCTGCGTGGCGCTAGCCCCGCGTGTCCTCGGTGGGTGGGTGGGGCAGGACGGGGCGGGGGGCAGGGGGCAGGGAGGCGGAGTTCGGATCCCCACCCAGCACAGGCCTGGCCCCGAGTAGTAGACGCTCAATAAAGGACTGTTGAACTGAAGTGAAGGGGAAAATGGACTTTCTTTGCTGAGAGCTGCCCGGAGCCCTGCGATCCACGGCGGCCATCGCTCCCCCCCGCCCCCTCCCCCGCACTTTGTTAAGTGGCCGCGCTGTCTGCTTGCAGCCGCCCGACCGCAGGACGCTCGCCTTCGACTCCGGGAAAACCGTGACCTCGGGCCGCTCCTGCTGATGGAGCCTCAGACGGCATCTGGCTCACGGGGTACCGGGAACAAAGGGCTCCTGACGCGGGGATGGGGTGGGCCACCACCCCCGGGGGCCCCATCACTCTGCGGGCCCTCCCCAGACTCGGCCTCAGAGCGGGAGACAGACGTGAGCAGGGCAGGCTCCTGGCCCGGCCTCCAGCCTCCCCGGCCTCCAGCAGCCCAGCCTCCAGCGGCCCCGGCCTCCAGCAGCCCCGGCCTCCAGCCTCCCCGGCCTGGGTGCACCGTGGGGACAGACACACGGGCTTGGAAATTGCAGGGTGCTGTGGCCGGGCTGCAGGTGCGCCATCGTCAGGCAACAGGGGCCTCCCCTCAGCCCAGCACCCTGCCAGCCTGGATGTGAGGGCCCACCCCACCCGGCGGCTCTCCCTTTCCCTTTCCCTCTCTTCCCCTCTCTCTCTTCCTCTCTCTCTCTCTCTCTCTCTCTCTCTCTCTCTCTCTCCACCCCAGCCCCTCTGGGCCTGTGCCTTTTGCTCCCGCCTTGTCCCCCAAGGCCAGCGGCCAGCCAGGGGGGCAGCCCCTCCTTCACCACTCCCCGGGGGCCCTTATGTGGCATCCCAGACCTGGGGGTCCTGGGAGACTCCTTGCAGCAGACTCTGGGTGCCCCTGGGTCCCCCAGGCCCCCCGCGTGCCAGGTCAGGTGCCAGGAGGTGGCGTGGAGCTGGGAGCAGACAGAGACGCTAGGATTCTGGGCGGGACTGTTGAACTGGGGCCGTGCCCGGGGCTGGGAGGCAGCTAGCTGGGGGCATCAAGGGGAGGCCTCGTGGAGGAAGGGGTGGGGTTGGGAGAGCAGGCCCGTGGGGAAGGCTGCAGGGGGATGTGTTGCTCCACGTGTAGGGCCTGGTGGATGGGTGGGTGGCAGCAGGCCTCAGCGCCTGCCCCAGGCTGCTTGCTGGGAGCCCCCACACTGGGTCCGGCCTGGTGCAAGGACACCTGGGGGGGCCGTGTCTGTCTCCTGCTCGGACCATGCACTCTGGGGAGGGGGACCGGTGCCCCCTGGCTTCTGTGCCCGGCCACAGGGTCCTCAGTCACCCTGTCGGGGCCCTGGGAGAAAGAGGCAGACACAGGAGGCCCAGCCCTGGCTCCACCGCCCCAGGGACTCACTTGCCCAGCGGGGACCCTGGCCCTGGCCCCACCGTGCTGTGTGCAGAGCACCCAGGGACGCAGGGCACCCCCACCCCCACCCCTGCCAGGGACAGAGCCTCCCCAGCCGCCCAGCTCCCTTCTCCCGTGCCCAGGTGCCTGCCCCAGGATGTGTGCAGATCCTACCGCCCGGTTGTTCTTTAATGTCAAGCCGGTGGAGGAAAGTCAGCTTCGGTTTGTGCTGCAGAAAGGAGCTCGCTCGAAAGTCCCTCCGAAGCCAGAGGGACCCGCTCCTCAAAGCCCCGGCCCCCTGAGCCCCCCTCCCTCGCACCACCCTGTCCCCCCGGCTTGGTGACAGCTGCTGGGCTGCCCCATCCACACCCCACACAAAGCCTCTGTGACCCCGGGGCCCAGCGATGGCATCCAGCCCGCTCAGCAGGTTGGGGTCAGCCAACCACACTGCCGTCACCTGGTCACCTTCCGCACCACCAGCCATGTCCCCCGGTCCACCAGTCGCCACCGCCGCGGCGTCATCGCCATCCCCACCACCTCCTGATCCGGCAATCGCGCTCCTGAGCATGTACCCAAGAGAAAGCACAGCAAGGACACGACCAGACACACGCACACTCGTGTTCACAGCAAAGAGTTCACGGGAGCCCAACGCTGGGAGCGGCCCAGTGTCCACGGGCGGGTTCACACCGTGTGGCCCAGCCGCACGCGGGGGGTATTGTTGCTCGGCTCGGGCAGGAGGGAGGTGCTGACACCTGCTCCCGGTGCACAAGCCTGGAGATCCCCCGCCCCCCATATTTTGTTTTAAAGAGAGAGGAGGGGAGCGGCCTGGGGGGCCCAGCAGTTTAGCGCCGCCTTCAGCCCGGGGCGTGATCCTGGAGTCCCGGGATCGAGTCCTGCGTCGGGCTCCCTGCAGGGAGCCTGCTCCTCCCTCTGCCTGTGTCTCTGCCTCTCTCTGTGTCTTTCATGAATAAATAAATAAAATCTTTAAAAAAAAAAGAAAGAAAGAGAGAGAGAGAGAGAGAGAGAGAGAGAGAATGGCTCGGCGGCCCGTCAGGCCTGTGGCACACAGATCCACTCACAGAAATTACAAGGAAAATCCAGTGAGCATCCAGGGTCCCCAGATAAGGACAATTTCCGGCTGACCCAGGGAGGAGGGTGACCTCACCTGTGTCCTGTGTCATCCGAGGCTTCCCAGAGGCAGGTGGGAAGAGACACCAGCCCCATGGCCCCAGGACCATGGCACACCTGCCCAGCCTGTCTGCCAGGTCCCCAGCACAGTGGGCTGCGGCCCCCAGGACCCCCCAATCCTGCCTGCGGCCCTGCAAGCCCCCAACCTCGTGGTCAGCCGATGTTCTGTCCTAGTTCTCAGCGTCCAGGGGCTCACATCCCGCTTTCCAGTGACGTGAGCAGAGGGCGGCCGAATGATAAGGCTGTGCCCCCAGCAAGCCGTGGTGCATCGCATCCAGGTGAGCCCTTGAGGCAGGCGTGGGCAGCAGGGGCCGCCCCCCACCCCCGGGGCTCCTCTGCCTACAGCTCGAGCCTCTGTCATCACCGTCATCCTGGCCTGGGTCTGCCTCCCCTGCTGGGGCACAGTCTGGGCCTCTCCTCCCTGTTGGGTCCAGCACCCTCCCCCACACTCTGCGCCTGCCCAGAGCAAAGGCTGGGCAGGTGCTTGCGGGATGGACGAACAGTGAAGATACAGCCCACGAGTGGGTTTCCAGGGAGGACGTGGGACAGGAGAGGTCAGACCCACGGCCCTGCCTGCCCCGGGAGATGCCTGCTGGCCACCAGCCCGCTGGCCACCGCACGTGGCGAGTGCAGGCCTGAATGTGTATTACCTGAGCACCTACTATGTGCAGGGCCCGCGCTGGGCCAGCCCGGGGTCAGACAGAGGCACGTGAGAACGTGAATAACAGCCTGGACCCCAGAGTCGAGATACACCTCGGCCCTGCCGTCTGCCAGCCCTGTGACCCGGGCCTCTCTGAGCCTCAGTTTCCTCCTGTGCAAAATGAGGATAGTTGCATCACCACCCTAGGCTGGAGGGGAGGGCGTGAGGGCTTCAGACAAGGCAGGGCCAGGGGCAGGGGCAGGGGCAGGGGCAGGGCCAGGGGCAAGTGTGCCGAGGGCCCCCGGGGCAGACAGGAGCCCGTGCTGAAGTCCCTGGGCGCTAAGCAGGGAATAGGACCTCGCCTGCAGCCCATGGGGAGCCAGGGCGGCACTGGGGCCGGGCACCTCTTCCCCAAACCCCCCACCCTGCCCCGGCGGCTGCGGCCCCACGCAGCCCCTCCCCTCCCCTCCCCGGAGTGCAGGGACGGGGTGCACAGAGCCTGGGGCTCCTCGGGGGTGGCACAGGCCAAGGGCCGCAGGAATGAGCTGAGTTCTCCCTCATGGCCCTGCTCTGCGCCCCCCCCCCACCGTGGGACTCGGCATGGGGGCCGTCCCGGGGGTAGGGGTGAGGGGCCGAGGTGCCTCCATCCAGTCTCTTCCCTCTGGTGTCTCGGGGCCCGGGAGGGGCGGGCAGGCCGCCAGCACCCCCCCCCCCCCCACCGAAGGGAGAAGCCCCTGCCTCCCTGGCAGCGCAGAGTGAGAAATTAAAAGAAAGAAGGGGGGCGGTTAGGACAAAGCCAGCTGGGAGATGTCAGGTGGGATATTTATGGAATTCTTCAATAAGAGGCTGGGAGGGCGAATGTATTTATGATTCAAAGTGTCTCTCCTAAAACAATCACGCATCCCCAGAAATGTATGCAGATTCATTTAAATGCCTCCGGGTGGGGGGGGGCCTGCAGGGGGAGGGGCAGCCAGCGGTGCCCACAGACCCAGGCCGGCCCCAGGGCCCCCTCATCTCTCCCCCATGAGGGCTGTCCCAGCCGTAAAGGTCGTGACCTCCTGGAAGCCCCTCTCCTGTTTCATGTCCCCGATCCTGGGAGGACACGGACTGTGGGGTCCTGGGCCCCATCCCCCGGGAGCATCTACCCACGACCGTGAAGCCCTAGAGGCAGGAGCCCCACCACGTTGCCCCTCGGGGTCCCTGCTCCCCCAACGACCACGCCCCGCCCCCCAGGGGGACTGACCGGGTGGGGAGGGGAAGCTAATCTCCTGTCCACATGGTCCCCAAAACCAGCTGGTCAAAGGGCTGGTGATGCATGAGAAATCCAGAGGCAGAGGCCAAGCAGCAGCCGCCCGGTCGGGTCCCCGGAGGCTCCGGGCTCCTGGGACTGGAAGGAGCACAGACGCCGGCAGGTCTTCCCTCCGAAGCTTGCAGCCACTCACCACCCAAGGCCTCTCCGTGTGGCCCCCGCGGTGGCTCTGCTGTGCATCACCTGTGTCCCCCCAATGCCTCCAAACCCCGGGGCTCAGGCCAACAGGTCAGGGGGTGGGGGTGGCCGTGTCTGGACATGGGCCTTGCGGAGGCGATGAAGGCACACAGGGACTCCGGGGACCCCTATCCGAGCGGGCCGCTGTCCCCATGAAAGGGGACCAGGACACACTCAGGCCCAGGGGGACGCCCACGTGAGGACACGGGGTGGAGACGTGTCCACGCACCCAGGAGGGAGGCTCAGAGGGACCAGCCCTGCTGCAGCCTGCCCTCGGGGCCGGGGCTCCAGAGCCCTGAGACGGTAGTTTCTGCTGTGTGAGGCTCCCCCACCCCCTGGTGCTTTGTCACAGCGCCCAGAGGACTGACACGGGGGCCGTGGCCATGGCTCACAGTAGAGGATGACAAAGGAGAAGCTGGGGGGGGGGGAGCAGGCCTGCGACAGCCAGGGTGGAGCCTGGGCGTGGACCTCGCTTGTCCCCCACCTCCCTTTTTATTCAATTTTAAAATGAATTAATTTCAATTTCCGTGGACACCGGGGCTGGTGACAGTGCTAGTCCCCTCCCCCGCAGGCCTTGGCGGAGACCACAGCCAACCTGCAGGCCGCGCTCCCCCGAGCACACAGACCCCGGAGCAAGAGGACGCCCGCGTCCGAGGAGCGTCGGAGCTGTCCTCGCCCCCGCCCCACCCAGTGCCCACCTGCTGCACGGTGCCAGCGGGCCACCCAGTGGGTGACGGACGGGGCAGGGATCTGGGGGACGGCAGGAGGGGGCAGGGCCTCAGGCAGCCGCCGCCACCTTGAACCAGGCAGGAGGGTGCAGGCCCTTGGGGCCGCGGCAGCCGCTGCAATTAGCTCAGAGCCGCCGCCACCTAAATAATGTGCCCGTTATCCGAGATGATCTGCGGCCGTGATGAAGATCAAGTAATTTATAAAAGAATTAATAATCAGTACGTGAGCGCCCCGATGGATGAGCAGGCGGTGGGGACACTGCCCGGATCCCTGATCGGAATTTCTATGGGGAATAATGAGGCCCGGGAGGCAAGGACGCTCGCTCTTCCTCTGCTGTGTGCGAACCAGTCCCCGGAACAAGGAAATTCGTGTTTCGGGCTGAGCGCTGCTGGCGGAGGCGCAGGACAGGAAATCTGGCCCCGGGACGGCCCCGCGGACGTCGTCTCGGTCCGTCGTTCTGGCACAGAATGGATTCAGTGACCACGAGACCAAAGGCTCAACGCGCCCGGGAGTATGGAAGTGCAGACCCCCAGAGGGGGTGTCCGCAGGCCCCGGGGCAGGGGCTACACACAACCCCGAGACGGGGGCGTCCGGGCGCTGGGGTCACTGCGTGCCACGGGGACGGGGAGCCGGACTGTCCTGGGGGCTGCCCCTCGCCCCCCGCCACCAAGGATGCTGCCTCAGTTTACCTCTGCTGCCCAGGACGGGCCCCAGGGAGTAAGGACCTCCCTGCCTGGAGCACGGGTTCTGGGTGCCAGCCCCCCCCGAGGCTTCCCCTCCTGAGTCCTTCCCCCCGGGGCCCGGGGCCCACTCAGCGTGGTGCTCCTGGGAGCCTGAACCGATGCCGCCCAGGCCCGGCGGCTCGGGCAGGAGACGGAGGCTGGAGGCCGGGGTCCCAGATCGGGAGTCGGCGGGGCTGGGTCCTTCTGGGGCCTCTAGCATCACTGTGGGGGGGGCCCTCCCCAGCTCCCGCCGTGCCTGTGGCCTTGCAGAAGCCTCCCCAGCTCGGGGCTCCTGCAGCGTCCTCCCTGGGAGCACGGCTACCCACTGTGCCTTTAGTTTCTTTAAAAGATTTTATTTATTTATTTATTCGAGAGAGTGAGAGAGAGAAGAGAAGTGAGGTGAGGGCCAGAGGGAGAAGCAGGCTCCCCGAGGAACAGGGAGCCCGACACGGGGCACGATCCCAGGACCCTGAGATCATGACCTGAGCCGAGGGCAGACACTTCACGGATGGAGCCCCTCAGGCCCCCCCAAGTGTCCCCTCTAATAAAGCCCCGTCCCTCTGGGATTGGGGCCCCCCTGCTCCCATGTGACCTCGTAACTGATTACTCATCTGTGAGGACCCTGTTAGGACCCCAACATGAATGTGGGGGGATTCTGGGCAGAGGCCCCTGGGGACCAGCAGAGACGGTGGGAAGCAGCCCCCGCGGATGCAGAGGTCACCAGGCGCGGGGGGCCGGCTGGGCCGGGCTGGAGGCTGGGTGCTGCACCCCCTCTGCCCCCACAGGGGCGCGTGAAGAGGTTCAACACCACCCGCACGCCACGGGCAGTGGTCCACGTGGGGCTGCTCATGCATTTGTCTTAACGTTTTGTGCAGTGACTGGAAGGGTAGACGCTTGGAACAGAGCGGGATCCCTGACGCGGCCAACTCCAAAATGCATCCGAGCAGTGACCCGGTCCCCAAGTTGGGGCAGTGCCATGGGGACAAGGGACAGGCAGGCAGAGGTAGGAGCGTGGTCAGGGAGTGGCTCTGGGCCTGGCGACCACACACGGGGGTCCCCAGTTTGCTCTCCATTGACCACGTGGGTCTCATCCCCTCTTTACAAACAGACTCTGAGAGGCTGAGGGCCCCCCAAGGTCACCCGGCGGCTGGCGTGCGGCCACCCACTCCAGGCTGCGCCCAGCCCCCTCCCCGTCGCTCACCAGCACCCTTGCCCAGCAAGGACGGCACTGCCCTCCCCGAAGTGGCCCAGGCTCTGGTGTCATCTGTAAATCGGGGTCACAGCCTTCGCCTCGCTGGCTGGAGGGACGCCACGAATGCCCTGCCCCGCACGTCACCGGGCGAGAGCCTCAGGCTGGGACGACCAGATCCCCCCGCCCCGCGGCTTCCAGAACCGTGGGCCCTGGTGTCTGTGGAGAAGCCTGGGAAGAGGCCCCAGTCTAGGAGCATTAATGGAGCTCCAGCTGCATACGGGAACCTCCCCAGCCAGCCGTCAGGCCGCAGACCGACCGGAAGGGCTCCCGGCTGTCCTGCTGTGATCACCTGTCCTGCCTGCCCTCTCCTGTGGCCTTAGACCAGGCCCCTAGGTGTGTCAGGTGGGAATGACTTTCAGGGCCGCCCCATGGGATGTAAGGACTCACAAGGTCACACACGCCGAGCAGAGCTGGTGAGTATCGACGCTGACTGTCTACGCCCTGCTCCCAGCCTCTGCCCCTGGGGACTGAGGACCCGGGGTCTTCTCTGGCTGGTCTCAGTGCCGGGGTCCTGGGCAGGATCGGGGCACTGACCACCCCACCAACCCCAAACAGTGAGTGCAGGGGTGTCCTGCGGGATGGAGAAGGGGAATGTAGTGCCCCGAGGCTGGACAGCACGGCCTGGAGCGGCGGGACCCACCCGGAGGGGTCAGCGAGGGCAGGGACAGGCCGGGGCGACCGTGGGGGCCGAGCCAGGTGGGGCCAGCTGCCTCAGTCGGACCTCACTCCCGGTTCCGGAGCTCAGAGGGGCAGCCTGGCTGGTCGCCGGCCACCAGGGGGGACCCAGCAGATACCGCAGGCGCAGCCCGTCCACCGGCCCTCGGTCCCTCGGTCCCCGCGACACGAGGCACAGGCTCCATCTCGGCTGCCGTTGCCTCTAGAGCGCGGGACAGGCCTTGGCTGTGCCCCTCATTACAAGTGTCCTGAAACACCGCCAGAAACACAACCTTTGAGACTTGCCCCTCATTTAAATTCTTCCTTGACATTTGCTCGACAGTGAACAGAACAAAGCACCAGGGAGGAGCCGACCCGTGCTGCATGCAGGCTCCTGGTTTGGCAGGAGCAGGGGGAGGCGGCGAGAGGGGCCGGTCCACCAGGGGCAGGAGAGGGGCTCCCGGGGACAGGGACGGGACAGGGACAGGACGGGCAGGCCGGGGCAGCCCCGGGGGCGCCAGGCGGGGGCTCCCTCAGCCCCCCAGCCCTGGAGGTGGACGAGTCAGCCCCACTCGGCCAGGGGAGCAGCTCACAGGGGCTGGGGGGCCAAGCACACAGCTGAGGAACACTCCGGGTCCTGAACTGAAGCCCACTCTTGCAGGGCCTGCTGTCGCGACAGGAGCTCCGTGTCCCATTCAAACAAGCAGAATGGCATCAGCTCACCCGACCCAGCGGCCGCCCCAGAGCGCAGACACCAGCTCCCCTGCCGCTCCCCTGGGATGCTGGGCTCTCTGCCCCGCGTTCAGGGTGAGGCGGGACCCCAGGGCCCCACCAGCCACCGGCTCACCCCACCGTGTGCCCCCGCCCCCCGCGGGCCTTCAGGAACCCCCTCTCACAAACAGCCGTGTCTAACGAGATGCTTTGGGCGCCAGACAGACGCCCAGGGAGGGGTCCTCGGCCCCGTGACGGTGACATGGTGTCTCTTCTGAGCGTCGCAGCTGCTGTGAGTCTGCAGAAGCGGGGCTTCTCCCAGGGTCACGGCCCCGGGAAGAGGAGGACGCAGCCCACCTCCCGTGGGAGTGCCGGGGCTTGGGCAGCTGCGTGGTCCTGGGGCTCTTGGCCTGGGTTTCGGGGAGCAGGGGTAGGCTCCTCTGAGCGCCTGCACAGGTGTCAGGGCCTGAGGCCAGCCACGGCCCGCAGCCTGGGCACTGCAGGAAGATCGCGGGGACCGTCCCACGAGCGAGCAGGGACCCCTTTCAGACGCCGGCACTGCATTTGGTTAGAGGTCCCGGGACCTTGGGCCTCTGGTGGATCCCAGGAACCCCCCAACCCCCGAGCCACTGACCTGGGTCCCGGCACATGACTGCCCTGCCATCGTCCTGCACCCCCAGGTCCAGCCGGACCCACCTGTGCTCTGAGCAGTAACGGAGGCTCTAGGTCCTCGCTGACCCGCATCCCCCAGGGAGCATCCTCAAGCTCCCGGAGCCACCACCCAATACTGTCCCAACTGCTTCCCAGGAGAGTGACTCTGGGGAGAAGCAGGGAGGGGCCTTCAGCTGGCAGCACTCAGCAAGAAAGGGGCTGTGCCCCTCATTCCACAGCCCGGCGTCCGCTACCTGTGAAAGCGCCGGAGCCCAGCGTGTGACAGGACAGCGGGGGGCCAGGAGAGGGGCCCAGGCTGGCTCGTAGGGCTTCCCACGGCGCTGCCGGGACCTGGGGGGCTGCTGGGGAGCTCTGGATGGACGTGAGCTGATGGAGGTGCTGACCAGACCCTGCGGGGCTCTGCTGGTAATGGACTGAGTGGGGAGCAGGGGTGCCAGGAGGCTACGCAGGTGCTGATGGCCGTGTGCACGGCGTGGACGGGGAAGGCCCGGGTGGGGGGGAGGAGGGGCCGCCTCATTTAGCTAAAGTTCTTTCAATCACCTGTGAAGACACAACCCAACCCACAGGCTCTGCAAACAGACCAAGTGCAGGGGGAGTCCGGGCAGGCTCCTGAGTCCCTGGCAGGACCGTCCTGGAGGGAGGCCTGGCTGGACATGGGGCGGAGCAGAGGGCGGCACGCGGGGCCGCGGGAGCAGGGAGCTGAGGGGCCAGGCCTCTGGTCACAGCGGACCCCGGGGCGAGCACCCTGCAGGGCTGGGGCAGCAGCTCAGGACGCGGGCCGAGGGCCGGAGCGGACCCCGAGCCTGGGCAGCCCCGCCAGCCGCCGTCAGAGCCGGGCCCGGGGCGCTGAGGCCGGGCGGGTCCTTCCCGGGATGCTGGTTCCCGGGCCGCTGAGCACGCCGAGTGCTTACTTGTTGTGTTTCTTCTGTCGATACAATTATAGATTAATTAGTCCTCGCCAGGCGATATCTGACCTACATCGGGCCTCTGTACGACGCAGAGCCAGAGGAAAGCAGCGCGGCTATATAAAGACGAGCGTCTATTTTAAAAGCGGTCTGTGTGCGGAGAGTCAGCTGCTCGTCCTCGTTATATAAGGCTTATTTAAAGGCGGCGCACACTCCGGCTGCACAACTCACGGCTCGGGAGCTCTGAGCGTGGGGTTAACCGCCCGGCTGAGCCTGGACGCGGCGCCCGGCTCCGACAGCAGCGCGGCCCCCTGGGTGCTCGGGCCCACGCCCGCCGCCGCCGCGTCACGCTCGCCTCCTCTGCCTCGCCTCCCGTCCAAGCACCCGCCGCACCGTGTTTAATTGTGGGATCCCCTAGGCCAGGGGCCACCTCTCCTTCGTGCCGTGTCCCCTAACGCCAGGGAGAGCCCGCCCGGGCCGTGGGAGGCATCACCGTCGAGAGCCCAGCTGCGCTGCGGGCAGGGCTCCTCCCGCTCCTGCCGGGCGCCGGGCGAGGTCAGAAACCGGTGCCTAGTTTCGGAGTCGCCGGGGTGGCCTGCAGGCGGGTTCCCCCTGCTGTGGGGGGTCCTCTACGGGAGCCCCCGGCGCCCCACCTCCTGGGACCTGTGCCCCCGTGTCGCTCCCTCCCCTCGCTGTGGCCCGACTGCATGACTCATGACTCGATTCAAGGGAATGGGGTGGGTGGAAGCCATGAGACCTCACTCCCGAGACTGGTTCCTGCGTGTGCTCTCTCCCCGTCGGGCCGTGGGACAAGGGAGTGAGCCCCCAACGACCCCCCACAGGGGCTGGATGCCAACCACCCCCCCAGGTCCCCCTCGGATGAGACCACAGCCCTGCCTGCCAACAGCGGACACCTGAAGGCCCAGCCAGGCCGCGCCTGGATTCCTGGCCCTCGGACACCCGGGGAACATAAGTCCCTGTGCTTTGGGGTAAGTTGGCTCACGGCAACCGGTCACCCACATGCTGCCTCGTTCTAGAACTGGAGGAGCTGACACCCGGAGGTGTTGACTCAGCTCAGCTCCCAGGCCGTGGCCAGATTCAAATTCAGATTCTGGAGTGGGCTGGGGTGGGTGCCCGCAGCCCTGGCCGCTGGCCTCCTTGCTCTCCTGCACCCCGGCCCCGTTCTCAGCAGCGTCTGCAGAGACCCTCACTGCCCGCCTGCCGCTGCCCGGGGGTCACGCCCGTTCCACTCCCGCATGGAAGACGCCCCAGCCATTCCTTCACCTCCCTGAACCTCCCTCTCACCTGGAAAATGAGAAGGGACAGCACCACAGTCGCACAGCTGGTTTCAGCAGAACCAGGACGGCCCAGATGCAGGCCTTGAGGGGCCAGCTGGCCCGGCAGGGGAGGAAGCAGGACTGTGGGCAGAGCGGTCTCCCCTGGAGGACTCCATCCTGGAGGCGCCATCCCGGTGGCCCCACCCTAGGGGCTCCGCCCAGGCCACCCCACCCTAGTGGTCCCGTCCTGGCTTCCTCATAGACCTGAGCCACTGAACTTGGTTGGGACTGTCCGGCTCACCTACCCTCATGCCCACAGCTTAGTGGCTGTTCCCAGGCTGGGGCCAGGTCCTGAGTCCAACAAGGGGTTGGTAAGGACAGGGGCCTTCCCATCCCCCCTACCTGCCCCAAAGCCTGGGCCAGCTGCACCTAGTGGTGCCCTGCCTTGAGGGATTGTCATGGGTCGGGGGTGCTGGCAGCACCGGGAAGGGGCCCTGGGGGCGGCTGGCATGGGGCCACTGCTCCGTGGGTGCTGACCTTGACCTGAGGGAGGAGCAGGTGCAGGGGCGCGGCCTGGGGCTGGCGGAGGCGGAGGGGTCTGACTGTAGGCTCCCGTCCCCACAGCCAGAACTCGCACCCGCGTTCCCTCCCTCCACCGGGAGGTCCCCCAGCCACACTCCATGATGCTGCCTTCCAGGCCCGGGGACGCAGCAGCGAACAGGGCCCAGTCCTGCCTTGTGGAGGCCGCGGGCTGGGGGTGATGGACCATGGCGGGGGGCAGCCCCTCGGAGGAGCCAGCTGTGGACCTGCGGCCTTCCTGTGATGAATGAACAGGCGCCCCCGCAGCCTTCTGCTGCTCCTCCCTCCCCACAGAGACTGACTTTGGATTCAGAAAATCTCAGGGTCCCCTCATCTTTCTGGTTATTTCCTGGGGGGCCCAGCTTGGAGGCTTCGGAGGCTCAGCCACAGGCAGAGTTTTCATTGTGTTTCCATTTATTTATGGAGAAGGTGGGGTTGGGGAAATCCCTGTCTTTCCCTTTATAGACAAGCTACAAGCATTCCAGGTAAAAGAAAAGTGCATTTTAGGAACAGTGTGAGGCCATCTGCATTTCTGTGAAGACCCTGGGGGCAGGTGTGAGCCTCCTGAACACCCTGGATGACAGCGAGCCTAAGGGTTTGGCCCCAAGCCCCTCAAGTCAGCACATGTCCCCAAGCCCCCAGGTCAGCACAAGGCTCCAAGCCACCTAAGTCAGCACAAGGCCCCAAGCCCCCCAAGTCATCACAAGGCCCCAGCCCCCCAGGTCAGCACATGTCCCCAAGCCCCCAGGTCAGCACAAGGCTCCAAGCTGCCCAAGTCAGAACAAGGCCCCAAGTCCCCCAGGTCAGCACAAGGCTCCAAGCCCCCCAGGTCAGCACAAGGCCCCAAGCCCCCAAGTCAACACAAGGCCCCAAGCCCCCCAGGTCAGCACAAGGCCCCAAGCCCCCCAAGTCAGCACAAGGCCCCAGCCCCCCAGGTCAGCACAAGGCTCCAAGCCACCCAGGTCAGCACAAGGCCCCAAGTCCTCCAGGTCAGCACAAGGCCCCCAAGCCCCCCAGTCAGCACAAGGCTCCAAGTTGCCCAAGTCAGAACAAGGCCCCAAGCCCCCCAGGTCAGCACAAGGCTCCAAGCCCCCCAGGTCAGCACAAGGCCCCAAGCCCCCAAGTCAACACAAGGCCCCAAGCCCCCCAGGTCAGCACATGTCCCCAAGCCCCCAGGTCAGCACAAGGCCCCAAGCCCCCCAAGTCAGCACAAGGCCCCAGCCCCCCAGGTCAGCACAAGGCTCCAAGCCCCCCAGGTCAGCACAAGGCTCCAAGCCCCCCAAGTCAACACAAGGCTCCAAGCCCCCCAGGTCAGCACATGTCCCCAAGCCCCCAAGTCAGAACAAGGCCCCAAGCCCCCCAAGTCACCACAAGGCCCCAAGCCCCCCAGGTCAGCACATGTCCCCAAGCCCCCAGGTCAGCACAAGGCTCCAAGCCCCCCAGGTCAGCACAAGGCCCCAAGCCCCCAAGTCAACACAAGGCCCCAAGCCCCCCAGGTCAGCACAAGGCTCCAAGTCCTCCAGGTCAGCACAAGGCCCCCAAGCCCCCCAGTCAGCACAAGGCTCCAAGTTGCCCAAGTCAGCACAAGGCCCCAAGCCCCCCAGGTCACCACAAGGCTCCAAGCCCCCCAAGTCAACACAAGGCCCCAAGCCCCCCAGGTCAGCACATGTCCCCAAGCCCCCAAGTCAGAACAAGGCCCCAAGCCCCCCAAGTCACCACAAGGCCCCAAGCCCCCCAGGTCAGCACATGTCCCCAAGCCCCCAGGTCAGCACAAGGCTCCAAGCCCCCCAGGTCAGCACAAGGCCCCAAGCCCCCAAGTCAACACAAGGCCCCAAGCCCCCCAGGTCAGCACAAGGCTCCAAGTCCTCCAGGTCAGCACAAGGCCCCCAAGCCCCCCAGTCAGCACAAGGCTCCAAGTTGCCCAAGTCAGAACAAGGCCCCAAGCCCCCCAGGTCACCACAAGGCCCCAGCCCCCCAGGTCAGCACATGTCCCCAAGCCCCCAGGTCAGCACAAGGCTCCAAGCCCCCCAAGTCAGCACAAGGCCCCAAGCCCCCAAGTCAACACAAGGCCCCAAGCCCCCCAGGTCAGCACAAGGCCCCAAGTCCTCCAGGTCAGCACAAGGCCCCCAAGCCCCCCAGTCAGCACAAGGCTCCAAGTTGCCCAAGTCAGAACAAGGCCCCAAGCCCCCCAGGTCAGCACAAGGCCCCCAGTCCTCCAGGTCAGCACAAGGCCCCCAAGCACCCCAGTCAGCACAAGGCCCCCAAGCCCCCCAGTCAGCACAAGGACCTGGAACCGCCTCTCTCCTACAGAAAGCCCTCCACTGGTGTCCTGAGAGCACATCAGGTCGGGGAGGGGGTGTCCCAGCGTCAGACCCTGCCAGGCACCCAGCCTGGCACCGGCTCCACACGCCCCCAACCCGATCCTGGCCAGACCCTCCCGGTCGGAGGCCCGAGCCCCCTTCCTAATGCAGCCCGAAGAATGAGCTGGGCTGCCTCGGCCTCCCTGTGCCGTCCCCAGGGACCTTCTCTTATTGGTTTTCGTATCATCCCTCGCGGGGCTCCACCTGGGAGTCTAACCTAGTTCGCCGTGAAACCATCCTCGGGTATGACCTGCGCCTCGCAGGCGAGAAGAGGACAGTCCTGGGAGGTTAAGTCGCTTGCCTGAGACACATACCAAGAGGCAGAAGCAAAATCTAAACCCAGACCTCTCGGCTCCAGACCCCGCTCCTTCCAGAACAAGCCCAGCCTAAGACTCAGAACCTCCGCAGGTGAATCCCAGCCTCTGACAACTCTGAAACGCTACACTGAGGCCTAGCAAACATTTTAAACGTTTATTTGATCAAAGATCTATTCGGTGGGGGAGCATCCAATCAGCAGTAGGGGGGCTCTGGGGAGCTGAACGAGGAGAACTTTCTAGACACAACTAAGGGGGAACGGGAAGGCAGAGGAGGTAAAAAGGCAGATTGGTTCCCTCGGGGGCCGAGAGTCCACCGCGCAGATGACGACCGCCTGGCCTAACCCCCTGCTGGGAGACCGTGCGTTAGCCTCGGCTCGGTGACATGTGGCTCAGCCTAAGTGACTCCCCTTGGGGCCTGGCGTCTTGTTTGGACCGAGCTTTTGCACTCGTGGCTGCACGACCTGCCCGCGCCCTCCCACCCACACGGCGGAGTCAGGAGAACACACGGACTCCTCACCCAGCTCTGAGGACCAGCAGGGCCAGGGCCACCTGGGAGCTGGAAGTGCAGAGTGTCCGGCCTGGGTCCCGACTTGCCCCGATGCAGACTGCGCGTGACCCGGTCCTCGGGGACCCGACCTGGTACCCGGGGTAGGAGGGCCCCTGGACAGAGCCACACGGGGTGGTGCTTGCCGCCCACTAGCCCAGGAGGCCCGGGCACGGTGGGGAAGAGGTGAGAGTCCAGAGGGCCCCGCAGAGCCAGCTACCACTGCAGGCGGCCCCGTAACGCTGGCTCGGAGGGCGGGCCCCCGGCCAGATGGCCCTGCTCAGGCCTGGTTCCCCGGCAGGCTCCCCGGGCCCCCCAGGCCAAGCCAGGCTGTTGATAGAGTCTGGGCTCCTGGCCAAATCTCATTTCTGGCTTTGACACCACTTAATGTTCCTTCGATGTATTATTCATCCCGTGGATTGCAGAGAGAACTCTTCAAAGCTCTTAAACAGACACGCACACAAACCAACTAGGGATCAGGATGGGTCTCCAGTCTATCCCCAACCCACCAAATCTGACCCCGAGGCCGAACCCTCTTCCCAGCTCCCCTCCCCTGAGACCAGGTCAGGAAGAGCCAGGACTAGACATTCCAATGTCCGGACTCCAGCTGTGACTCTGCTGAGTGGCCTTGGGGAAGTTGCTTTGCTTCTCTGGACCAGACCTAAGTGCTGAGAGTCCTGGGAGCTCAGGTCGGAAGGAACTTGGGTCTCCCCTGGGCCACCGAGCACAGAATGCACTAATCCCCTCAACAGCACCTAGTTTGGAAGGCTCCCCGTGGGATGCTTGACTACCTCTAAGGCCGTGGAACTCACTACCTGGATAAAATCAGACACTTAGCCCAGATAACTGAGGCTCCCAGCTGCGACATTTGCCATTCTGTGATTCCTCCCTCCTCCCCTTTGCCTATGCCCAGAGCAATAATCCTAGAATTGGTGAGTTGCCAAAATACCAAATAAAATCAGGATGATGGGTAAGTGATAAGGGAATTGTTGATTGGGTTTCTCATGCTTTTTTTTTTTTCCTTTCTGACACTTCAATTATTTCAGTTATGACTTTTTCATAAAACAGTTCATAGATTGCAGGGGAACAAGTAACCTTTAAATCTCCCATTTAGTGCATTACAATAATTTCCTCAGAAATGCATTAGAATATCACAGGTGCTCACGTTGTATGACCTACTGCAGGCGCTTGATCAGCAAATTAATGTTGAGGTTAATTCAAACTTTGGGGGAAAGTGCAAACTTGACAGAGATTAATCCAGCCATTCCCAGGAACAATGAGGGCAGCGTGGGCAGGGAGAGCAAGCCTGTAGGCAAGCGAGTCGGCTGTGTTTCAGCAGAAGATTTGGTCAAAAGTAGGCACCCCAAGGTCAGGTTCACTGGTTCAGGTTCACGCTCTGCCTCCAACACTAACAGCCGTGGGATCCTGAGCAAGTGACTGGGCCTTGCCACACCTCAATCTCTTTATCTGAAATACGGGTAGACAATAGCGCCCATCTCACTGTGAGAATTGGATGAGTTAATAAATAGTGGTGTTTGAGCCATCGTTTATTTAAGGACAATAACTGTTAGCTTTTACCATCCCCTGCATCACCACCATCACCCTCACCATCACCATCGCCATCACCAGCTCCATCACCACCACCTCCACCATCATCAGCATCACCATCATCATCAATATCACCATCATCATCACCATCATCACCACCACCAATACCACCATCATCCCCATCACCATCATCACCATCATCCGCACCATCACAATCATCATCACCATCATCCCCATCACCACCACCATCACCACCATCACCACCACCAATACCACCATCATCACCATCACCATCATCACCATCACCATCATCACCATCACTACCATCACCATAATCACCATCATCACCATCATCACCATCATCACCATCATCACCATCATCACCATCATCCCCACCACCACTATCATCACCATCATCCCCATCATCACTATCATCCCCGCCATCACCATCATCACCATCATCCCCACCACCAATACCACCGTCATCACCATCACCACCATCATCACTACCATCACCACACACATCACCACCACCATCACCACCATCATCACCACCAATACTACCATCATCACCATCACCATCATCACCATCATCACCACCATCATTACCATCACCATCACCATCATCCCCACCATCACCGCCATCATCATCATCATCACCATCACCATCATCACTCCCGTGGGTTCCGACAGAGCCCCACCAACTTGCTGCCTGGCCCACCAGACCCCCACAGACCTGGATTCAGGACTCAGCTCATGTGTGCCCACATCAGACTGCGGGTGGCATGGCCGCTCCCGCCAGCCATCCCCAACCGCATTGGTGTACCCCCAGCACCTCCTTGATAGCTTGATTGTAGCCAGTGGCTTTCTCCTCCCAGTGAGGGAGCATCCCCAGGACCTAGAGCACTGCAGCCAGAAGATGTTCAGTAAAGATATTTGAATAAATTAATTAATGAGTGAATAAATGATCAAATGAATGAACAGATGAGAAATGTCATTGCTGCTCCAAGCAGAAGGCTTGCCTGCCTCCCCACACGCTTTCCCCTCTGGAGAGGAAGGAGCGGGGAGGCTCTGTCCCCAGAGTCTAGGGGGCTCCCTCACTGCCACTTCCCCACTGTCCTGAGCAACTAACACCCCAAGGCGTTGTTCCTTGCAGATAAGGAAAGGGGGCTCCTGGGAGCGGGGGGGCGGGGACCAGGGCTCAAGCCCATTGCTCATAATGGCAGAGCAAGGGTTTCCTGCCTCAAAGCTGCTTTATCTCTACCTTAGTGCCCTTCCCCACCCCCTCCTAAACCTAGGAGCCAGGAGTCATGAGCAGGCTAAAGGGCATCTGTCCCCTGTCCCCTGCCCTCCTGCCCGCTCCCTGTGCCCTGGCCCCGCTGAAAGCTCCCTCAGGCCTTCTGGAGCCCACCCCATCCTCTCCCCAGCGAGGGCCTCTTCTGTGACTGCCCCCTCCCCAGGGCTGACCTCAGGAGGCAGGTGGAAGTATGAGCCCAGCCACCCAAGCAGGGTCATCCGTCTGTCTCCCCCCATCAAATTCCCGAGGCCCCTTCCTGGAACCCCAGCCTGTCACTACCTGCCTCCTTGCATGGCCTCATGGTGTGGGCTCTGTGTGGCAGGTCTGTGTCCTCGCCCCCTGGTCACCCGCATGGAGCCTACACACGGCAGACACATAACTAACTCTCAGAGGGGTCACTTGAATCACCACCCCCAGGGCAGACAGGGAGAATGAACATAGGGGAGACCCCCTGCGTCTCCAGATGCACAGATGCTAAGTGGTGACGATCTGCTGTGCTCACCCCGGACAGGGGTGCATCCTCGCTGTGCAGATGGGCGAGGGTGCCCGCACCCACGATCCTGGCAGAGAAAAGGAGCCCGACGTGTGGAGAAGTATCACGAAGGCCTGGGAGGGGCGGGGCGAGAGGGGAGCCTCCCCGCAGCCAGGCCTGCAGAGCACAAATCCCTGCTGGGCTCCCCACTGTCTGGAGGCCTGGCCCTGCAAGATGTGGGGTTCACCTTCCCTCAGGCCCCAGTGAACCCATCACTGGGACATTCTCCAGAGAGAGGAATGGGACAGTTCCTCCTGGGGTACAGGGCGGGGAGCTTCTGGGCATCCCTGCACCCCAAGTTTTGACTGTCCACTCAAAGTTGCCCACAGTGCTATATGCCCCTGGAAGGTGAGGAGCTTCCCAAAAGCTGTGTGCCCTTGATCCAGGGAACCCCGAGATTGCACGGATTCCGATTCTGCGGGTCCATGGTGGCTCCCGGGTGACGTGGCTCCTGCAGGCCCCAGAGCCACACAGATGAGGGGACCTGGTCCCTGGGGCAGCAGGGCCAGCCTGGGCCAGCACACAGGGCACTCAAGAGCAAGCTGGTGGGGCGAGGGGCACCCACAGCCCTTCACGGGGGATGGAGCTGGGCTCCCCTGAACCCCGGGATGTCCAGCGACCCTCTGGGGCTGGTTGGGCGGGGGAACTCCAGTGGTCCTGCCTCTCCAGGGACAGCAGAGTCCCCACATGAGCAGTGGGGACAGGCAGCGACCACAGGATTAATCACAGGGCCTGGGGTCCCCATCATCACACTGAGGTGCGAGCCCGCAGGGCCGCTGAGGGAGGTGGGGCCCACCCGCCAATGCCCACACTGTGCTGGACCCGGGTAGGTCCTTCGGCGCCTTGCCCCCCACCCCCCGCTCCTGGCAGCTGCCTGGCCTGGCCTCCATGGGCTCCTGTCCTGCCTGCTGGCTCGGGGTGCAGCTCCCCGGGGTGGCCGGGGGTCCCTGCCTGTTGGGGGCAGGGGCTGCTTGGTTACCTCACCCCTGCGTGTGCATGGGGGGAAGCTAGCGGGTAAGATCAGTTGTGGGGAGAATCCTACCAAGTTGGGGCAGAGGCCCAGGAACAGGCTGCCCCGGGGCGCCTCGGCTGCTGCAAGGGCATCTCCAGGGAGGACGTGCGGCCTGGAGCGCGGCCGGCTGAGGGGAGGCAAGGCCGGGCCGACGTCGGGCAGGGAGAGCTGGGGGCGGTCTCCTGCCCCCCACCCCTTCCTTCACGGCACCTCCGACTCAGTACAACACGCTGTCACTCATTCAGGGTCCAGGCCGATGCGCCGTTAGAGGAGGCGGCAGGTGGCGTGCTGGCCGGTGTTCGGGCAAAGGACCCAGGATGCCCAGCCGTGCGCCAGCCCGTCACCCCACGGGGCTAGCCGGGGGCACGTGCCCGAGAAAGACGAGGATGGCAAAGGGCCTAATGTTTGGTCCGGTTTGGGCCTGGACCCCCCTGCTGGGGACCCGAGGCTGCCCGGGGGCCAGGAGCGTCTCTTGTGCCCCCGCCCGGCAGGAGGAGTCTGGACAAACACCAGCTGCCCGAGGAGAGGCCAGGCGCCCAGAGGACAGGGCCAGAGAGGAGCATCCACGGCCCCACGGCCCCCCCTCCACGTGCAAACTGCCCCCCCGGTGAACGAGACTCCCCCAGGTCCCAAACAGAGCAAGGCCCCTGGCCTTCCTGGGAGTGGAGGGGCCTGGGGCCTGCACGTCTGTGCTCTAAGCCCTCGGGGACACAGGCGTGAAGGAAGCCCCCTTGAGGACCCACAGCCTCCTCCAGGACCGGCCGCATCCTCTGAGGGGCCGCTCGGGGCCAACAGCCAGAGGGTCTGTGGGGCCTCGTGGGAGGGAGGAGGAAGGCGGAGGGGCCAGCCAGGCTGGGGACGGGGAGAGGCCACTGGGGACGGGGGATCGAGGGCGAGAGCCCCAGCCAGACTGGAAGGACGGTCAGGGTGTGTGCAGCCCCGTGGGAGCCAAAGGTTCCTTCCCAGAAGGAGCCCGGGGCCCCAGGGTGCAGCGGGCTGGACGCCAGGTCCTGCTGGCCGCGCCGCCGTGAGCACCAGGGACATCGGAGCAGGGTCAGCAGAAGCGGGGCCTGGCTGGGGATCCTGGTGCCCCCGCAGAACTCGGCCCCACCTGAGTGAGGCCACAGAGCAGGGTGGGGTGGCGCGGGCCCTGCTGGCTGTCCCCATCCCGAACCCCACACAGGGCCCCCGGGGGCCGGGAAGCAGGAGCACGACCCCGAGGCAGCCCCAGCCCTGCTCCAGGAGAGGCGGCCAGGCCTCACCTCCAGGGAGGCCGAGGTGCGGAGTCAGGCTCCGGCCCTCCCGCCACCCAGAGGGACACGGTGGCCCGCGGAGGCCACAGAGGAAGCTGTGTGTTCTCACGTGGGCCCTCAGACGGCAGCCAGGGGTGGGGGTGCGAGGACGAGAACCACACGTTCACACGTGCGGGGAACTGTATTCACACGGTGCACCCCACCCCGCCCCCACTCACACGCGTGCACGTGGGTGCCCAGCCACACAGCAAACATACACATACACACATACAGGCTAAGGGCCGCGGTCTGAGCAGAGGGCCCCCCGCACCCCCACCCCTGCACCTGGCCTGGGTGGGGGGGGCGCTGGGGGCCCACGTGGCGTCAGCACCGCCAGCAGCCTCCTGACCCACAGGTACCCCGCACGCAGGCCTCCTGGCCTCCCCTGCAGACGCCGCCGGTCGTCCCCGTGCCCCCCTGTTGGCCAGGAAGCCCCCACGTTGGAGGTCAAAGGGACCACCTGTGTCCCCAACTCACGGCCACTGGCTTGGCGGCACCTGGTGATCCCACCAGCTCCGTCTTCACGCAGGAAACGTAGGGAGCCAAGAGCCGCGCGTCCTATGGCGAGGCCAGCGGCCACCCGGAGCGGGGCCCACACTCAGAGGTGAGCCCCACCGCAGCGCAGCCGCAGCTCCCGTGTGCACCCGAGGCCCACGGCCACACACTCGGCGGGGTTGGGGGCAGCTGGCCTTTGGGGGGCGCCCTCCTCCAGGGCAGCCCAGAGGACCGGAGGACCAGGGCAGGGCTGCAGGTCAGCGTGGGGGCGGCGTGGGGCTCCAGGCCACAGCACCTGCTCCTGGGGGCAAAACCCATCAGCAGGACGCGGGGCCTCACTGGGTCACTGAGCTGCCCGTGCCGACTCCCACCCTGCCCGCCCCGCCCCCCCCATCCCTCTGCACCTTGTCCCAGCCCTGAGGGGTCCCACTCAGACAGCCCAGACGCCCTTTTGGCTTTGGGAGGGGACGACGGAAGGTGTCGGCGCGCCGGCCGCAGCGTTCACGGGGGACGGGCCCTCGAGCTGGATCCTGACGGCCGAGCAGGAGTTCACCAGCTGGTGCGGGGGCAAGTGAGGAGCCTGCTGGGCAGAGGCGCGGACGTGTGCACGTCCGGGTGGGGGGACTGGGAAGACCCACGTGGGGAGGCAGGGACGGAGGCCGGAGGGTGGCCCGGTCTCCGTGGCCTCAGGACGAGGCTGGGGACTCTCCCACCAGGACTGTCCCCAGGGGCCGCGGGGTCACCTGGCAGGGCTGGCCCGGGTCCCGTCCGGCAAGGGCAGGACTGGGCCCACCGGGGCTGCGAGGAGGAAGGCGATGCATGAGGCCATTCAGGAGGCAAAAATAAATGGAATACTTATTTTTGGTGCTTTTTATAGATTCAAAGTCACTTTGTTAGCTTAAGAACATAAAAATGTATAATGCATGGCTTGATTTGTTCATAAAATTACCATGTTTTGGTCTATTTAGAGAAGGCCAGAGGGAGGGAGCAGCGTGGGAGGCGTCTGCTTTCTGCAAGGATTTGTTTAACTACATTTCCAGGGCTTTGCTGCACTGCCAACCTGTCCCTTTGGGCCGCCCCCCGTGTCAGGGGTCAGGGCCGGGAAGTCAGCCCGGAGGGAAGCCAGAGCCCCGGGCCCCCCGGCCGGCGAGGGGAGGGGAGCCCAAGGACGCCTCTCAGGAGCGAGTGTGGGGTGGACAGATGGCCCGTTGTCCCGGGGGGGCCGCCTCCCTTCTGCAGGCGCCGACTGGCCGGGGGGGAGGGGGATCAGCCCCCCACGCGCCCCGGGTCCTGCTGACCTCGCCGCCGGCCACAGGCTGGGGACAGCTGGGCTCTGAAGGAGCAGAGGGAGCCCAATGTAGACCTGTGCTCGGCTTGTCCCCCTGGAGCCCCCTAGCCTTGGGGGGTCCTTGCCCCACCCCGGCCCCAATCCTGCTCTGAAGGCTGCCCCCCTCTTAGAGCCTTCCTGGGGGTCGTGTCTGATTCCCCGGGAGATCCCAACCCCGGAAAGGGCCTGCCTCAGGGAGAGGCCGTGGAGGTTTGTTGAGTGACTTAATGATGGACCCACGGCTCCTGCCCGAAGCAAGGGGTCGGGCCCCTCAGCTCCAGCTGGGCGTCTGCAGGAGGAACAAGAACGACAGCCTGTGCCTGTGCCGTGAGGCTACCACGTGGCACCCGGGGTCGCAGGGGTGGCAGGGATGCCCACTGGTAGGCGCACGTGTGGCTCGGGGCTGAGAATACGGAACTCCCGGCAGAGTCTGTGACACCAACGAGGAGACCCGGGTGCACGGAGGCGACAGGGCTATGCCCAGGTCACGGCTCTGCTACCTGCCCCAGGTACAGCCCCAATCTGCTCCCCGGGAACATGCCAGGTGGTGAGCTGCCCGTCCTCAGGGGTACCCCAGGGGAGCTGCGGGCCGATCCCCTGGGAGGACGTGGCGGGGGTTGTTCAAGCACAGAAGCAGCCTATGGGGCTGAGCTGGGTCCCCCCACATGCAGACGTCGACCTCGTCACCCCCAGGAGATCAGAAGGTGGCTGCACCTGGAGGCAGGCCTCACAGGGGTGTGGGCTGTGGGGCCTCATCCCCTCTGCCTGGCGTCCTCATAAGAAGAGACTGTGGGGTCGGGCGCGTCGCAGGTGTGGGTGTGCAGGGCAGCGGGCCGCTAAGGACGGGAACGACCGCGATCGGAGCCCCCGCCCCTCCCGGCGGCAAGTGCTGTCCAGGCGGGACCCGACCCAGCTGGCAGGGGCCCCCCCCAGACCGAGGAACGGGGCTCAGTGCCAGAGGCTGTGGGTGGAGAAGTCCAAGCCGCATGTGTCCCCCCAAGAATGGATCCGCGAGTGGAAGCGGGGGCACCGGGGACAGCCCTGCGGAGTCGGGGCTCCAGCGGGGGCCGGCTCGCCATCTGCACACCCCGAAGATGCCCTCGCTGGTCTCCACGGAACCACAGCCCACAGCCACCGCCGCAGGAGCCGCCTGCGGGTCGGGGAAGCGGGAAAATCGCCCTCTGTCAACCATTCTCTTGTTCTGGCTTTTTTGGGGACGCTGTGACCCAGTGGGGTCCCGCCGCACTGTCGGTGACAGGGGTGCACGCCCTCTGCAAGCCCAAGGCCCCAACAGGCCAGCGCCACCCCACAGACGCCAGCGGGGCAGACCTGCCTCGGCCTCCCCGGGCCTCGGGGCGCCTCCCACCCCGACTCTGCGGGTTCGGAAATGCCCGGGTCTCCCCGGCTGACCCCAGGACAGCGGGTTATCAGGCAGAGAAGCCGTAAATGTGGTCGTGTTCTGCTGGGTGACTTGCAGCCTGGAGAAGATCGATTATTCCTGGTTTATGGACGCTTAGCCCGGAACGTTCCGAGGCCCGTGACGCCCCATTGGTTTGCTTCTGCCTCTGCCCCCGGGACCCGACCAGAGCCGCGGTGGATGCGCCGGCTGAGGCAGGGAACGAGCCACGCTCCCCTCCCCGCGAGGCCAGAGGCCGCCCCGCGGCCTGCAGGAAGCACGTGCCCGGCCCAGGGTGGGGGAGGGCGGGTGCAGGTCCTCTCCCAGCAGCCACGTGGCCCGGACACGTGTCGTGACCTCCGCATGGCAGGGCTGCGGCCCCTACCCCACTGGCCCTCACCCCCCAGCTCCTGCCCCGTGAGTGGCTGCAGCCCCCCCACCCCCCACGGCTCCAGTGACGCAGGCGACAGGCCTGTCCTCGGGGAGGGAGGACGGAGAGGCCAGGCTGCTGGGGACGGGGCCGTTTACCCACGGGCAGCTGCTGAGCCCCCATTTCCCAGAGCATGAGGGGCCCCCAGAGCGGTTCTGGAGGAGCCCGGACGCCCCCTTCCGCGTGTCCGCCCCGTCCCCTGGCTGCTCCCTGGAGCCTTATCTTACACAGGACCCAGCCACCCTGTTATTGGTAACGTGGTCAGAACAACGGCTCCGTGGGTGTGCACAGCTCTCTCCCTCTCCCTCTCCCTCCCGATGCCATAAACCCTGCGAGCGTGGCAAGAAGACAGGAGAGTGACAGGGAGCATCGATCACGCGTGAGATAACGTGGTCGCACGGGCTCAACGCCGTGCTGTGCAGCACCCACGCCCGCGGGGAGCAGCCCCCCTGGGAAAGGTGGGACAGCTGCTCCGGGCAGGGGGACTGGCCATGGGCAAGGGCAGCAACTCACAGGGAGTCCTCGGGTGGGGGGAGCTTCGGAGGATGGAGGCAATCGGGGGGGCACCCCGGAGGAGGAGACGTCAGAGCTGCGTTTGCCTATAGGAAGCGGGCGTGAGGGGCGTGTGTGCCAAAGGAGCGCCGCGTGTGCGCGGCCACGGGGGGACAGCAGGGGCTGTGGGGACGCCCCGGTGACAGGGCAGCACGTGGGGAGCCGGGTCAAGGCCACAGCCCAGAGGCCCGGGTGAGCTCCTTGATGCCACCCTGAGGTCACGAAGGGCCCCAGGATTTCAAGAGGGAGGTTGCTCTTAACCACTGGCCGTGGGCCCCGTAACCCACAGCGGGGGGAAGCATGATGGGAACCCCGGGCGCCCGACCCCCCGACTCAAGGGGAAGGCAGTGACCCGAGGGTGCACTCCCCGCCTGCAGGGCCGTCCGGGTGACGGAGTGCTGCGCCTGCGTGGCCCCCTGCTCGTCCTCACCACCTGCTGTCGTGATGGCAGCTGCCCTGATGGGGCGAGGACCCTGGGTCCCCTGGGTGTGCCCCAACGGAATCACAGGTGTCCTTTCAGGGAGGCGGCAGGAGGTCAGCGTGAGATGTGGCCACGAGCCAAGGGACGCAGGCGCCTCCAGAAGCCAGGAGAGTGGGGCGCCACCAACCCGGGGACACTGGCCTCTGACCCCCCGGCTGGGCTTCTGAGCCGGGACCCGGGGCCGCGGCCACGAGCTGCTGCAAGCCTGCGCTGCTGGGGACACTTACGGGGACACGAGACTGATTAGCAGCCGCGACACTCAACCCCACGTCTCCTTACCACCTGACTTCTCACCGTCAAGTTCTGCCGCCCCAGGATCTGGGGAGGACTCCCGCCCCGGCTGACACGGGGCCCAGGGGCAGGGACACCTCCCCCCACGCACGGCCCCGGGCTCCTGTCAAGGCCTCGTGGCTGCGTCCCCGGCAATGGCTGGGTGTTTTATGTGAACATTAAAGATATTTTACACGGGAGATTTAATACGGAACATTAAGAACCATCGAGATCACTCATATCAATTGAAGATACAGTAATTGAACCCCGTAACGATTACTGAGAAGCTGGGGGAGCTCCGAGGAGAGGCGCAGCCGGGGATACGGCGGCCCCACCCGAGAGCGCTCATCACCCGCGGGCCTGGGCCTCTTGTGAGGCAGAGGCGCCCAGCAGGGCAGGTGGGTGCCGGGCCCTTGACTCAGAGGGCCTGAGCGGGTCCCGGACTTTCTGTGCATTTCTCAGGCTTCTGGGTCAAATATTTGGCTAAGAGAGCAAAAGGCCTGAGGACACTGGCAACTTCCTCTCACCTGACCTGGACATCTCAGTCTCGGCGATGTGCTCTGAGCCCCGACCCCAGTCACCTGCTGAGCCCCGACCCTGGTCACCTGCTGAGCCCCAACCTCAGTCACCTGCTGAGCCCCGACCCTGGTCACCTGCTGAGCCCCAACCCCCATCACCTGCTGAGCCCCGACCCCGGTCACCTGCTGAGCCCTGATCCTGGTCACCTGCTGAGCCCCGACCCCAGTCACCTGCTGAGCCCCGACCCTGGTCACCTGCTGAGCCCCAACCTCAGTCACCTGCTGAGCCCCGACCCTGGTCACCTGCTGAGCCCCAACCCCCATCACCTGCTGAGCCCCGACCCCGGTCACCTGCTGAGCCCTGATCCTGGTCACCTGCTGAGCCCCGACCCCAGTCACCTGCTGAGCCCCGACCCCGGTCACCTGCTGAGCCCCAACCTTAGTCACCTGCTGAGCCCCGACCCTGGTCACCTGCTGAGCCCCAACCCCCATCACCTGCTGAGCCCCGACCCCGGTCACCTGCTGAGCCCCAACCTCAGTCACCTGCTGAGCCCCGACCCTGGTCACCTGCTGAGCCCCAACCCCCATCACCTGCTGAGCCCCGACCCCGGTCACCTGCTGAGCCCCAACCCCCATCACCTGCTGAGCCCCGACCCCGGTCACCTGCTGAGCCCCGACCCCGGTCACCTGCTGAACCCCGACCCCCGTCACCTGCTGAGCCCTGACCACTGTTTCCCACCCGCACGTGTCCTGATCCCGGGGTTGGAGAACCTCCCCGACACCACAACTCGTGCTCTCGGCCCCTCCCTGAGTGCCCCGTGTGCTGGGCACTGGCTGGCTCTGTACATCTCCAGCAGGGTCCCTGCCCTCAGCGAGTTTGCCTGGGGAGCAGTGGGTGGGGGGAGACAGCTCCTGAGCCCCTGTAGCCACCCAAGTGTTGGGAGCAGTGCCCACCTCACCTCCCAGGCCGGGCCACCAACCCGACCCGGGGCGCCTCCAGCCTTTGCCGCCCCTGCGTGAGGCCCTGAAGCAAAACCAAGCCCCGCTCCTGGATGTGTCCCCGCTGACCCTCCGTGCGGGGTCCCTGTCCTAGTCTGAGGTGTGTTCAAGCCAACGTCATTCAGACCAAGCACTGGGGCGAGTCAGTCTGTCTGGTTTTGAAACCGTCGTCTGGGCCTTCTCTGCGTGACACAGGGCAGTCTCTTAACCTCTGAGCCGGGCTCCCCCCGCAGGGTGGGATGATGATGCCATCGGATTCCCGGGTGTGAGTGAGGGTCCTCGCAGGGCCCCCCCGGTCAGCCCTCGGCCAGGCCCGGGGACAGGGAGCCCTCATCAGGGGGTGGGTGCGCTTTCCCCGCTCCCTGGGGCCCAGGTGCCAGCCCAGCAGCAGTGACCGCGGTGGGTGAAGGGCTGATGTCCTGGCCACCCAGCCTGCAAGGAGTCCCCCCGGGCTGCGGCGTGGGCCCCGCTCCCCTCCCGCCCGCACCCAGCCAGGCTGCCTGCACCATCTCATATATTTCATTTACAAGCTGGTCTATTGCCTGATTCATCACTGGTCTGTCACCCTGAGGGATCGATGCGTTCATGGGGCACCACATACATAACACCTGGCACGTAATTGAATTCGGGCTCCCTGGCATCTCGTTGCACCGCAGCCGGCGGGAGCCCCTCCCAGCGCGGGCCAGCAGCAGCCGGGCCCGAGGTGTGATCTCAAGGGGGACCTGCAGGGCAGGTGGGCCGCGGGGCGGCTCAGGTCCCCTGGCGTCCCTGCCCTGCTGCTCTGACCTCGCTAGGACGGGCCCCCAAGGCCAGGCCCCCAGGCACGAGGGCACGCGGGCCGCGCTGGCGGCTAAGGGCCGACGGCTCCTAAACCACGTCCCGCCGTCTGCCCAGAACTCCAGGGACAGATGAGGGCCTGAGGTTGAGACACCAACTTCCCCGGTGAAGAGCTAGGAAAGGGTCGAGCTGGCTGTGAGCCCGGGGCCAGACTCCCTCCCCGCGGAGACGAACCGTTAGGCTCGGTGCGATGGGCACAGGGGTGGGCACTGCGTCCTCGGGCTCGCGTGGGTGCCGGTGAGCAGCTGAAGTGACGGGCCCAAGGCCTGCCCCACGCTCGGCTGCAGCCCAGGGGCTCAGCTCACGGCCCAGCCCGGGGGCGCCGGCGTCGGTGAGGCCAGAGGAGGCAGGTGGACGCCCTCCCCTCCCCCAGATCCTTCTGGAAGCGCGTGGGGCTGACCTCCCAGTGCCGGGCTCGGCACGGAGCTCCCTCTCGGGCCCCTCCCCTTCCTCACACCCCCGTTATTGATTCTCCTTTTCACAGACCTGGCACACACAACGATAATGGCATCTTGGCTGCTGCAAAGATCTATATCCCAAAATAGCAAAAAAATCCCCATCGTGCAAGAATTTTTCAGGCAGAGGCAATGCAGGATGGAGTTACGGGCTGTGCTTCCACAGGTACCTAATTTATGGACACATCTATTCCTGGGGCTGCCAAAGAAATGTGCTCGGAGCCCCGGGGAGCTGCTCCTCTCCCGGGACGGGCCAGGGTCGGGGCAGCACCGGGTACGGAGACCAGACCCCCCCCCCCCCCCGCCACCGGCTCAGCCGCTGCCCCTGGGGCTTGTTTCCTCATCTGTCACTGCGGGGGGGATGGAGGGGGGACGGAGGGGGACCGGCCGCTTGCCTCACACGTGTGTCAGGGTCAGACCACATCTGGTCATCCATAAAGGGCCACACAGATGTCCCTCCTCCACACCCCACATCGCAAATGAGAAACTGAGGCCCCGATAGGGACATAAACTGGCCCAGGTATCTCGGTGTGGGCCGGGATGGAACCAGGAGGCCGCTCCTGAAGGCTTCGAGAACGGCCCTCATCACACATGTGCACACACGTGCACACAGACACACATGGACACAGAGACACATGCACACAGACACATGGGAACAGAGACACATGGACACATGTGCACACAGACACATGTGCACACAGAGACAGAGACACACGTGCAGAGACACACAGAGACACACAGAGACACACGTGCACACACCCAGAGAACAGTTTTTGTTGCACGTTTCTGGGAGCGGCCGTGGGGTCATAGCCCGTGGTTCCCTGGCGGCCCGGCCTGCAGGGTCACCACCAGGCTGTCTGGGTGCTGGGGTCCCCACCCCTCTGGGGTCCCCACAGGATGCGCTGGGATGGGGCACGGGGGCTCCCCTGGAGAGGCGTCTGCACAGCCACCCCGCTCTGGGTTCCAACCTCAGCTCCAGGGCTTCGGGGCTGCCAGCACTAGGCAAGCCTGCACCCTGCCCGGTCCCTCTGACCATCTGTGTCTCATCTGGAAAGCAGGGCCAGCGGTCATGCCTACCTGTGCCCCGCGGTGGTGTGACCAGGCCGGGACCCCAGGGCGGTCGGTCCTGCGGGAGGTGACCGCGGAGGGCGATGAGCACAGGAGCCTCTGGCAGGCGGCTGTGCACCAGGGCAGGAAGGGCTCCCCGGGCATGACCGCATGGAGGGGCACAGAAGGCCGGTCCAGCACCCCGTGCGGCCCTGCTCACAGAATACCACCGCTGCAGGCCCCCACGACCTCGGGCCCACCTTGCAGATGCAGAAACTGAGGCCCAGAGAGAAGAGCTCTGTTCAGGGATAGCCGGGAGCCGGGCTCCGGAGCCCACCGGGCAGGGCCGCGCTCCCGCCTGCACCCCAGCGGCCTACCCCCCGCCCGCGGGGTCAGGGTCAGCGGGGGGTGACGGTGGGCTCCTGGGGGGGGGGCAGGCTTCCTGGGGACCACAGGGCCCAGCGGCCGGAAGGAAGAGAGGACGAAGGGAGGGAGAGCCCGAGGCGGCAGCTCCGGCGCTGCGGCCTCCGTGAACTACAGCAATTCATTACCCTTCTTCAGTTGATGAGGACGATCTCGAGGACAATTAGTCTCGGAATTACTGACGCAGGAGAACGTTAAGAGAAAAATAAATTAAAAAGAAATCCATTCGAGCTGTAATTGTAATACAGTGTATCATAGTCAATTGAATCGCAAATACAAGCTGGTCCCTTGTCAATTGATTTCAGCGAGTAAACAATTTGGGTATTTAAATTGGAAACCCGCAGGGGACGCGAGCAGGGCTTTGGTTAAAGGGAGAGCTGAGAACTCCAGGCCCGAAGTTGGCTCTGGGCCCCTCGCGCTGCCACGATGAGCCCGCGGCTCGGCCCGCCGGGGCCACGTGTTCCCCCCTGCCTGCGGCTCGCGGGTCACCTCCTCCGGGCGCCCGCCCAGCCCCCAGCGGAGACGCGTGGCTATCTGCTCCGGGGCACCTCTGCTCCCGGGCACAGCCACTGCGCCTCCCACAACGAGCTGTGGCTTCCCTGTTTCCAAGTATGAATCTGCCACCACCCCAGGAGTAGGCGGGGGTCCTGGTCGACTGTTTTGAGAGCGGCCCAGGTGGGAGGACATGCAGCTGTCGAGAGGACAAATGGACGGATGAGTGGATGGATGGATGAGCAGATGGCGTGTGGGTGGGTGGACGGATGGATGGTGCAGGGGCACATGGATGGATGGGGTACGGACAGGTGGATGGGGGAGTGGGACGGATGGGTGGATGGCTGAGTGGGGGAGTCGGGTGGATGGATGGATGGATGGATGGATGGATGGATGGATGGATGGATGGAGAGGTGAGTGGGGGAATGGGATGGATGGATGAGGGAGGGACTCATGGACAGGTGGGGTATGGATAGGTGGGTGGGGGAATGGGATGGATGGATGGATGGATGGATGGATGGATGGATATATGGGGTATGGAGAGGTGAGTGGGGTAGTGGGATTGTTGGATGAGGGAGGGACTCTTGGACAGGTGGGGTACGGATAGGTGGGTGGGGGAGTGGGATGGATGGATGGATGGACGGGGGATGGTTGGGTGAGTGAGTAGACAGGCAGATGGATGGATAGATGGGTGCTGGACAGATGCCCCAACAGTTGAAAGAGACTGATGGAGGTCTTCTAAGCTAGTGAGGACAAGTGACCTTTTCAACTTCTGTGCCCGAGACTCTGGAAACTTCTTTAGGTTCCAACCAAGAAACCCTTTCCAAAGCCAAAAAAGCAAAGTAATGCCTAATGCCCCCGGGATCCCCCGGTCTCCCCATCACCTAAGCCACCAGCCTTGAGCACACGGAGGCCTGGCAGGCACCCCGGGCGTCAGGGCAAGTGCCATCGCACAGGATGGTTGCGCGCTGGAGCTCCTCCTCCCGCGTCAGGGCACACGGAGGTGGCGCCCTCACCCTTGCACTCTCCGCCACGGCACAACTTCTCCAGGGGCACTGCCCGTGTTCGTGCCCACGGGGGGACTGTTCCCGCTGGTGGTTGCGGCCCTGGCTCTGCTGCAGTGGGGCCTGAGACGGCCACCTGTCCAGGGCCGGCGGGGGCAGGGGCATGTGATCCGTGGCCAGGTGACCGGCCCTGACCGCCAGGGGCAAGGCAGAGGCGGATGGAGCCCAGACGAGCCCGGAGTGGCTAGTGTAGTGTGGCCGCTGGTGGAGGCGCCGCAGCCCCTTTCAGGCAGGACCCCCCGCACCCCGAGGCCCTCGGGACTTAGGCTGGAGTCACAGCACCGAGGGGGAGCTTCCAGCCGGCTGGGGCTGACACAGAGGGAACGTGTCACCTTGACCCTCCCAGCAGAGGGCCGTCTCCTTGAGGAGCCCCGGGAGGGCGTCCCCGACGGCCAGCACCCACTTCGGGTGATCCAGCCCCGTCCCTCCGGACCCGCCAACCTGCAGGTTCAGTCCCTGTTCGACTTGGGCAGGCGGGGGATGCTTCCTACTACCTTGGGCAGCGAGGTAGGAGGAACCGGCTGAGTGACTTCCTTCCCGAGCCCCTCCCTGTGCCCCCCAGCCCCCCACGGCCCCGCGGGGGACCAGTTTCCTACTCAGCGCCCCCCCCCAGCAGACGCCAGGCCGTGGGCACGCCCCCCGCGGGACAGGGAAGGTGTTCTGGCTCCATCCCCGGCTGTCTGCCTGTCGGCCCGGGTCACACCTCAGTGGAAAGGCCGGTGGAGTCGGATCTGTTGGCGGTGCACAGCCTGAGCTGCTGGACCCCTCCCATGAGGCCCCCTCGGAGGCCGGCTCCGGGACCGGGGCGCTGCCGTGCTCACGGGTCCCCGCGGAGCCACGCCAGCTGCACACCTGCTGGCGGACCTGCTGTGGGGGCCTGGCTGTGGCTGGCTCTGCCCACATGGTCCCTGCCGCTCCAGACAGTGGGGGCCGAAGGCCGCTCCAACACCTCGCTCCTGAGCAGGAGGCTCCAGCCCAGGCAGCTGGTGGCAGCCGCGTCAGCACCCTCTTCCTGGGCCACCCGCCTGAACTCCTCACCCCAGCACACCTGCTGCCCCCACGGCCCCCCAGAAGTGCTGACCGAGCTGCAGGGGCGACCTGAGCCCTGTGCATCCCACAGCAGTGTGGCCAGCCCTCCGCCCACATTCTCCAAGGCCACGCAGCCAAGAGGGAGCCCCAGCCTGTCACTTCCCCGCGAGCAAGCCTGTCCTCACCTGGAAACTGGGGCCAACCCCCCACCCAGGGACCTCAATGTGCAGCCTCCCAGCTGGTGCCGTTCACCACTCGCGTTTCCTAGCGGGGCGGGAGGGTCTGGACCAGTGATGCCCTGGCCCCTCCAGCCCCAAACCCAGGGCTTTCCCTACCGGGGGCATCCTGGGCGCAGCCTGCAACCGCCGGCCTGTGGGCGCAGACCCTGGTGCCGCGGCCACACCGCCGCCCCCACGACCAAGCGCCTCACACCTGCAGCTGGAGGTGTAAAATTCAATTTGCTCCTGACACCTCCTCCCGATGCCCCTGGGGCCCGTGGCCACTACGCAGAGCTGAGGAGGTGGCCAGCCGCCATTATGGCTGGGGGGGGTCCGTCCCCTCCCATCTGTCCCCGCTGCCGCCCACACCTCAGTGGCTGTTGTTTCTCAGGCCCCGGGAGGAGAAGGAGCTGAGAAATGCAGAGCTTCCCAGAATCACAGACCCTGAAGCAGGCTTCAGAACAAAGGGGTCTGGATCCTGGAGGCTTTAGACCCTCCTGGGCTGGGGACTGGGGCTGGGGAAGGAGTGGGGGGCAGAGGGGCAGAACAAAGGGGAGGGGGACAGAGCAGGGGGGCGGGGGAGGGGTGGGGGAGGGGACCCCTGAGCACCCGCAGCATCCTGCAGCCTTTCTGGAAGGGCAAGGACCTCCCAGGCGAGCTCACCCCACCCTGGGCATCCTGTGGGCGGCCACCCCCCACCCCGCGGGGCCCTGAGCTCTGCAGGGGGAGGGTGTGGCCGACCCAGCGCTGGGTCCTGGGGCCCTCGGTCTGCCTGCCCCCTGCCCACCTGGCACCCACTCCCCACCGTGAGAGGAGCTGCCGCTTGCCACCTCCTTTCCACAGGGGCCAGGCCCCTCCTATTAGGGGTGCCTCCCCCACGCCCTGACCCCATCTCCACACCCCATCCCTCGGCTGGGAGCCAGGAGACAGAGAAGCTTCCATCTTTCAGGGCAGCGGGGACATCAGAGCTGCATCCCCCCCACCCCGTGCCCCAGGCACTGCTTCCAGAGGGGGACACAGGTCCTGGGACGGCTGGTGCTGGGTCCCCAGGGAGGAAGGCCCGGGGCCTGCAGGGGGGGCAAGGCTGCAATGGGCAGCCCCTCGGGAGGGGCAGCGCTGGAGGGAGGGGCAGCCCCGGACCACCCCACCCGTGTGCCCACACCACCCGGCACACACGCTCAGACACGCGTGCACACTCACACCCACACACTCACCCTCAGACACTCACACACCCCTGCCCCGGCCTCTCCCCCTGTTAGGGCTCAGGCTCCATCTCCAGGGCCCCAGAGCTGGAAAGGTGCCCCCGACCCGACGGATGGAGACCGGCGCCGTGGCGAACTGAGGGGGGCAGTTCATTGGGACAGGACGCGGATGTCGCGGTGGCGAGGCCAGCGCACTGGTGGGAGGCAGCGGGTGGGACAGTCTCCTGGGTCCCAGCATCAACCTGCAGAACAACAGTCCTGTCAGCTGCCAGCTGGGCAGGGGGAGGCCCCAGGCAGGCCCTAGGGAGGTGGCCTGGCTGCTACAGGGACGGCGGGGGCAGGGGGCGCTCGGGCTCCCTCCTGCTCTCTCGCCCTCCCCGGTGGGCACCTGCCAGCTTCGGGTTCGCCAGGATGACCTGTCTCCAGTTCACAGATGCGAACACAGGCCGTGAGAGGCCAGCGGCTGCCCAGACCGCAGCCCGGGTCTCCTGGGCCCGTGGGCCTGCCCTCCTGCCCTCCCCGGTCCACCCTTTCACTGCCAGGGAACTGCTGTGCACACCAGGGGTGGGGGGAGACCCCAGGGGACCCCATGTCTACCAGGACTGGGCCCTCCCCGCCCCGCCCTTCCCCTCCCGGCCTCAGGCCTCCGGGAAGGTTTGGGAGGGGAGGCCCTGCAAGCAAAGGGAAGTGTGGCTTCCCCCACAGGGCCCGTGGACCCAGCAGGGCTGGAAGCCCGGGCCCAGCTCCCACCTCAGCTGCAGCCCAGCTGCGTGGGCCCGGCTGCGTGGGCCCGGCTGCGTGGGCCCGGCTCTGGAGCTGGCCCCAGGCTCTCCGGCCCGGTGGCGCGCGGGGGCAGATCACGCACAGGCTGGTGGCCCGCACGGCGGCCACACCCTTGCTCTGCCTGCTGGCGCCCGGGCCCCGCAGCGCTCTGGGCTCCAACCTGCAGGCCCAGCTCCGCTCCCGGCCCAGGTGACGCCAGGGCAGGCCAGGGCCACCCCTGCCCCCAGTGGGTATGACACACAGCGCTCAGCTGGCATCCTCCGAGCACCCGGCCTCCACCTGAATTTTCTTTTTTCCTAAAAAGAGCCCTGCGGGCGGGGGGAGGGGGGTGCCCACCCTGCAGGGGGCGCTGGGACCCAGGTGAACCCACGCTCTGACCTGCCTGGACCCTCCAGGACAGAGGAGGGGGGGGGGAGGAGTTCAGCTCAGAACCCTGCCCCCACCCCGCGACGCCTCAGCCCTTCGCCCTGGCCCCTCAGCTCAAGCCTTGGGCTCCCGTCAAGCCCACCCCAGCTGGAGGGGCCTCTGAGCAGCGCTCCCCCCGTGACGTACCTGGGACCCCAACTGCCAGGAGAGCCGGGGGGCAGGTGGGGCAGCCCAGTGTCGGCAGGCATCGCAGCCGCAGCCTCCACCTGGCGGGAGCAGCGCCGGACTGTCCCAAGCACCGCGGGACGTACTCACACTAGATCATTTGTTCACAGTTAACTGGGCTTTCTCCTGATTTTGGCAAATCCGGGGTCTACGGCAGGGGTGTCCCTGGGGCAGGCTCTGCCTGGAGCCTCTCAGTACCCACCGCTGCTCGGCCCCGACCACACGACCACGCGCCCAGGGTCAGGGCGTGGTCACTGAGCCCCGGGGCCGCGTGACGGTGGCCAGCCCGCTGGGCCCAGCTGAAGGCCAAATGGCCCCGTGGAGCTCGGAGCCTGAGGCAGGGGTCCAGGGCGGCCAGCCGTGACCGCAAACGCAGAGCCTGCTTCCAGCACAGGCCATCCCGGGGACCCAGCCCTCTCTGTGCCTGGGCACGCGGCGCCTCCCCTTCCAGCCAGGCCCCTCCCCTCGGTGCCAGTCTCTCCACGGGGGCCACTGTCGCAGGTCCACACGCCCCACCCTCGTGCCCGGCTCCCAACACTCCCAGGGCCCCACTGACACTGGACTGAGACGAGACTCTTCGCCTGCATTCACCACCTCCTGAAACGTGACCCTGACCTTGCCTGCCTTCTCCACCATCAGCAACGCTTTGCTGCAACCGAACATAATTTTCATGGCCTGTGCTGTCTCATTTCTTAAAAGGAGGGTCAGGTTCAGGATCACCTTTACCATGTGATCACGTGACCAGGGTCAGGGCTCAGGCTGTGACCAAGATCGGGGCTCAAGTGTGGCCAGGTCATACTCAGTGTCCTCCCTGGAGCGCTGCCTTTTGATTGACTGGGGCCAGACTACCCCGTGAGCTCCCCTGGCTGCACCCTGGTGACTGAGAGGCTTCTTGGAGCACAGGTGCCACACAGAGCCCTGGCCTGGCTCCCCAGGTCTTGAGGGGGACCATCCCCACCTCTCAGGTCGCTGTCAATGTCCTTCAAATGTGTCATTTTCTCATCCACAAACCACTCTGCCAAATGGCGCTGGCTACCATCCCGTGATGATGGGGACCTCAGCTGCCAGGAGATGGAGGCCCAGATCCCGCTGGCACCCTCCTCCTGTTGACGCGCCTGATGCCAGCCTCGGGGGCCTGCTGGCCTCCAGACAGTACGACCAGGGTATGACACCACCTCCCACGGCTGCCACCCCAGCCCTACCGTCCTGCACCGAGGCTGGTGTGGGTCAACCCTGCCCTGGGAGGGAGGGGCCTGGGGGCCTGGCCAGGGGACACCTGGGGCCGTAGGTACTCTGCTGCTCCTTGCCGGTGACACTCTCCAAACAGCTTATTAGAAATTAATATTTAATTTTCGTCTGTGGATTTAGCTTAATTATTCAATTTATTATTGCAATTACTGAGACACACCCGGAAGCAAAACTGCTTGCTTTGAGCAGCAGGGAGACAGCAGAAGGGGAGGGGAGTGCCACGCGCACCCAGGGCTGGCAGACTTGGCCCCGGGGGTTCCGGCTGGGTCCCGCCGGAGCATCCCGCTCTTCAGTAAACCCTCTTCTGTCGGCATTGGCTGGGGACGCCCCCTTCCTCGCATCCTCCCGGTGGTGAGGCCTGAACCCCGCATCTAAAGGGGCATCTAAAGGGGCCCTTGAAAGCAGAGCCCCATCCTCTGCTTGGTGTTGGAGGCCATGGTCAGGCCCGCCCCGTCCTTACAGCCCAGCCTTGGGGGAGGGACTGTCCCACCGACACGGAGGCGCCACCAAGTTCAGTGGCTTAGGTGGGGAGAGCAGCGTGGGGACTCCAGCTCCGGGTTGTCCCACCTTCACAGACAAGGTCTTTCCTCAAGCAGGGTGTCCCCGTGCTGGGCTTGCACTTCCCCAGGGAAGCCCCAGGGCTCCTCCCTCACTCATCTTCTGCTGTGTGATCCCTGGGGAAGAGCAGACGGTCCTGGGGGCGGGGGGCAAGCCCGTGCCTCCTGCCCCCCAGTGGGTAAGGGACAGTAATGCTGGCATGGCCAGGAGGCCTGACCCTGAATCCTCCCCAAGGCCGAGGGGGACATGGGGGTCAGGCTAGGTCCTAACCTTCCTGGTCTGGATGAGGCCCTCAGAGCTTCAGCCAACATCCATCAGGTATGGCTGCAAGCCCCCGGCTCCCGTCCCCACCGGTCACTGAGGGCCCAGAGCCCTGGGACAGCCCCTAGGCTGCTGTGTCCCTGTGATCCCTGCAGGGACAGCACAGCCCCCTTGGATGGGCATTGGCCCAGAGCCAGGAGTCATGGGCACCAAATCTGAGGCCGACAGGAGCTGGGGGATGGAGGGAGGTGGGGCAGAGAGACAGGTGGCAGTGGCAGGGGGCCGCTCCAGGGACAGGGAGATGCACCGACTCTCTGTCCAGGAGTGGGGCAGAGTGGCCCACAGGCCTCGTGCATCCCTCCCTGCCACAGGGACACAGGCCTGCAGGCTCAGATCGGGGGGATGTCATCCAGGCCTGGCTTTTAGGGATCAGCAGAACTCAAACCCCTGTTCCTGGGGGGTACAAGGTGCGGGCAGCTCAGTGGCCAGTCTGGGGACCGCTCACAGTCTGAGATGGGTACGTGGGGCCAACTACACAGAGAGGAAAGCTGAAGGCCAAGAGCAAGATGGGGGGAGCGGGAGGACCAGGCACCCAGGCCTCACCACACGGCAAGGTCTTAGCATCCCGAGCCCACTGAGGACAGAAGGGGGGCCCCACGCACCACCTACCTGCGGCCACAAGCCTAGAAGGCCGCTAGAGGGTTCTGCCCTGGGCCTAGACGCCAGCCCCGCCCACCAGCCCCAGACCCGCCCACCGCCCCGCCCCAGCTCTAGCCCCAGCCCCGCCCCCCAGCCCCAGACCCGCCCACCGTCCTGCCCCCAGCTCTAGTCCCAGCCACGCCCACCAGCCCCAGACCCGCCCACCGCCCCGCCCCAGCTCTAGTCCCAGCCCCGCCCCAGCTCTAGTCCCAGCCCCGCCCCGCCCACCACCCCGCCCCCAGCTCTAGTCCCAGCCCCACCCCAGCTCTAGTCCCAGCCCCGCCCACCAGCCCCAGTCCCGCCCACCGCCCCGCCCCAGTTCTAGTTCCAGCCCCGCCCACCAGCCCTAGCCCCGCCCCAGCTCTAGTCCCAGCCCCGCCCACCAGCCCCAGTCCCGCCCACCGCCCCGCCCCAGTTCTAGTTCCAGCCCCGCCCACCAGCCCCAGCCCCGCCCCAGCTCCAGTCCAAGCCCCGCCCACCAGCCCCAGTCCCGCCCACCGCCCCGCCCCAGTTCTAGTTCCAGCCCCGCCCACCAGCCCTAGCCCCGCCCCGGCCCCGGCCCCGCCTCCAGCCCCAGGCCAGCCCATCCTCTGCCCTGCCCCAGCTCCCCCCTTGAGTGCAGCCCCCACCTGTGGCGGGAAGATGGCCAAGCGGACAGCGGGGCCCCAGCTGTGTCCCACCGTCCCACCGCGCCACCCGGGCACCACGGGACAGCGGTTGCGGCCGCCGATCCCAGGCTGGGCCTGGTAAGATGCGACAGTGTCGGTGCCACCCCCTCTCCCTCATGTCCATCAGGCCTCCCGTGCCACCCACGCACCTGCTGCCTTTTCCACCTTTCTCCCAGCAAAGAGCCATTTCCTGGGGCTGCTTGGGTCCGGTCCTCCCCGTGTGGCCATGCGCCCAGCCACTGTGCCAGTGCCCAGCAAGGGTGGGCGTCTGGGGACTGCTATGGCTCCCTCGGCTGCTAGGGAACAACTGCTCCGAACAAGCGGCCCCGGGCGCCCCCAGCCTCTGGGCCTCTTCTCCCGACACTCGTCTCCTACTCAGGGCCCTACACAGTCGGCCCCAGCCTGCTCGTGCCCGGGGCGCCACCCCCTGCACCTGCACACTTTGCGGGAGCTGGGCCCTGGGCCCGACTCCCCTCCTCCTTGCCTGACCGAGGAGCCTATATTCACTACTCGGCTTTCAGGAGCCACCTCCTCCAGGAAGGCCTCCAGGCAGAGCCGCCCCTCTGATGGCTTCCACTCTGCTCCTGGCCGTTGGGCACCTCACGGGCCTCCGTCCCCGAGGCTCTGAGCTGCTCGGGGCGGCGCCGGATCTGACCACAGGAGCAGCTGGCCGACGCGGAGGCACTGGGGGATTTGCTGAATCACAGGGACACATCCCTGACGTCTGGGCGGCTCTGAGCTGTGCCCGTGTGCCCTGCCTGGGCAGCAGGGAGGGCGAGACATGGCCCTGCTGGCTGGAGGGCCGCATGGGCGCGGCGGAGTGAGGCCAGCTGCATCTCATCTCCATAAACCAGAGCGGGCGCGTGGTCACACCATTAACGCTGCCAGCGCCGATGGGGACAGGGACATAGCAGTGTCATGGAGGGCAGCCGCCCCCCCGGCAGGAGCCCAGCAGGCATCGTCTCTGATGCCCACAGGGGTCCCCGGAAGGTGTGACCCTGGTGTACGGACGAGGAAACTGAGGCAGAGCTCGGGCCTGCTCGCTGGTCTGTGGCACCTGCCCTCTGACCAGGAGCTGCGAGGCGGGAGGAGGCCGCAGAGGAGACGCCCCAGGGTAAACCCCAAGGAGCCCCAGGACCCCGCAGGCCTGCTTGCAGCTGGGGCGGGGCTAGCGGGGCGGCCCAAAGCCACCAGGCCCCCGTGACCCGACTCCCAGGCCTCCGACCGGCTCAGCACAGACAGGTCGTCTGACTCCTTCCCCGAACTTTGGGGACAGAAGGTGCTGCTGTTCAGGTAACGGGCACCACGGAAGCATCCGCGGGCCCCGGGGTCGGGCGCAGACCGTCGGACGACAGGGTCACGTAGACCGACCGAGTGGGAAACCTGGCTCTGGCGCTCCCGGCTGTGACGGGGCGGCCACCTAACCTCTGGGCAGGGCTTTCCCCAGCAGTCCCAGCTCCAGAGGGATCATCCCCCGTGCTGCCCACGCCCAGGACGGCCCGTCATCCGGCCGCATCAGTGCCCCCGTCTGAGAAATGGGCGCACAGCGGCATCTGCCCGGGGCTGTGGAGAGGACGCGGTGAGGCGGCCCCGCGAGGCTCCGACCCACGCTCCGGGAGCAGAAGGCGGACGTGAAGACACAGCTGTCCCCCACCCCCCCCCACCCCCCCGTCCCAGGGTGACGCACTCAGGCCCCTTAGTCACATTCCAGCCTCCGGGAGGGGGAGTGGGCAGTCACGGGTCCTCGCCGACCACACACACAGGCACACGTGAAAACACACACGTGTGTGTGCGCTGCAGACAAGCGTGGACACAAAATCCTCCGCACCCCGCGCGCATCCCACATGGAAATCGATGCCTTCAGCTCCGTACTCCACGGCTTTTGGAAAACATTACAAATACGATTTGCTAGAAGCCTCTATTTAGCCCCTTCAGTTTTTGTGCGCATGAAAAACATTTCATTGATTGTTGCCTGGATTCGGTTCCATAATCTTCCATCCCTTGGAGCCCAGCCTGTGGGCCAGCAGGGAGCCCGGGACCCAGCACAGGCGCCCGCCAGCGCTCCGGGCCCCCCCTTCACCCGCCCGGCCCTGCTTCGTGGCTGCGGGGGCCTGCTGACCACACAGGGACCTACGAACGGTCCGCAGTGACCAGAGTCCGACATGGAGAAGGTCCCGGGTCGACCCAGAAGGACAATGGGGGGTGGGGTTGGCCCCAAGGACTCCCCTGCTTCTCCAAAGCTCCACAGCCACCATCTAGACAGCGGTGCGCCAGCCACACCCCGGGAGCGAGGGCCTCAGGCCCTCACCCTCTGCCCCCTGGACCCGAAGGAGTCTCAGCTGGGCTCTGTGTCCACCTCCGGACACCGCGGTGCTACGGGCAGAGCTGGGGACACGAGTTACCATAACTTCAGCTTCTGAGCCCAACATGCTGAGGCGACCGCGACACAGGGTGGGCGTGCTGGCTCCTGCCACTGTATTGTCCCCCATGCCGGCAGGGCTCCCGAAGCCTGACCGTGACCACAGACTGTCTACACGCTGAACCCTGTTCTTGGTCACACTCTGAGCCCTGATCCTGGTCACACTCTGAGCCCTGACCCTGGTCACACCCTGAGCCTTGACCCTGGTCACACCCTGAGCTCAACCCTGGTCACACTCTGAGCCCTGATCATGGTCACACTCTGAGCCCTGACCCTGGTCACAGTCTGAGCCCTGACCCTGGTCACACCCTGAGCCCTGATCCTGGTTGCACCCTGAGCCCTGACCCTGGTCACACCCTGAGCCCAACCCTGGTCACACCCTAAGCCCTGACCCTGGTCACACTCCACTCTGAGCCCTGACCCTGGTCACACCCTGAGCCCTGATCATGGTTGCTCCCTGAGCCTGGACCCTGGTCACACCCTGAGCCCAATCCTGGTCACACCCTGAGCCCTGATCCTGGTCACACTCTGAGCCCTGATCCTGGTCACACCCTGAGCCCTGATCCTGGTCACACACTGAGCCCTGATCCTGGTCACACACTGAGCCCTGATCCTGGTCACACACTGAGCCCTGCACCCCGTCACACTCTGAGCCCTGACTCAGTGCCAGACTAGCCTTCATGCTTGCTGTAAACTGAGTCCAGGGAGTCTGGGGGACTGAGGCTGGCCACACGCAGTCCTTCCCCACGGGGGAGACTCCTGGCACCGGGCTTGTGCAGGCGAGTGAGCACCACATCCTGACCAGGTGGGAGGCAGACTTGCAAGCCCCCTGTAATGGGGGAATAGCTGAGCCCCTGGGGGGTGGGGGTGGTCACAGCCACGGGGGTGGGTGATGGTGCATGGAGGTGGTCCAGACAGTGGGCACGACCCAGAGGCTCCTTTGCCTGCTTGGAACTGCCGGATGGCACGGTCTCACCCGGCGCCCAGAAATGGCCACGTGCACCCGGCTGTCTCTGTCACCGGCTTCTTCCAAGTCCGGGAAGGAGCTCCTCCCTCAGAGGCTGCTTTTCTCTGCGGAAATAATCCCCCCTGCATTTGAATCAAGCCTCTTCCTTCCTCAAACTGCTGTTTATATTTAGCTGCCTTTGTCCTCAGAGCAGCTTGGCAGAGAGGGAAAGAGGGCAGCCCCCAACCCCGTCTCTCTGGGGCCTGGGCCGAGGGCGGCCTCCAGGTCCCCAGGGGGACCCCGTCCCTGGGCGGCTGCGACAGGCAGGCAGCGTGTGGGGTGCCGGGCCTCTCTGCGCTAGAGGGGATGTTCCCTGCGTGGTGCCTGCCACCGCCCTTGGCTCCCTCTGGTGCAGGGAAGGGCCCGGGGTGCACAGCCGTGGGGTGACTTGGGAAATCTGGTGGACGAGAGAGGGCCTGCTGGGGGACATAGAGACCCCGGCCCCGGAGGAGGAGCAAGGGGAGGGTCCGGCCCTTACAGCCCTTCCCTGTCCTCCAGACCACAGGGACCCACGTGCTGGCCCCAGAGCCCCCTTCCTCCTCCTGGGCACGTCTGCGTGGCCCCTGCAGACCCCCCCACGCAGATGAGGGTCATGGCTCCAGACATCATGGTGGCCCCGGGCCTCCTCTGTCATGCTGCCCCGCCAGGCCTCCTCCGTCCCTGTTCCTGAGCCCCAGCTGGGGGCCGCCTGGGTGGGGGGCAGGAAGCACTGGCTCCAGAAGGGCCCTGGAGGATGAAGGCCAGTCCCGTCGGGGCAGCCCCGAGGGCGGGCAGGGAGGCTGCCTGGGGCCCAGCCCTTCCCAGGGCTCAGAGGCCCGTGCCCCTGCCGCCCCCCCACCTGGCCTGCCACTTGGGACAAGCTGCCACCCTCACCTGGAGAGCAGACCCTGCCCGCCGTCCCACCACCCAGGAATCCAAGCCCTGACCCCATGCAGAACCTGCACGGACGCCGGTGAAGCCAGGCCACCTGGGGTTTCCGTGTGTCTCGCCTGATGCGAGGGGAGCGATGGATACACCAAGCGTGAGGTTGGTACATGGGGCGCTCCCAGGGAATCGCAAGAGCTCCTGAGCCCTCCTGGCCCGGGGTTCCTCAGGGTGGGACCTGCCCCCTCGGGGTGCAGGGAGCACCATCAAGGTGATGGATACGCAGGGTGCACACGCTGCAGGCTGACGGCCTACGTGTCTCCCTTCCACACCCCCACCCCCGTGACCTCCCAGCCCAGCTTTAGGGACACCGTGACCCAAGGAGAGGCTGGCCGCCAAGGACAGGGCTCGGGGCTGCCAGGGCTCCGCACCCCCCACTTTGAAGCTCAGCCCGGTTGGGGTGGCTCTTGCCCAGAAAGCGGTACTTCCTAGACAAGTCTGGATGGAGGAGCCCGAGGGCTCTGGACTAGGTGACTCCACGGAGCCTCCTGCAGCCCCCGCTCACCTGCTACCCACACAGAGGCCACCACGGGCCATGGTGGGGCCCACGGGGGACAGTGAGCACGGAACACCCAGGGCCTGCTTGCCCCTCCCCGAGACCCTCGCCCAGCCCTGTGGTCTCCCAGCGCGGGGCCGGGAGCTGGTCCACACACCACGCACCCCCCCCTGCAGCACTCCGGGGGCCGAAGCCGCCTCCCAGAGGCCCCTAGGTCCTCCCACCCCGGGTCACGCCCTGCGAGGGGGCCCCTCACGCCGCGGCTGGCCCAGAGGCAGTGGTAGGATGCTGCAGGAGCGACCAGGTGTGGTGCGCCCGGCTCTTGGGGACCCCTCGCCCTGCGGGCCTCCGTGGGGCAGCCGGATTCCAGCTGGCTCGGGTGGTGCGGCCCCGGCCCCACTGCCCGCACCCGCACGAGGGCTGAGCCGAAGAACCAGCTGAGCCCCTTCCTAATTCCTGGCCCGCAGAGGCTGATAATCCAGGTTGATTGCTGTTCTCAGCCACTAAGTTTGAGGTCCCTTTGCTCCACAGCTTGGAGAACCCAGACACCGGCTCCGCACCCGGCAGCTCCGCTCGGCCACTGCAGGTACTTCGCAGGCTCTGGGTCTGGCTCCTGTCCGCTCGGGCTCCTGCCCAGAGCCCGGGGCCCAGCAGGGGCTCGGCACCCACACTCCACCCCCCCGCCCCCCACCAGCGGCCCTGCTCCCCGCCCCGGGCCCTGGCACCTGCCCGCTGCACCGCCCAACACGCTCTGCTCCTGGCTGTCCAGGGAGCCGCCAGTCGGGGCCTCCCCCTCAGCTGTGGGCTCCAGGAAGAGGGCCCCTGCCCGCCGTGTCCCCTGCTGGGTTGCCAGGGCCAAGCCCAGGCCTGACACGGAAGAGGACGGATGGACAGACAGACGAGAGGGAAGGTGGAGGGACAGATAGCGCAGAGCAGTCGGGGCACTCACCGTCGGGGGCATTACTCTCGGATGGAGGTGGCAGTGGTGAGGATGATGACCAGCAGGACGGTCACTCCAGCCGACAGGACGCGGCACTTGATCTTGCGTCTCTGGAGCTGAGAGACAGAGAGCGCGGTTGTCACGGTGCCCTGAACCCCGGCCCCCATCCCGGGGGCATGTGGCACAGGCCTGCCAGGGGCTCGGGGCTCCCCCGGAGCTGCACACGTGCTCGCTCAAGAGCCGAAGCCAGGCACAAGGGAGCGACGCCGGAGGGCCAGCGGGATGGCCAGCTCCGGGGTAGTGAGGCCTGGACGTCCCAGGTGCCCCCGCCCCCCGCCAGCAGCTCAGATTCCCCTGCAAGCAGAGGATGAGGCCACTGACCTCAGGGGCACGTTCGGAAGCTTGGAAAGTACAGAGCCTGGGATCCAGCAAATACCAGACCCGTAGTCCTCTCGTCTTCCTCTTGTTCCCCTGTGTTGTCGTTATTATTCTTTGTTTAGTATTATTTACTTATTTTTGAGAGATAGAGCGAGTGAGAGGGACGGAGCACAGGAGCGTGGGGAGGGGCAGGGGGACACGGAGAATCTCAGACTCCCTAGCAAGCACGGAGTCAGACGCGGACGGAGTCGACCCCGCGACCCCGAGACCGTGACCAGAGCCAAAATCAAGAGCCGATGCTCAACCGACTGAGCCACTCAGGTGCCCCTCGTTCTGGTTATGAGCAGTTTGACAAGTTGTGGGTCCCACCACCCAAGACCTCATGGAGAGGAAGACACATGGGTCTGTGCTGGGGATTCATGGGTGGGTGGGGGTTCGGAGGCTTCTGGAAGAAAGGAGGCTTCGTCTGGGCCCTGCAGGTGGGGTGGGGACGCCTCGGGCAGGCCAGGAGGTGGGAGGCAGGGGCAGGGGGGAAACTAGGACAAAATGGGACTGAAAATAAGCTGGTCAGTCACCAAGTGGTCTGAGCCGGGTGGGCGTGGGGAAGGAGGGGAGACAGAGGGGATGGGGTGCGATTGTACAGGGTTTGGGCAGCGCCCGAGACAGCACGGAGACAGCGAGGAATTTTAAGCAGGGAGACAGTGCAGTGAGGAGGCCACTTGGGGAGCAAATGCGGGGGTGTGGGTAGGCACAGGGCCAGGAGGAAAGCTGATCCGTGCAAGGGCGGGAGTCCGCGGCCGAGGAGGGAGGATCGGGGGAGACAGGGCCAAGACCAGGAGACCATCCTCAGAACGTGCTGTGACTGAATACGCAAGGGAAGGGGAACAGAGAGGTCAAGGGCGGGTCCCCCGGGTTGCCCATCTGGGTCATCAGGCAGATGTTGGGGCTGCCCATTCATTGATCCATCCGTTATTCCACCTACCCACCCACCTACCCACCCACCCATCCCTCCATCCACCCGTCCAGCCCCCCACCCATCCATCCAGCCGCCCATCTGTCCATCCATGTAGCCAACGCCCCATCCACGCGCACATACACCCACCCGCCCATCCTCTAACCATCTACTTTCTCAAAATGGTTATGGGGATTGGGGCAGTGAGGCCATGAGGGAGGGACGGGATTGGCGGGGACAGAGGGAGGCGGGAGGCTTCTTGGAGTAGGTGGGGCTGAACCTGGCTTTTGGAGGGGGGAGCTCACGATGAGGTTTGGAGTGAGGATTCCGTCCCACTGTAGGGTGCATCGGGGATCTGCTGGGGGCCGATGGGTGTTCAGACCCCTGGCGCTGCCTCGGTGTCCTTCCACTTTGGAAGGGATCCACACACCAGCCTGAAGGTCAGCTACCGTCGGGGCCCCTGGGTGGCTCAGGGGCTGAGCATCTGCCTTTGGCTCAGGGTGTGACCCCCGGGACCCGGGATCGAGTCCCACATTGGGCTCCCCGCAGGGAGCCTGCTTCTCCCTCTGCCTGGGTCTCTGCCGCTCTCTGTGTGTCTCTCATGAAGAAGTAAATAAAATCTAAAATATATCTGTATTTCTATATATCAGCCACCATCTGAATAACTCTGCTTCCCAGCCCCAAGGGCAGTATTACTACCCTGGGGCCTAGGTCAGGACACCGGGCCGGAGAGGTTACGTGGCCTGCCCAGGGCTTCCAACGTGGTGCCTACAGCTCTGAGGCTTGGGTCTCAGGTCTCCCTGCCCCACCTGTTGTCATGGGTCACGCGCCAGCTGCGTGCAGGAGGGGGCGGGGGGGGGGGCCGGGAGGCCCAGGGTGAATGAGAAACACACCTCCAGTTGCTCCCAGCTGGGGGTGGGAGGGCAGTGGAACCCACAGCCTGCTGGCAGGGCAAGGGCATCTGCACCAAGGAGCAGCTCAGCGCCCAGGGCGGCGCCCGGGCCAGGCCTGGCCGAGGACCCTGGTGTGCGTCCTTGGTGCACACACACAAGCCGCGTCCTCATCCGCAGGGCAGCTGCCCTTTCCTGAGCCTTCGCTCACGGGGTGGGTCCTGTTGACACCCTGGTCGGCGGATGGCTCAGAGAGTGAAGTAACCGGCCCGAGGCGGCCAGCCTGTGAGCTGTGGGGTCCGGATTCAAACCTGGCGCCCAGCGATGCAGCCGGTCCTCGCAGAGCGGCTGACGTCACAGATGTGCCCTCGGGTAGTAGGCCTGACCCTCTGCACACATCCTGGAGGAAGCTTAGGCCCGGGACCAGCTACATGCTTCCTCACCAGCCCCCCGCGTGGCTCCGGGTGCCCCGGGGGAGGCGACGCGCCGTAGGAGCACAGCAGCGGGGCTCAGGCATGGCCCAGGCATGGCGCTGGCCTCCCCGAGGCCCCAGGGCCTGGCCATCCCATCTGTGCGGCCCACGCAGAGCCCGGCCTCACGCTCACCGTCTGCCAGGGCAGCGTCCACACCTCCCCTGCCTGGGTCCAGGTCACCCTCCTGGACCATGACGGTGGCCTTGTGCTGGACGGCGGCCAAGTGCCTCCTTGGATGCGACCTGCACTCAGGCCCGTCCTTCCATGTCTACCCTCCCTGCCACACCTCACACCAGCGGGGAACTGGGAGCCCAGGGGCAGCCGCAGGGACCAGGCTTGGGTGGAGAAGCAGCAGGGATCAGCTGGAGAGGAACCGGGGGTGGGGGGTGGGTGACACGCGACCCCCTGGGACCCTCCAAACCAACCCTCGGCCTCCACCGAGCTGCCCTTCCAGCAAGACACCGCTGGGCCTCCCGCCCCGGACTTCAAGGGGAAGCAGCGGGCAGGGCGCTGACAGGCAGTCGCCAGGGGCCCCCAGAGGCGCACCCAGGACATATGGTGGGGGCGGAGGCAGCCCTTTGATGGGGAGCTCGGCGGACCCAGCCGGCAGGAGGCACAGCTCCACCCCTGCACCTGCTGCCTCCCCTGCAGGTGGGTAGCCACGTGCAAAGGCCCCACTCCTGCCTGGGTGGGAGGGGGGGCTGTCCAGGAGCAGCAGACCACCCCCCATCAGCACCCAGCAGCAGGAGGAGGGCAGAGGGCGGGGCAGGGCTCACTCCGCGGGGAGGCGTGGGCTTTCCCGGGGAGTAGCACTGCCGCCGAGAGGGGACAGGGGCCGGGGCCACACAAGCCTCGGAGCACCGGACTGGGGCTGTTTCGAGAGGCAGCGGGGCTGCCGGGGGCTGGATGGTTGGGGCCCAGAACAGCCCCTCATGAGCCCCCGTTCTCCAGGCTGGGGAGACGCCGTCGGCCACCTCAAGCCCTCATGACCCGCACGGCAGGCCCCGCCCCATCCCAGTGGTCAGAGGGGGAGTGTTGGCAGCAGTGACCTAGGAAATGTGACATGGGCTGAAGTGCGTCCCCAGATTCATAGGCTGAAGTCCCAGCCCCCAGGAGCCCGGGGCGGGACCGTATTTGGGGACGCGGCCTTTATGGAGGTGACCGTGTTAGTGAGCTCCTGCGGAGGGGGGGTGCTGGTCAGCCTCGACCGGTGTCCTTGGAAGACGGGACATGCGGGTGCAGGTGTGTGGACGTGGGGACAGCTGTCTGTCCACTAGCCAAGGGGACGGGCTCGGACCGGGCTCTCCCTCAGGGCCTCACAAGGAGCTGGCCTGCCGGGCACTGACCTTGGATCTGCATCCGCCCCCGACAGGGGACAGGAAACACTGGGCGCGGCCCCGCCTGTGGTCATTAACTGATTCCAGCCCCGTCCGGCTCCCGCGGAGCCTGTGCACTGGCCTCCGGACGGGAGCTCAGGGCTGGCACCAAATCTCGGCCTCGTCCGGCCCAGCCCCGGGCGCCCTTTGCCAGAGCGGAGCTGACTTCCGTCCACCCGGCTTGCCCCAAAGCCCTGGCCGCCCCGGACGCCCGCGGGTCCCAGGGTCTGGGGACAGAGGGCGAGGCCCTGCAGCAAGGGGCCACGGTCACTCTCGGGGAGCAGGGCTGGAGCCCCCCAGGCCCCTACCCAGGTCCCATGCCCATGCAGCTGTCATGAGGCCTCCGGTGATGGGGGGGGCTACCAAGACACAGTGGGGCCCCGTCCTGATGGCTGCCGGCCTGCAACCTAGGGGGGATGGTGCTGGGCACCTCACGCTGACCACGTGAGGCCGTGGGGTTTGCCCTCGCTGGGCAAACACAGCCGCCCTCCCCCTTCACGGTGACACTGGGACAGGGCAGCTGCCGTGCGGGGCACGAGGGCTTGACGTGGCCGAGGGCGTCTCCCCAGCACACAGAACTGGGCGGGGCTGTTCTGGGGCCCAAACCATCCAGGCCCCAGCATTGGTCCCCCCAGGGAGGGGGCAGGAAGGAAAGGGCAGGGAGCAGACCCCGCGGGGAACAGGGACCCCAGCCCCGCCGCCCCCGGGTGGGGTCTCCGGCCGCGTCTGCCTGCCTTCCCCCCACGCTCCGGCTCTGGGTACTGGTCCTCGCCGCCCCAGAGCCGCCCTGATTAATCACTCTTAAATGACGGAGCCCGGGCTGATGGCGGGGGGGGGGGGGGGGGGGCGGCGGTGATTAACCCCCATGAGGCTCTTGACTGGGGCCCAATTAGTGGGGTGGGGCCCCACAGGAGGGCCGAACGGATGCGGGCTGGGGAAGGGCTACCCTCCATCCCAGGCCCTGGGGCGGGGCACCCCTGCTCCTCCTTCTGCCTGATGTGCCCTCACACTCACGCCCCAAAACCCACCCCCAGCACTGCCGCTGCCTCCAGGATGCCCTCCGAGGCCCCTGCTCCGGTGGCCGCCAGCCCGCCCCTTCCTCCCACCAGGACACTGGGAGGCCACGGCCACCGCTCCCCTAACTGGGCAGAGCTGAGTGGAAAGGCGAGGGCCGAGCGGAGGGCACCCGTGCCCACCGGGGGCCCTGCCACCACCCTCTGGCCTCTGCGGGCTCCGTGTGCACCCTGAAGAATGACGGATGTGGGGCCATCAGTCCAGCAGGCACGCACGCAGCTGCCACCCTCTCCACTAAAAGGAGGGTACGGGGTGTACCCCCAGCACAGGGAGTGTGAGGCGGCAGGCTGGGGTGGGGGAGGCGGCAGGCTGGGGTGGGGGAGGCGGCCCGCCGAGCCGGGGAGGGGCGCCCAGGCCTGTGGAGGGGTGTGGTGTGGTCAGAGGGAGGGCCTAGCTCCTCCCAGCCTCGGGAGTGGGGAGGGGGGTGGGTGGGGGGTGCTTAAGGACCTAAGGCTCCCACCCCCACGATTTTCTGGGACTCCAGGCCCAGTGGAGGGAAGTGGGGAGGAGCCAGAGCTGGGGTCAGAGTAGGGGCAGGGTAGCCAGCAGTAGGGTCCCCCAGGGCAGCCCAGGACCCGGGAGAGCTTTCTTCAAGGCCCCCATGCACCCCCAGCTGCTGCACCCCCAGTAGAGGTCACGGGCTCACACCTGCACACACACCCTTCCAAGCAGCATGTTACTGCCCCAGACTTAGACCCGGCAGGATGTAGGGACCCCTACAGGGGTCCCCCTACAGGGGGCAGCATCTTCATCACAAAGGACGGAACACAAAGCAACAAAACTCAAAGAACCAGAGTCTGTGCAGGAACCGAAGGAAAGTCGGGGTGACCAGCACGATTGTCAGAGACCAAGGAGGATGCCCCGGGGACAGTCTGGGGGGAAGGCCTGGCAGCGGGGGGCAGCCAGGGATGGTGGGACCCCCAGATCTCCAAGCCCCGCCCCAGCCCTCCAGGCCCCGCCCTGAGCCCTCCGGGCCCCGCCCCCTGCACCTGCTGCTGCGCACAAGGTGGGTGCTGGCGGGGTGGCTGCCCACAGGACTGGAGCCACGTCCCAACCACCACCACCCCCGCCCCAACTGCGCCGTGGGGCACCAGCCAGGCAAGAGTGGGGCACGTGGGTACAGGGCAGCTCGGGTCGGGAGGTCAGGATGGGCTGGTGCTCTGCCACCTCCCAGCTGCCCACCCAGCACCCGGAGCAGGGCCTGGGGGCCAGAAAGGTCACGGCTCGGCAGGCAGGGCCAGGCGGTGACCTAGTGACAACCAAGGCCCCGCAGTGACGCTGCACACCTCGCCTGCCCAGACACCCACTGAGGGATGGAGGGGACTTGGCCACGGAGCTGCTGTGTGACCATCGGCCCTCGAGCCCGCGGGCAGGGCCCCCACTCCCCTCGTGGGCAGGGCACGGGCACGGGTCCTGCACCTTGTTCCCCCTCCAAGGGACAGGGCCGGGCGTTGCCCCGGGTGCTGGCTCTTCACCCCCCGCCTGCCACCGGAAGCTGTCTTGGGCAGTCACCCCCTCCCACCGAGCCTCATGGGACAACTGCTCTCATGGCTTCTCTGAAGGGGGAGGCCCGCCTGGACCCAGCCTGTGCCTCTCTCTCCACACTGTCCCCTCGGGCCTGAGCTCCAGGACGGGCCCCTGTTGCAGGTGGCCGGGAGCCCCAGCCCAATGGGGTCTGCATGCAGTGGGTGCTCACTAGAAGGGCCCGGGCAGCTGGAGGCCTCGGTGCCCTAGACCCGAGGCGGGGCCTCACCCTGGGCTCTGCTGCCCCGCGCTACAGCCGTCCAGAGGGCTCAGGGGTCGGGGTCCTGGAACCCCGTCTCCAGCAGCGAGGGCTCATTGGGGAGCAAAGAGGGAGCAAAGAGAAGGGAAGGGGGGCTTGATAGGTGAGGGGGTGACGGGCACGTGGGCATCAGGTGCTGGCCTCAGACTCAGTGGGCCCAAGGGCAACCCCCTGCCCCACATGCGGGGACCCCTGCTGGCACCCAGGGCCTTGGGGGCTGGTCCCAGTGGTCCCCGTGAGGATGCCCAGGGGCTCCCGGGGAGGGAGCCAGGCCGACACCTGCACGCAGGACTCCTGGGCCACGCGGCTCTGTGTCCTCCCTCAGCCAGGCGCTCAGTCCCCCGACCCCACCGACCCCACCGCACCCTCATTCTGCCCCCAGGCTGCCCAGCCCCCACCCCACTCCTCAGAAGCCGCTTCCCATGCAAATATATTCAGAATACATGACATTTCAGAAACATCTATTTGTATATATTTAGACTCCATTTCAAAAGAATTATTCAAAATCGGAGCCATTTGGATAGATGGGTGTGGAACGGATTGTTTCTTAAGTGTTCACGTTAAAAATACCATGTTTTCTAAGTGGATCACAAATGCTGTAATTATTGAAATGGGCACATTTTGCTGGGGAAAAATACAGAATCATGACTTGATTTATGAATTCTGTGTCCTGAGGACAGGGCACGAGGGCATCGGCCCCAAGACAGGGCTCCGAGGGGCACCTGCCCTACGACGGGGCTCCGAGGGGCACCCGCCCCACGATGGGGTTCAGGAGGGCACTGAGAGGGGCACCCGCCCCATGACAGGGCTCCGAGGGGCACCCTCCCTGGGACGGGGCTCCAAGGGTGGGGGCAGTGCTCTAGGGCAACCACCCAAGACACGGTGGCATGGGGAGACACCGAGAGCTGGTGGCTCTGGCCCCCGAGCACCTCCTCACCCTGGGGCCCATCCCCGGGGGACAGACAAGTGCAGGGGTGGGGGCGTGAGGAGGCAGGTGGAGGTCAGCGTCTGAGGCCCAAGTGGGAGCTGGCTCTGGGGTTCTGAGGTCAGGTAAGGAGCTCGCTCCCCCGGGGCCCGGGACCTGGAGGGCTGGAGTGGGGAAGCCTGGCTCGCTCCTGTTTCCTCACCTGAGAACCCGCTCTCACAAGGTAGGGGAGGAGGAAGGACCTGGAAGGGCGCCTGGAACAGCCAATCATGGCCGAGGGGCTGACCTGCACGGGGAGGGGGCAGGCCTCACTCTTGCTCACCCAGCCACGGGGCAGCCCCTGCAGCGTCAGGACCGGGGGTGGGGGGGCAGGCGTGAGGGCCCGGGGTGGGGGGCGACCGGGCCAGGGACACGCGCACACGTGCAGGAGGATGGGTTCCCTGGAGACACAGCACGTTGTGACACCAGCAGCACCGCGTTTCTCGGAGGTGGGATTACGGGGACCTTACGTCGTGTGGGATCTTTGCTTTTGTGTTTTGGGCACGAGGAGCCTCTAATGGAGACAACAGGCTGCGCAGGGGAGCCCCGGGGAGCCCTCACCCCCTTAGACTCGGGCCCCAGGAGCCCATGCGGAGGACCAGCCCCCAGGCCCCGGGCCTGACCGCACACCCTAGCTTCTGGGCCGAGTCTCAGGATTACCGCACCCCCGCCCCGGCCCTGTGCCCCGGGCCCTGACTCCCCGCTGCTGGGGGCTCTGGGACCCCGTGGGGACCAGCAAGGGCCCCGCAGACGCCCTGCTCCCCAGCCCCCGGCCTCCACACGGGTGCCCCCGTGGCCCCGGACAGACGGCCTGTCCCGCCCAGAGAGCCCCTAAGCCACCCCCGCGGGCAGAGCCGCGCTGACACCCCTCATGCCCGGAGCCCCTGTCCCACGCTGACACCCGCAGCTCCTCCCGCAGCTCCCAGGCCAGTGACTAGTACGCAAGCGTCACCTACGTGCGTCGGGCACCGTCCTAGGGCCGGACAGTCAGCAGGGGAGGAAGACCCCCGCCCTGGAGGGGGCACCCCAGTAAGCCGAGCCGGTTGAGAAGCAGGCTCCCAGGGAAAGTGCGCAGGGTACAGGGCGGTGACACAGACTCGGAAGAAAAGGAGCCGGGGTCCGGGTCGGTCGGCCGCGGCATCACACAGCTGACGGTCTGGTCCAGACCTGAAGGCAGAGAGGGAGGGAGCCGCGGGCCCGTGAGAACTGTCCAGGCGGGAGGGCAGCACGTGCAAAGGCCCTGAGGCAGAGGGTCCCCGGCGTCCCTGGAATGAGGGGCAGCGCTGGTGTGCTCTGTGCAGCGGTCAGCAGGAGGGAGGCCTCGGGGCCTCGGGACCTTTGCACACACTGTTCACACCACCTGGGGCGCTCGTCCCCAGACACCGGCACAGCCCACCCTCACCTCCCGCGGGTCTCACGCGGACGCCAGCAAGGGTCTCACTGACCGTCCTGAGGGCGTCCCCGTCCCCCTTCATGCACGCCAGCCCTGCCCTCGCCGGCCTCGTCTCCCCCCGTTGGGTTATCCGCGCGGTGCCCGGTGTGGCCCGACCGGCTCCCCCGAGCCCGGCGTCCTGTGGGCGAGCACCGCGGCCGACGGGAGGTGCCGCCTCTGGCCCCTGCTGACTCCACGCTGTACACGCACACACTCCTCCTGGCCCATAAACTCATCCCTGAAATCCAGGGGCTCGTGGCCCGAGACTGCCGCTCTGGCACCCTGGAGCCCCCGTGCGACCCCGAGGGGGCCTCTGCCTCCGGGCAGCGCGGGCGCGGTGACCCACACGCGGGGACCCAGCAGTGCCCACGGGGTCACACTCCGGCAAGCGTCAGAGTTGGGGTGCGGGCAGGTCTGCGTGACGATCGGCTGCCCACCTGCCCGTGCCCCCCGCCCTGCGCCCTGGGCCTGGGTCTGCACATGCCCCGGGAGCCCAACCCCGCGGGGACCCCACCCACTACCCCCCCAGTGCCCGCCCGCCTCTCCTGTGGGGGAGGACGCCCTCTCCTCCCTCTGGGGCCCCGTCACCCCTGCCCCTTCGTGGGAAGCGCTGGCCCCCCCAGGCCTCCCCAGCTCCACTCCCTCTGCCTCCCGCCTCCTTCCCCCTCGGGAGCTGAGCTCTGCCCTGAGTCCCCGTCCAGCTGGGGGCGTCCAGGCAAACACACTGAGCTCGAGACAGGGTCCCACCTGCCGCCCGGCCCTGCACGCCACCTGCGCTCCCCGGAGCCCTGTTCTCCAGAGGCCCTGCCCACCCGCAGCACCCACGGCCACCCCAGGACCCCTGCCCCCGGGCCCTGCCAGGACGGCGGGGCGGGGGGGGGCGAGTGGGGAAGGCAGGGAGTGCCCAGGGTGGGTCGAGGGCAGGTCAGGGGTGGGGGCCAGGGCAGGTCGGGTGTGGGTCAGGGACAGACAAGGGCAGGTGGGAAGGGGAGACAGTGGGTCGGCTGGAGCTCCGGGGTCAAGGCCAAGCTGAGGCTGGGCAGCCCAGCCGCAGGGGTCGGGGCACCACACTGCCTACCTAAGTGGACCCCCCTCCCGCAGGACAGGGTGGCCCAGGGTGGCCAGGCCCCTCCCCAGCTGTTCCCCCTCCTCACGAGCATTTGTGATTGTGCCATGGCCCCGGAGGTGGTCCCAACTCGCTGGGTGAACCAGGCAAGCCCCCCGCCCCTCCCAACCCGGCTTCCCTGCAGATGGAGCAGGCGCCACCCTGCGTGGAGGGCCCACCCCACCTCCAGGGGCGCTGACCTGCCCGTGCCACTCCAGGGGTGGCACTGACCCCCAGCTATGCGCTCTCGTGAGCTGAATCCAGGCTGGCTGCACCAGCCCCCAGCCTCTAGGACGGGGGTGCCTGCGGGCACGGGGAGGGGGGAGGTCCTGGGAGGACGCAGGGGTCGGGCACGGACAGGCAACACAGGACGCGCTTCCCCGGACGGAGGCGGGCAGGTGAAACCGCGGTGGACGGAGGACCACGTGTGCAGGGGCGGAGGCCGGGCGGTGGGAGGCGGGGATGAAAAGGCCTCGGGGTGGGGCTCCCTGCGGGGACCCCGGAGTCCAGCGCCTCTGGGCAGAGGGAACAGCCAGTGCAAAGGCCCCGAGACAGGAGCACGCTGGCCGGTCCCGGCCCAGCCCCTGCGCCGCGTGCTGAGTTCCTGGAGACCCTGCAGCCTGGCCCTCGCCCTGGGGACGCCTGCCCACGGGAGAGCCCAGGGACGTAAGTGCAGGGAGATGCCTGGGGACGCTGCGCGGGATGGGCACCGAGCCCGCTGTCCCCAGCGCCTCCTCCAGGGTGACCCCCGGGATGCCACTCCCCGGGGCAGGGACGGGTCTTCTGGTGAGACACGGCGCTGGGGAAGACGCCCCTGACTCACGCGCCGACCTCACCACTTACGAGCTGTCCCGGGCCCTCTGCCTCCCTGTGCCTCAGTGTCCCCTCCTAGAACGGGCCGAGCGCCCACCTCCCGGGGCTGCAGGGGAGGAGAGCTCCTGACCCCAGACAATGCCGTCCCGTCCCGAAGCCCGCGGGTCACAGTCAGAATTACAGCATCTGGGGTGAACACACCCAGACCCAACATGAACCCCAGTGTCTGTGGGGGGTGACATCTAACCTTCCTAAACACAGTGTCAGGAGGTGGCCTGCGGGCTCCCACGGCTGTGCCCCCCCCCTGGGGTCCCGGGGTCACGCCAGCGTGCCCCCATCCACTGCGGACGTGTCCCGCCCCGTGTCCTCCATAGCACCCCGCGAGGAGCACTCCCGGGGGGCACAGGCCTCAGAGGCAAGGCCTGAGAGGCGGCCGGGGAGTCCAGGGAGCGGGCTGGGCAGGGACCCAGGGACCACTGCCGCCTGGACGGTGCCACCCTCGGCCCACCCTCGGCAGGGGCAGGGAAGCCAGACCCCCAGGGCTGCTCACCCACACCCCGGCCCCGGCCCCTGGGAGCAGAATTAAGTGCTGCCTGGGGGAGAGTCTCCCAAGCCGAGGGAGGCCGAGGCTCGGACGCACAAACGTCGTCAGCGACAAGCAACGCACGGAGAAGAGGTGGGACACCGAGAACGTGAGCGCGACGGACGCCCGATGGCTCAACAGCGACGTGGCGCAGAGGCCGAGAGAACGACACACGCATCTAAAAAAGAAATGAACTTTCAGAAGCGAAGGACGGAATTTCCGAAGACGGAGCCGGCGGGTGAGGCCGTGGGGCGGACGACCCAGCCAAGCAGGTCAGCCCGAGCTCCGCAGGCCACGAGGGCCGCGTCGGGGTCCCGGGAGGACGGGGAGCTCTGCCCCGGGAGGGCCCGTGCTCGGACGGGGACGCTCCATGAGGGTGGGCTTGCTGCGCCGGGCACCCCGCGCCCGCTGACCCATCCTGGGGGCGGAAGGCAGCAGCGAGCACCGGGGAGGGTGGCCGAAGGCACCCGGGGCCTGCTCCTCCCTGCGACGTTTCTGTACCCTACAGCTTACTAAAAGGCTTTTGCAAAAACAAAAATGAAGACAAATCAATCAGAAGATGACGGGGGGTGGGGGGGTCGCCTGGCAGGTCAGGTCATGACCCCGGGGTCCTGGGATCGAGTCTCTCTGCTGGGGGGGTGGGGAGCCTGCTTCTCCTCGGCCTCTGCCCGCTGCTCCCCCGCTTGGGCTCTTCCTCACATGCACACACTCTGACAAATAAGTAAGATGTTTAAAAAAACCAACAAGCAAAAAAAAAAAAAAACCCACAGAAGAGAAGACGGGGAACTTGCGCTAATACATCAAGAATGGATCGAACCCGCTGGCACAAAGGCAGGGCGGTCGCGGCAGGTTTTTTAAATCCAGCTACTGAGACAGACGTCTCGGGAGCACCGGGGGCACAGAAATACCGACGGGGAGAGGACGGAAAACCACGTCGTGGAAACACGAATCCCGAGCAAGCTGGCCCGGGTGCGGCCCCCCACGCCACGCAGACGGCCAGGGGCCTCTGAGGCCCGCAGCCCGGCTTTACCAAGATGAGGCAGCAGCGCTACTCGCACGAAGCCTAAACCTCACAGGCACAGAACACAGAAAACACACACACACTCACAGACCCCCGGGGAGGGCTCGTCTCTCGGCCCGAGCGGGGTCGGGCGGCTCAAGGCCGCGAGGACCCAGGGGACCCGGGCACGCAGGGGGGGTTCTCTACGCCGAAAGGCGAGTCTTCAGCACGCTCAGAGAAGCAGCACCGCATGAAAGCAATTCCCTGAACACAATGCAACCCTCGGAAGATCATTAAAAAAAAAAAAAAGCACATTTGAAATCTCCTGCGTGTAGACATTTTACAACTACTCACTTCTTAGTAACTCCTGGGTCGAAGGAAACGTCACCCAGAGAGCACGTGTTAAGCTGAGCCACGATGGAGACACGCGGCACCCCAAGGCGCGGGCTGCAGATGGGGTTACAGGAGGGGCAGGGCTGGGGCGCCAGGGCCCGTGGAAGCCAGAAGCAGGGGAGAGGGGGGGCGGTAAGGGGAAAGCACCGCCCACGACGCGGAACCAGCGGGCACCGAACGCGTGGCCACGGACGCGGCGGCCACGACGCATGGGGCGGGGAGTGGGTGGGCAAGCAGCGGGAGTGAGGGGGTGCAGGGTGAGGCAGAGCAGAGGCCGGGCGGTGGTGGGGAGCATCACGGGCACCCCTGCGCTGCCGCAGCCGGACCCAGGGACCCTGGAAAGACCTCATACACCAAACCCGAACTCAAGGCCCAGAGGGGACCTGCGTGGGCTTCCAGGGGCTGTGAGCCTGCAACACGTGGCCGAGAAGACCCGTCCGTGGGCTGCAAAACCCAGCCCCAAACCGGACAAGATCAGGAACGGCAGGGAACGGCGGAGGCCCACGCGGGCGCACAGACCGGGAATGAGACGTGACCACTGGGGCGCCCGGGTGGCTCAGCGGTTTAGCACCGCCTTCAGCCCAGGGCGTGATCCTGGGGACCCGGGATCGAGTCCCACGTTGGGCTCCCTGCGTGGAGCCTGCTTCTCCCTCTGCCTGTGTCTCTACCTCTCTCTTTGTGTTTCTTATGAATAAATAAATAAAATATAAAAAAACAAAGAACAAAAACCAAAGGCGTGACCATACTACATTGTAACCCGACACTGGGTTATGCCACTGCTATTTGCTCCGGCCACGTGGCCTCTGCCCCGAGACGCAGGAGCGGGCCGGTGCCAGAAATCCATGCATGTCCGTCACCCCGAACAAAGCAGGACGCTGAAGGACCGTCCCTACAGACCGAAGGCGTATGTGAGGACACTGAACGTCTGTCCAGGATTTAACCCAAATGACCACCCAAAACCCCTCTGAGCAAACATCCTCAGCCGGACAAGAGGATGGAGAACAAACGTGCCGCGCTCCCCGAGCAAGGGGGTGCCAGGAGCGCCCCGTCACAGCTCCCCGCCCACCGGGCCCAGGAGGGAGGCAGCGTCCTGACACCACGCAGGACGGACACGCGAGTGTATCCCCCGCAGCTCAGGACGATCTGCGAAGGAATCCTGGAGTCTGAGCGGCGTCCCGGGAACGCCGAGACCGAGCGCTCGGTGTACGGCTTGCTCGGGCCTGTGGGTGCCAGCCGCGGGGGGCACGCAGGGGGCACGTGTGCCATGCACGGAAACAGGCAGAAACACACATTTAGGGAGAAACCTCTGCACAGACATGAGAGCTACGTGTGGAGGGAACCGGCGTGTAAATGTATTTAACAGCATCAGGGGATGTTTGGGACCGGAGGCCCGGCGTCCTGACGATGCCAGCGCTCCCCAAGTTATGTGGAGCCCAGGACGCCGCCCACAGGGTTACCCACGGAACCCGGCGGGGTGATCCTAAAACACGCGCGAGAGCGAAGAGCCGGGAGAAACAGCCGGGGTGAGGCGAGGCCGGCAGACAGCAGCCCCAAGCGGAGCTGCGAGGTGCGGGCTCCGACGCAGACAGAGGTGCGGGGCGGGTGCCCGTGGGCGGGGCGAGCGTGCACCCCGAGGGGGAAAGAGAACCGCAAAGCTGCAGGGTCCTCAGAGGCAAAAGAAGGGGAATATGGCTGGGACGCGGGACGCGGGGAGTCCAGGAGGGGGCGCGAGGCCGCGCAGGGGCGGGCAAGGGGAAGCCGCCACCGCTGCCGGCCCGGGGGGGCACCGGGGGCAGACCCACGAAGCACTCGCGTCTACACAGAGCGCACACGCCCCGTATGTGTGTGTACATTCCAGAAACCATTAAGAAGGGAAAAAACAAACAATCCAATTTTTAAATGGGCAAAAGGCATGAACAGACTTTTCACAGCAAAGGAAACACAAACATAAACATATGAAATATTCCAGCCTCGTTAGTGATCAGGGAAATGCAAATGAGGACCACAATTAGATACTATTTCACACCCACCACATTGGCAAAAATCAAAGAATCTGACAATGTCAAATAGCAGATAGGCAGCGCTCTAGCGTCACCGCGAGAACGGACGACCGGCAGCCACCTGGGAAACCAGCCACCCACCCGGGGAGCGGGCCGTCCACACAGCCTGACCCGGGAACGGGCCGTCCACACAGCCTGACCCGGGAGCGGGCTGTCCACACAGCCTGACCCGGGGAGCTGAGTCGTCCACACAGCCTGACCCGGGGAGCTGAGCCGTCCACACAGCCTGACCCGGGGAGCTGAGCCATCCACACAGCCTGACCCGGGGAGCTGAGCCGTCCACACAGCCTGACCCGGGGAGCTGAGTCGTCCACACAGCCTGACCCAGGGAGCTGAGCCGTCCACACAGCCTGACCTGGGGAGCTGAGCTGTCCATACAGCCTGACCCGGGGAGCTGAGCCGTCCACACAGCGCTCACCCAGGGAGCCCGTGACCCCGGCCCCCCGCACTGACCCAGAGAAGCCCTGCTCCCTGCGAGGCAGACGCAGTCTCGGGGCGGCTGTGCCTCTGACCAAAGAGCTGGAGACGCGCTACGTCCCCTCGGGAGGAGGAGAGGACGATAAATTCGATCACAGCCACACCAGGTAGTTCTACGCACAGAAGCAGGACGCACAGCTACGCACAAGCTCGTGGACGAGTCTCGGAAACAGAGTTCAGTGTCAAAGGCACGTCTTGGAAGAACGCACGTGGTACGGCTTCGTTTTAATGCAGCTAAAAATAAGCAAAAGGAGACAATCCATCACGTGGCCATCCACACACTGTACCAACACCGTCTGTTTAAAATAATACAAAAGTTTATTATAAAGTATGGAAAAGCGGAATCACAAATGTGACCTTTGGGGAAGCACGTAGGGAGGCGAGAGCGGAGGGCAGGACGGGGCGAGCTCCTTGGACGCGCGGCCGCAAAGCGGGGTGTCCGGCGAGGAGGCGCTCAGCGCAAGCCCTTGTGTGACACCCGCGTGAACCTGCCACGTGAGCGACGGGGTGTCAGGACCCAGTCACATGCTGCGGAAAGACCGTAAAATGACGACACTGAGACCCGCCCGGGCTTCCCCCGTACGTCACCGCCGCCGTCACCGACGCCGCGAGCCTCCCCATCCCTGGACGTGCGTCAAAGCTTCTGCTGCTCTGAGATCCCAACACCCTAAATCCATGGTTCTCGTCGTCCGGTGACGCTGCCTGCGAGCCCCGTGTTACGACCCCGACGCCCCGGCACGAGCGCTCCCCGCTCTCAGGGCTGCAGGCGGGTGAGACTTGGGGGACAGGCCCGTAGCCTCGCCGCGCCTTGGCCGTGTTCACATGCAGCCTGGGCCGCCCCCGGGGCCCGCTGAGGATTCGGGGAGACGCCGTCTACACGAGGCAGAGGCCGCTTGGTTCTGAATCCCTCCTCCTGCCGGGCGACCCGACTCCTCTTCCCAAGCCCTGCTGCCTTCCTGGGAGCACCCGCTACCTGCCCGGGGGCTGTGGGCACCGGGTGAGCGGGCACGTCGCCAGGTCCGCTGCCCAAGTGGCCGCAACACGCGCCCATCCGTCCGCCCGCCGAGCCTCCACGAGCCAGACGGCGCTCACACCGCGGCTCCTCCTGCCCGCCCCGCGCGGGCGCCCGTCCTCGACCAGATACGTCCACGGAGCCCGGGCTCCAAGGGCTGGGAAGGAGGGACGGCAGCGGAGGCGGCTGCTCCAGGGGCCCGAGGTGGAAACTGAGGCCGACGCTGGGAAGGGCACGCGGGGACGCAGCCGTGCTGACGCCTTCCCGGGGGGAGGGGGAGGCAGCCGAGACGTGCTGTCCGGAGCCCAGCAAAGGAAATCCTGGACACCTAGGGTTGGCGGCAGTGGGCTGGGCCCGTCGGGGAGCTGGGGCAAGCGGACAGAGCAGGGTGTCCAGACCTGGGGTCGCCAAGGTCAGCTGGGGGACAGGGCGCGATGGGGCCCCCCGTGGCAGACAGCTCCTCCTGCAGCACCGAGTCTGGGGGACAGAGGCGCGGGTGATGCTTTCCCAGACCCCCACGGTGGGCAGGGCTTGGCAGAGGCCAGGAGGGGAGGACAGGATGAGAGCCAGGGGTGCGGGGTGCACAGCCGAGACGGGGGAGCGACGTGGGGATGGGGGTGTTGGCTGCTGTCCCAGACGCCCACTGGCCTCTGCTCCCCGCCGCGGGCGGCAGGACGGGCTCCTGGTGGAGGCGCAGGAGCAGGAGGGTCACTCGCCTGGTCCACGCAGACGCTCGCACAGCTTTCGTGAGGCTCGTCCTCCGCCCTGGCCCCTCTAAGAGGGGCTGCAAGCCAGGCGGGGTCCCAGGGTCCCAGCACGGGAGCAGCACCCCCAGCAGCCCACTGCGCAGAGTGAACCCGGCCCATGAGCAGCAGGGGCGCAGGCAGGGCGGGAGGCAGGCGGAGCCCGGGGGGGGGAGCCGAGGGCCTCACAGTCCCGGGAGCGGCTTTCCTGAGAGCCTGTCATCTGTGTGCTGACGGCATCGTTAATGAGCCCGTTGTTGCTCCAGAAGCAGCTGCGGACCGGGGCGGGGGACGCGGTCCAGGCAGCCCGGGGACTCAGGCGAGGCGGGCAGAGCCAGACGGGACGGCCACCACGGGCAGGGCTCCCATGGGGAAGGGCGGAGCCCCAGCCTCCCTCACTGCCCCCCTCCAAGGGGCGCGTCCCCCCAGGCCCAGGTCTGCGCCTGGCCACCGAGGGCGGCCCCACCTGGTGGACCGGAGCCCACGCACAGGACGCGAACGCTGTGGCCCCGCACCAACACGGAGGGGCTGGGGGCGCCCAGACACCTGTCATGAGCTGCACGCGTCCCACCCCCGCCTCTGGCGGGTCCAACCCCCTGTTCACAGGCACCTCACCCGTGACACCTGCTCCGGGGCTTCTCTGCCAGCCGTGCCTCCACCAGCTGCGGCCGAAGCGGGGACGCCAGACCCCGAAGAGCCGCGATCGCCACAGGAGAGCTGGTCCTCCCTGATGCTGAGGGACGAGGAGGGGCATGGGCTCGCCCGCACACGCCCCCATGCACCCCACGGGTGGGCCCCACGCAGCCCCGGCGGCCACGGTGCGTCCAGCTAGGGCACAGCCCACGACCGTCCGTGCAGGGGCGATGCCGCCCCCCTGCCCCCTGCGAGCGCCAGGCAGGCCCCGGAGCGCACCCGCCCGGACACGCGCCCCTGGCTCCTTAGGGGAGCAGCTCACATCCCTCGGCGCCCGGCTCCGCATTCCACCTGCAGGGCACGCACGCTGAAGGCTCGTGGGATGTCTGGGCGGTTTATTTGGTTTAATTTTGTTGTCCTCCCTTCCTGCTGCCGGGAGGTAAACAGACACACTGCTTCGCCGTCCTGGGGGCACGTTCACGATGCGCTGCAGCGCGCGGCCGCCGGCCTCTCTGGGCCTGTGCTCCCGGGGGCCCCTGTGCGCCCTGACCTGCGGGCGGCGGCGGTGTTCGCTGCAAGAAGGGGCACCTGCGTGTGCTGAGCTCCCGACAGGCAGTGGTGTCACCTAACGTCCCCCAGGCCTGGGACGGAGCCACGTCCAGACGCGGAAGGACGGCTCAGACACCGCACGTGGTTTCATCAACGTCTCGCTGCAAGTAACTAACTTGGCCGGGACTCAGGCCACAGGCCATGTCCGAGCTTTGCTTCCTCCCCCGCCGAGAGCTCGTGGGGACACTGGGCCGTGTCCCTGCCCCGTCACTCCTGTACACAATGGTTTGGAGGCAGGCCTGGGGTGACCTGGCACCGAGTCCCACCCTGCTCCTCCGTGCACGTAGCAGGTCCCCTACTTCCCTGCTCCTCAGCTGCTTCACCTGCAGGAGGGGCACGCGGCCTCCTGTGCCTCCCGCCCAGCCCAGGTGTGAGGCTCGGCTGAGCCACCAGGGACAGGCTCGGGGACAGGCTCGGCTGGCCATCAGGTCCCGCCCCGTGGGAGGGGTGCGGAGCTGCACACGCCCCCTCCCCCCACCCTGGGTCCCCCCAGTCGCTCACACAGTGGCCTCAGACCAGATGCAGCTCCTCCCCGGGGTGTGGGGGGTTAGGGAGACCGGACTGGGTGGGCACTGCTCATGGGGGGGGCAGACTCAGTCACAGGAGGGGCTCTGAAGCTGCACACCGGGCACCCGCCCAGCTGAGGCTGGGGGTGACCTTGCTCAGTGACCGGGCTGGTGGGAGGCGGGACGTGGCGGGCTCCCGGGTCCTGCCCCACCCCAGCCCCTTCGGACCCAAGGTTGCACGGGAAGAGCCCAGTCGTTTCCAGAAGACAGGAATGATTTCATGCAGATATTCCTGGCTCTTTGCTGAGCGAGCAGGACAATTCTGTGTCTCCTCTCCCTCCTTTCTTGGCACAAAGTGCCGCAGCGCCGTGGGCCCGGGTCCCGCAGGCCTGGCAGGCTGAGGTGTTTCAATGAAACCGAACCTGCATCTGTCTGCAGAAGGCAGGGCCCGGCCAGCTGGACGCACCCGGCCTGGCACAGAGGCCCCCGCCCCTCCTCCACTTTGCCTCCGCCTCACTGGCCAGCCAGGCCCCATGGGCCCCTGCCCGTCCAGCCCCCATCCCGCTCGAGGCCACAAACGGACGGATATCCCCTGAGCTTCCAGAAAGCTCAGGAGCCCAGTCTGTGCACGGCGGCTGGGCGGGGGGGCTGCCCCATGGGGCCGTCTGCGCTCCTTCTCCCTGGCCACGCTCCTCCGGCCCCTCCCGGCGGCATGTAGAACACCGGTCCTCTCCTGCCCGGCTGGCTCCATCAGGAGTTCCGAGGGACCCAGGAGAGCCCGGCCTTCAGAGACCCGGATTCAAATTCTGCCCACCACTTGCCAGGTGCATGATTTCAGCCTTTCTCCACTTCCAGTTCCATCTACAAAATGGGGAGACAGCAATCCCCCGTGGAGCGCACTGGGCCCGGAGCTCCCGCTGTGGTAGCTCAGTGCCCCAGGCCCTCCAACAGCCAGCGCCGCCCCACGGGAAGCTCTGAGAAGGCCTGCACCCTCATTCTGCACTCAGCCCTGGGCCAACCCCCAGAATGGCAGGAAGGGGCAGGACTGTGCCCTCCCTCAGGAAGCTGGAGGCCAGTTGGAAGGCAGGTCCCTAAGATGAAGATGGGGGGGCAGGTTCTGACGTTCAGAGAAAGGTATAGACCCAGCAGGGCTGCAGCCCAAGTGGAGGACAGATCACAGTGTGGTCCTGCATGCTAGGCCACGTGGCCAAGACTGGGGGCACTTCCAGAGCCAGGACCACATCTCAGCCTCCCCTGTGCTGCCCACCTGCCTGGGTGGGGGGTCCTCTTGACATGGCAGGGGCTCTGGAAAAGACCAGCCACTGTCCCCACTGACAGGAGAGGTGACAGTGGACGGAGGCTGAATAGTGGGGCTCTTAGGGATCGAGGCCAACAGTGCTTAGAGGGTAGGGACACAGGTTGAGATGATGGCCCTGCATGAGGTGGGGGCTGGGGGGCCTCTGAATAAGATATGAGCATCCCAAAGACAGATGCCTTCTTTCCTCCATTTTCCCAGTGATTTGTACCATGCCTGGTTTAGGAGACTCATTACCACCACAACCACCACCATCACCACCGTCACCATCACCACCGTCACCATCACCACCGTCACCACGACCACCATCATCACCACCATCACCACCGTCACCAGGACAAGTCACTGTGCTAAGTGCTTCACATGCAGCCCTCTGAGGCATTACTGATACGTATTTTACAGAAAAGGAAAACGAGAAGCGGCGACAAAGCGATGTGCTCAAGGTCACACACACGGAGTCACAGAGCTAGGGCTAGAACTGTCCGCCCCCAGGGCCGTCCTCATCTGTTAAATAAACGGCAGCGGCTGCCCCTACTCAGTACAGCTTCTGCAGAAGGAGATCCTTGCTGTGAACGAGACAAGATGCTGCCTCTGGTCCTCCAGAACACGGTTGCTCTGGGCCACAGGTACTGGAAGGGAAATAGGTTCATTTGCATGTAATTTGCATACAGCTGTTGAAAATAAGCCCAGATTCCCCATCACTTAAAAACTGCATTGTTTCCATCTTGAATGGGACCTTCCCACGCGCGCACCACCCCCAATCACCCCGCCGTGGGGTGACGTCCCCTCGTCACCCCTCGAAAGGAGGCAATTCCCCACTCAGGGGGTGACCTTAGATAGGGAACCTCCTCCCTCGAGAGGAGCTAAGTGTTCCCGCGGCCCTCCCAGCCGAAGCATGCGAAGTTGGACCGTGGGAGGGTGGGTTCAGGGGAGCTGCTGAGTTCTCCTGCAGGGGTGAGGCTGAGGGGGACCACCTTGCGTGGCAGGTGCTTTGTGAGCCTGCAGCATCCTCGACAATGGGCCTAATGCATCTAAACACCTGGGCTGGGCAGGATGCCAGGTGCTGCCTCCAGAGGCAGACTGCAGCCAGCTGCCTCCCCCCGAGAGCCTCTGGGGGTCTCAAGTCCTCAAGGCCACCATCGTCCAGCCCCCTCCCTCCACCTGCCTGTCCTTTGGCCGGGGCTCAGGATGCTCTGGACCAGCTGGTACAGCTCTCCAAAGCTCAGTCTGGGAATCAAAGCTGTTGGGCAGAAGCTGGACTAGAAAGGGCCCTGGGGGCCGGCCCCCCGACGCGGCTCCAGAGCGCTTGTGAACAGGGTCTGGGCCTCTCTGGAGACCCGCCTGGACGAGGGTCTGTCTGGCTATTGTGAGGTGCGGCCCGACGCCCCTTCCTCCCTTCGAGGTGGGTGCACAGCTCAGAGGCTGGAGGTCGGGGCCTAGGCATGCCGCTCATCCTCGGCCCCATGCCCAGCTCCTACATCCCTTGCAGCCCTCCTCTGCTACGGCAGAGCCAGCCGCCCCCCGGAAAAGCCCTTGTGCCCACTTGACTGGCGCCACGTCCAGAAAATGAACCAATTCCACCTGTGTGCTCCTAACACCGCCCCAGTAGGCAAGCAAGTGCTCAGGTGCACACGCAACACGTGCACCATGCCTGTGCCCCCAAGCTCACCGCCCCCCCCGGGCATGCCCGTGCCTGTGCCCCCGGGCTGTGAGCAGATGCTCCTCGAGTATTTCCTGTACCTTGGACATCTCTACCTCTAAGGCCTCAGATTCCTCACCTGTGCAATGGAGTGGCTGCGTCTTCCCTCCGGAGGCTCTATGAGGACCGCACGCGGGAGTCCCCGCACCCTGGGGGCCAGGCCTTTCTAGCTCTGAGATCCTCCTGGCCTCTCGAAGCAGTCCCAGTGCCCTGCATTGGGAGGCCTTTCCCAAGCGATGGGAGCCAGGCTGATTTACCCTCTATCCCTGTCTGGCCGCGTGTTCCCTCTGGGCCTCAAGGGCACCCCTGCCCCTGGCCCATCAGACAGGAGCACGGTGGCTGGGCCGCCCCCAGCCGCGCCCCCCAGCCTGTTTGCCTGCGCCCTGCTGGCCTCCCGGAGCCCAGGGTGAGGGGTCAGCTCAGGGGGCTCCACGCCCACTCTGGGCTCCCTCAGGATCAAGGCGGGGAACGTGGCCTCTGCCTGGGAGGGGCCTCTCCTCCTCAGCCTTGGGGGCGCCCCTGCGGGACCTCACTCCAGCCAAGCAGCTCCGAGCGCCCAGCCTGACCCCAGGCCCCGCGTGCCCCGATCCGAGGACGCCCCCGCTGCCAGCCCGGAGACCAGGCATGGCCCTCCGTGTCCCCGACACCCCGGGTGCGGCCCAGCGGGCTCAGAGGAGCGGGGCCCCCCAGTCATGATGAAGCTGGGCTATGGCCGTGCCAGCCTGGACTCAGGCCTGCCTGACCTGCCGCGGCCCCGAGGAGCCAAGGGCACCGTGGGGCAGGGAGGTGGGGCTGCACGGGCTGCAGGGGCCTAGGCAGGGCCACGTGTGACGCGGGGGCTCCAGGGGCGGAGATGGACGGCGTGCAGGGAAAGCACCCCCACCGCGGCTGGGCTCCCCGGCCCTGTCCACCCCGCCCACTGCCCCCCTCAGGCGGGAGGAGGTCCCCTGCTGTCACCCTGCACTTACTCCACACGGAGCAGACTGATTTAAATCTCCGCCCATTACATGGTCTCATTCATTTGGGGAATATAAAAAATAGTGAAAGGGAATAAAGGGGAAAGGAGAAAAAATGAGTGGGAAATATCAGAAAGGGAGACAGAACATGAGAGACTCTTAACTCTGGAAAACGAACTAGGGGTGGTGGAAGGGGAGGTGGGTGGGGGGTGGGGGTGACTGGGTGACAGGCACCGAGGGGGGCACTTGACGGGATGAGCACTGGGTGTTATTCTGTATGTTGGCAAATTGAACACCAATAAAAAATAAATTTATTTAAAAAAAAAATCTCCGCCCAGGGTTATCTTTCTGCTGGGCACTCATTCAGAGGGGGGCTGGGGGGGCCTGGAGCCGCGCAGGGGGAAGGGCAAGGCTCTGGGGTCCTGGCCTGAGACCCAAGTGCACACAGGGTCCCCCCCGCCCCCACAGCTGTCCCCCGCGGCGCCCAGAACGATCCGCATTTACATCTCTCAGCAGATGGAGGAGAGAATCTATAACAATCTGATCACGAAAATGAGATTTTCCCGTGTTCTCCGCGCCCAGGGGCGTCACACACTCAGGCCTGGACTGAATCCACTTGCTGCTATTTGACCCGCTCAGCTGCCAGATGGAAAAAGGCAGCTGCCCCTCCCTGCTCCCAACACTGCCCACCCCCCGCCCCGAAGCGGGCTCAGCAGGCCAGGAGGCCGGGCGGGGGGTGGGGTGGGGGGGTGAGCAGCGGGCCCCCCTCCGGGGCTCCCTGGTTAACACATCCGCCACCCAGATGGCCGAGAAGGGGCCCCCCATAGCCTCCCTGGTGCCCTGGGGCTGGGTCAGGCTGGTCCAGAGGCAGTGGCCTCGGGTGGCTCCAGCCTGAGAACCCCCACCCCCACCCTGGGGCCTTTGGGAGGCTCGCTCCCTCTCCCTCGGCCAGGGCTCAGGGCTCCCTCTCCCTCGGCCAGGGCTCCGGGGTGACTCGGGCCTGGGCAGCTTGAACCTGGCCCCTGACACTGCCAGGCACCCAGCGAGCGCATATGAGATTCTGACCAACCCCAACCCCTAATTTTACAGAGAAGAGAATGGAAAAGGGCAAGTCGTGGTCCTGAGAAAACTATCCCAGAGCCTGAGCACCTGTGAAGCTCAACTGACTTCTGAAGGAAGAGGAAGAGAGAAGGAGGGAGGGAGGAGGGAGGGGGAGGAAGACAGGAGGGAGGGAGGGAGAGGAGGACAGGAGGGAGGGAGGAGGAGGATAGAGGATGGAGGAAGAAGGAGGAGGACAGGAGGGAGGGGGAAGTGCAGGGGAGGGAGGAGGAGGGAGGGGGGAGGGAGAGTAAGGGGCAGCTGGGCTGGGCTGGGCCCTCAGCCCCGAGGGTCCCCTGCTCTCCCTGCAGTCCGCAGGCGCTAGCCCTGCCCTTTGCGGGACGGGCTTTAGCTCCTCAGGCCTCCCTCCCCTCCGGGGGACCCGTGGAGTCCCACCCTCCCCAGTTCCTGGGGTGCAGAGACTCCCAGGAGCGCATTCACAGGGCACCGGGCACCGTCCTAGGCGCCAGGCAGGGGTGCGGCGGGAGCCCTGCCCGTGGAACTTGTGTCCTACTTGGCAGAGAACGGGGCGTGGGCCCGGGGGCAGGAATCGGACCGTCCTCTGAGGGGCACTGCACGTGTGGCAGGGAGGTGGCCAGGCGGCAGGGGCGGCAGGGGAGAGCGCTGGGCAAGGGCCGCAGGGCGACTCAGGGTCCCGTAGCGCGGTCACTTTTGCCAGCACACAGCCGGAGCGTGCACACGCGTGTGTCCTCCTGCCCCTCGGGCTCCGGGAAGGCAGGCGGGGACGCCGCGGGGACGCCTGATGCTGTCCCCCGCACCCGCTGCCTGCGGTCCTGGGATGGGCGGGCCATCGAGCTCCGTGGCCACCGGGCTGCCTCTGAGCACCACGACGCTGGCGACTCCCCTCCTCTGCTCTCTGGAAACGTCTGTAGAGGCCGGGCCTCTTCCTGCGGTCCGGGGAGCACACTTAAGAGGCCGCGAGGGCTGGGTGCTCCCCGCCAGGCGCTCTGGGCCGGCTGTGCTTCTCCAGGAGCCCGTCCGCTTGTCCCCTGAGTCTCCACCCTTGGCCTCCACCCTCCCCCCTCCGGGATCAACCTCACTAGTGGCTCGTCCACTTGCGAGGTCTCCCCAGGGACCACTTCTGGCATCGAGGAGACTGTGACGACGGGGCGCGGCCTGTGTCCGGCTCCTCCCTTCCAGCTTCTCTGGGTTGGCTGCTCATCCGTGCGGCACCTTCGTGCAGTAACCCCCGGCCTGCGGCCTGCGGACTTGGGGACTTGGCGGCAGAAGCATCTCGGGCTGCGAATTTCCCCTGAAGGCTCCCCCCGCCCCGAGTCTGACGTGCCGTGTTTTGTTATTATTCAATCGTGTCTTCACACATCCGGTAACTCGCACACCCACTGAAGGCTTCTTTGACCTCGGAGTTATTTAGGAGGCTTTTGAAATTTCCAAACATACAAAAACACTTATTTATTTTTACCACTTACATCAACAATCGCATTCCTCTAACTGCATTTTCTAAAAATCGCGTGTTTCCTGCATTACTAACTCTGAAGTCTGTTGACATTTGTGCATCTCACTTGTGGTCAAACGCCGTGCACGTCCCCGGGTGCAGTGTCGGGGTCCTGAGAGCCAGGGAGGCCCAGCACCCTCTTACCTAAGCCCCAGTCCCCCCAAGTGCCCGCAGGGGCTCCCCACGACGTCGGGCTCCTCGGGGAGGGACAGTCGTGCTGCACCTCACCTCGACCTTTTTTACCGGGTGTTTACGGGTTAGGGTTCTCATCTTCACGACAAGTGCCACCTGTCACACAGTAACTCTTCACCACATCTAATTCGTTCTTATTTTACTAATATTGACGAACATGTGTCCTGACGTCCATTCCGTCTGAAAGCAGCTCTGCCCCCTGCACCGCGGGTGCGGACTTCGTGCCAGGCCATCGGTGCGTCTTCACCTGATCCTTGTCCTCTTGTCAACGGCAAAGAGATCATTTTCCTGCAATCAGACGATTTACCTGCATCCAGTGGGCGCTGCCCCCACGTGCAGAGGTGTGCTTACGGGCTTGATTGCCCGCTTTTCCACTCGCTGTATGTTTTTCCTTCCACGTTAGTTTTGTCACCTCTTTTTTTTCCCCTTTTCCTTTTTTGTGCAGTAAGAATTTGTGTTTGCTTCATTGCGTTCTCATTCCATTTATACCGGCTTGGAAGTTAGACACCCTAACACTCCTGGTCCAGAGGTGACCGTCACCTCAGATCTCACTGGATCCTTGTGTGCACGGCCAACCCCGGGTGATCCAGCCACGTCCTCCAGCCAGCGCCACCAAGACTTGCACACCACTGCCCAGCGGGCCCTCTGCAGCCGCACCCTGGCCACATGGCGCCTGTCCTGCCACCGTCACCACGGTGCCGCGGCTCTGACAACATTGTGTGTGTGGCGACTCACACGCCAGGTGTGCAGCTGTTGGGCAACACGCTTAAGAAACTACCAAACTGGTTTTCAGTGTGGCCATCCCGTGGGCGAAGCACAGACAGCCCAGGCCCCCCAGGTCCATGGGTCTCCCCCTCTGGCCTCTGGGGCAGGTGCACGGCAAAACGTCGTTACAGTTTTACTTTGCATTTCTTGAGCACCCAGGGTGCTGACCGTCTTCTCAGGTGCTCACGGGGCCGTCGTAAATCTTCTTTGGTGAGCATCTGCTCAAATCTTTTCCCGTTTTCTCACTGAAGTGTTTTTCCTACTGTTGAATTTAGAGAACTCTTTACATGTACAGGATACAAGTCCTCTGTCAAATATGTGACTTGCAAATATTTGCTCTCTAGTGAGTAGCCTGTCTTTTGCACAGCGTAGGTTTTAAATTTTGATGAAGGAGCCCTTGAGTTTTTACCGTATATAATTCCTAACAAAAGCTAAAATTAATCCATATTTAACTTCCCTGCAAACAATATGAGATGAGAATATTCTAGCAACTTTTCTCAACTAATATATTATCCACGTCTGGTTGTGGGGTCTAACAATTTAACCCCACAAAAGTTAGATGCCATAGTCATAATCATTACTTTATTACAAAATAACTTTATTATTTCACACAGTCCTTAGTTGAGAGTTGCCTACGTATTCACTGATTTCTTGGCTCTCTGTCCTTGTGTTACAGATCTTCCCTCCAGCGTCGCCTCCTCCATCCTTCAGATGTTCCACTAGGGGAAGTCTCTTGCCTGTGAGCCCACCAGGTTCCCACTGGCATGGAAGCACCTGCACTTGTCTTTGTCCTTGATGGGTGGTTTTGTTGGAAATGAGACTCTACACCCATGGTTATTTTTGGAACACTTAGCAGATAAGGCCTCACCGGGCTCCCCTTTCCCCTGTGGTTGACGTGGGTCAAGATCCCCTCCGTGCTGACCGTGGTGCTCCACGGCGTCTCCACCCATGGCCGGCAGAGCAGCTGTCGCATTTCTGCTGTGTGGTGTCCCTGCGCCCCCTGCACCTGCCTGGCCTGCGCCAGACTCCGGCCTCCTGGGCCCCAGTGGGCCCCGTTCCACCGTTCAACTCCACCGGCTCAGCCCGTGCTGCACTCTGGTGTCCCTCCAGTGTTTGCCACCTCCTCTGTGACCAGACGCCCGATGCACGGCCGTCCACACAGCTCTTTGTGTCTAAAAGTTAGAGGTGATTTTTTCAGACCCACTTGGTCACTTTTGATAATCTCCTATTGTTAACTTTTGTGATTTCTTATTTTAAAATATTTCTCAGGACCTACATGCTTACAAGTCTAATTCCAGTAGCTGCATCCCTCCGGGGCTGTGTCAGCCAGCTCGACGCCTCAGTGAACCCAGGCCGGGCACCTGAGACAGCAGAAACGGGTTTCCTCCCAGCCCTGGCGGCTGCAAGTCTGGGACCCACACGTGGGTGAGCTGCTCCCCCGAGGCCCCCATCCTGGTGGGTGGACGGCGTCCCCTCCCCGTGTCCTCATGTGGTCATCCCCTGGTACGCGTCTGCGTCCCGCTCTCCCCTCCTTGCGAGGACACCGGCCGGCTGGATGAGGGCCCCCGGGACCTCCTCTGCCCTAATCACCTCCACCAGGACCCGGCTCCAAGCACAGTCACCCTCGGGGGCCCGGGGGCGAGGACACAGCGTGTGGACCTGGGCACACAGTGGGGCCCACAAACAGGGCCTCCGTTGTTACCTCTGCACCTGCTCCTGCTTCCTCGGCTTTCTGCTCTGAGGTCCCGTCACATATGAGTGGCCTTGGACTGTGGGGTCACATGGGCCCCTCGTGCAGTGGGCAGCCCAAAGGCCCGACTGGCCCCTTCCCTGCACAAAGGGCCTTTGCATCTCTGGGATCTCGGATGAGCCCTGAACTGGCTTCTGAAACCAGCACTTTCCAGGAGGGCAGCAGGGGAGGCGATGGCAGGTAGGGAACAAGACCAGGTCCTTGGCTTCTTTGCAAAGCAACAAAACATTTTAAACCGTGGGTTTCCACGTTAATCTGGTCCGTACATAGCAGGAGGGCTGCAGGGACTGTCTAAGCCACCCTCCCAGAGCGGATCTGCCCAACTGCCCGCAGGTGCCGCGGCTCCTCCGGGGGATGCACGAGACTCACCTGGTGCGGCAGCGCCAGGCGGGGACTGGGCATGAAGCTGCAGTCCTGAGACCGGGCTCCGGGCCTGCCCTGGACGTCACCCCTCGATGCACCCCAGACTCAGGCTTGCCATCTGTACCAGGGCTGCAGCAGCTCCAGTGAACACCATCCCCACCACTCCGGCCTCTGGAACATACCACCGAGGCCCTGCAGTCAAGCCACAGACTGTCACAGCAACATCCCCCTCGTGCCAACTGTCACCTTCTAGACACCCCAAATTAGGACCATTTCCTCTCAGCACCCTCGGGTCCTTCTGGAAGCCTCCGCTGGCATCTGTCACTGCAGCCTTCGTGGCTCCCCTCCTCCACAGGGCAGCTCCTTCCTTCTGTCGCCGCCCCGACTCCACCTCCCACACAGGGTCCTCTGAGCCCTGTCCTGGCCCCTTCTCTCCACTGGGACGCTCGTGCTCCAGGGCACCCCCCCCCCCCCCCGCTGGGCCCAAGGGCACCTGGTACGAGACCCCAGCCCTGACTTCACCACCCACCTGCTCCCTTGCGTTCAGAGTCTGTGCTGCCCGGGGACAGTGTCCCAGCAGGACGGGCTCTGAGGCTGGCGGCCGGGGAGCTGCAGCCCCATCGCAGGGCGAGGGGCTGACCGTCCTCCCGCTGCCTGTGCACGCTCCCGAAGACCTTCCTCCCCAGGAATGGCTCTGGCTGGCTCCTGGCTAACCCTCCTAGAGGCTCTTCGGGCTACCCTGGCACATACCCAAGACTGGCAGCTTCCAGCCCAGGTGTGAGGAGGGCACCCCAGGACCACTGGGGCCCCTCCATGCAGGAGCGCCCCCGCCCTCAAGGCCAGCCGGGGCCTCCGTTCTCCCTGAGGCGTTGCCCGGCCTCCCCGTGCACCCGGCCCACGGCCTGCGGGCAGGCACCCACTGTCCCATCACGCTCGTCCGGGGCCCTGTCTGCAGCACAGGGTCCAGCCGCAGAGGCTGAAGGGCGCACGAGGGCCATGGAGGCAGACGGACCTGGAGGCGTCACCTCTCAGGCCCCAACTCCTGAGTCCACAGCAGGGGTGAAGGCTGCTGGTCCCCAACCTCAGCCCAGATTCCCTGCCAGCCCCTCCCCCACCTGTTCTCCGGGCCTCACCGACATCTGCCAACACGCCTTCTTCAGCACGGCCTCCCCAGCCTCTGGGGGCACTGAGTCCTACCGCCGGGTCCCAGGCCAGCCAACGGAATGCGGTGCACGCAGAAGCATCCTCAAAGGGAGTGGACGTGCCTTCCTAATCCCTCCTCTTCATCCTGCTACTTGGAACGTGAGTGCCGTGGTGGGAGTCCTGCAGCCATCCTGGCGCGTGAGCACCGTGACAGAGTAGGGACCAGCAAGCCACGCGAGTCTGCAGGGACCGCAGAGCCACCTTGCTGTGCTGGATCACCAAGCTCAGATACCTTCCAAGTAAAAGTCACAACGCCTGTTTTCTCTAAAATGTGCCACCTGGGTGTTTTGCCAAATACAGCCAAATCTAGTTTTAACTTACACACAGAAACCATTACCCAGGGAGTATTTACTAGCTTAGCATTGTTTCCTACAGCAGACCACGAGCTCCGGGAGGAGAGGCTTCTGGTCTGCCCTGCTTACGTATGCACCTTCCACACATAGTACGGGGCCAGGCCCAAAGGGGTCTCAGAGAGGTATTACGGGAATAACTACGGTCAGGGCCCAGAGAGTGACTGGGGTCAGGGCTCAGAGTGTGACCGGGGTCAGGGCCCAGGGTGTGACCAGGGTCAGGGCTCAGAGTGTGACCGGGGTCAGGGCCCAGGGTGTGACCGGGGTCAGGGCCCAGAGTGTGACCGGGGTCAGGGCCCAGGGTGTGACCGGGGTCAGGGCCCAGGGTGTGACCGGGGTCAGGGCCCAGAGAGTGACCGGGGTCAGGGCCCAGAGTGTGACCGGGGTCAGGGCCCAGGGTGTGACCGGGGTCAGGGCCCAGGGTGTGACCGGGGTCAGGGCCCAGAGAGTGACCGGGGTCAGGGCCCAGAGTGTGACCGGGGTCAGGGCCCAGGGTGTGACCGGGGTCAGGGCTCAGAGTGTGACCGGGGTCAGGGCCCAGGGTGTGACCAGGGTCAGGGCCCAGAGAGTGACCGGAGTCAGGGCCCAGAGAGTGACCGGGGTCAGGGCTCAGAGAGTGACCGGGGTCAGGGCCCAGAGAGTGACCGGGGTCAGGGCCCAGGGTGTGACCGGGGTCAGGGCCCAGAGTGTGACCTGGATCAGGGCTCAGAGTGTGACCGGGATCAGGGCCCAGGGTGTGACCGGGGTCAGGGCCCAGGGTGTGACCGGGGTCAGGGCTCAGGGTGTGACCGGGGTCAGGGCTCAGAGAGTGACCGGGGTCAGGGCTCAGAGTGTGACCGGGGTCAGGTCCCAGGGTGTGACCGGGATCAGGATCCAGAGTGTGACCGGGGTCAGGGCCCAGGGTGTGACCGGGGTCAGGGCCCAGAGAGTGACTGGGGTCAGGGCCCAGGGTGTGACCAAGGTCAGGGCCCAGGGTGTGACCAGGGTCAGGGCTCAGTCTGAGACTGGAGAAGGCATCAGCCTGCAACAGGAGGAAGCAGTGTCGGTCGCAAGTAGGGAGGTAGATGTCAATCTGTAGTGCGCATAGAGGACAGAGGGTGCATCCCGTCCACGCGGCACGAAGGTTAGGGGAGGCTCAGAGATGGCATGCAGGGATCCAAGGTTTGCCGCGTAGCAGGAAGCCTTCCCAGGGCGGGGCCATCTGCGTGAGGCTGCCGGGACAGCAAAAGGCACCACTTGCACCCACAGAGGGAGAGAGAGGAGGCTGGGAGGGCGCCCGGGCCCCGTCCCAGGGAGCCGCTGGATGACGGCTGAAGAGCCCAGGCTTTCTTCCGTAGACAAGGTTACCGGCACGCTGCCGGCCCACAGTGAAAATGGACAACCAGAGCAGGGTCCTGCCCGTGTGCCAGTAACACCAGTCCTGGCCCTCCCCAGGGCTGGGGCTTCCGCGGGAGCCCTGGAACCAGCACACCGCCCAGCCCACACCAATACTTCACACTCTCGGAGGCTTCTAGCCACGACGGTCAGGAGGAGGTAAAGGGGAGGCGGGCAGAGGGCACAGGGCCCAGGACCAGCGAGGCCCTGGGGTGTGGGGAGCCCTGCCCTCTCCTGTTGGCCCCACAGCCTCCCTGTGTGCGAGGGCCAGGGGTGCGCACCAGCTCCCCGAGGGACCCAGCAGGGGCACAGTGGGTAACGGATGGGGCTAATCTAGAAACCCAGCGAGTGCTCTGGGCTCCCCACCGGGGCTGAGCACAAGGGTGCAGCCCACCCGAGATCAGGACTGGGCTCCGTCTCGTTTGTTGATGAGCATCATCACTACCTTTACTGCCTTTTTCATTATTTTATGCTTATATAGGAAAAATACTTTTTTGCAGGAAAAATCAGTAGGTACAAAACAGCACCCCACCCCATACAGTACCCAGTAACACATACGCATATGCGTGTCTATCAAGCCACAGCTCTAACTGGGCAGAAAGGACTCCAGGCCTGCGGGACGTGGTTCCCTCGGCAGAATGAAGAAAAGTGCAGGACCCAGCCCGCAGAGTCCACACATCCAGGAGGAGAAGGCTGCCGGGTCCCCGGGGGCCTTCGTGACACCCAGCTGAGCCACCCTTCCAGGTCTGGGGACGCTCTAGCGGCCCTGTGGCTGCAGGGAGGTGCCGGCCCTTTCCTCCAAGGGGCTCACCGCAGCTGGTGAGCACGCAGGATGGCAGCAGGGGCTCCACTCGTGCCCCTCTGCCCCCTCCAGCCATGAGGTCCCTGAGCCAGCCATGAGACCTCTGCCCAGGACCTGCAGATTGGCTCCGAGGCCTTTCCTGGCACATCGTTGAGCCCCAGGGACAACGTCGTGAGTGTCCTTTGTCCTCACGGGCTCTGTCGAGGCTCCAGCCCTGCCGGGCTGTCCCTGGGCCCAGCTCTCAGAAGGGCTGGAGTCCCCACTGTGTGCGGCCTTCTGGGGGCCAGACCCTAGACCTCGTCCTCCACCTTGAGGATCATCCCTGAGAAGACCTCCAGGCCTGGGTGGGAGCCCTGGGGGCTGCCCTGGGAGCCTCTAGTGGACCCACGGGCCGCTCCGCCAGGCAGGGTGCCCTCTGGGGCCGTGGGCGAGGCTCCCCGTGCTGGGCAGGCCCCCACCAGCTTCTCGAGGGTCCGGTTGAGGGCCTCCACGCCGTCAGCCAGCCGCTGGCTCTGCTCTGCCAGCCTCTGCAGCAGCAGGTTCTGCTGAGCCATCAGTGCGCTCTGCTGCTGGGACCAGTGGGAGAGCAGGGCACCCTGTCGCCGATGGGAGTCCAGCAGCCGCTGTTCAAACTCGGTGGCCTCCCCCGCGGGCCTCCCAGGGGGCGGGGCTGGCGCAGCGGAGGGCGGGGAGGGCCCAAGGGCCCCCGGGAACGCAGCTGGGAACGCAGCGGCAGGTGGCGCAGAGGCTGGGGAGGCTGGGGAGGCCGGTGGGGAGGGCGAGGAGGTAGGCGCAGCGATAGTTCCTCGGAGGTCCAGGGGGTCGGGTTCAGGCAGGCTCGGCCCATCCAGGGTCCGCAGGGGTAGCCACAGGCAGCTGGGGGCCTCATCCTCCTCGTCCGCTGGTGGAGGGAGACAGGAAACGTCAGCCTCCAGCAGCCATGACCGGGGCAATACGTCAGAGGGAGGGAGAGGTGACGGAGGGGGGCCCTCTGCACACGGAGCACTGAGGCCTCCCGGTCCCTTCTGAGGTGGGCAGCAGCACCCACTCGAGGGAGCTAGTAGGACTCGCGGGGGGAGTCTTCCTCCAGTAACACTGAGGTCCAAACCTCAGCCCGGCAACTGCAAAGCCTCAGTGCCCAGCCCCCACGCTGCCATTTGTCTACACATCCACCGAGCTGGCTGCTGTCTATCCACCATCCCGTCTGCCCACCTGTTCACCTACACATACCACCCACTCACCTCCCGCCCTTCAGTTTCTTCATCCATCATCCATCTTCTTCCTTCCTTTCATTCTTTCCTTATATTCATCTGTCCATCCACCCATCCACCAACCATCTACCCAGGCCTCTATCCACCCATCCATCTACTCATGCCTCTGTCCGCCCATCCACCATCCATCCACCCATCCATCATCTATCCTCCATCCACCATCCATCCACCCATCCATCCATCCTCCCATCCATCATCTATCCTCCATCCACCATCCATCCACCCATCCATCCATCCTCCCATCCATCATCTATCCTCCATCCACCATCCATCCACCCATCCATCCATCCTCCCATCCATCATCTATCCTCCATCCACCATCCATCCACCCATCCATCCATCCTCCCATCCATCATCTATCCTCCATCCACCATCCATCCACCCATCCATCCATCCTCCCATCCATCATCTATCCTCCATCCACCCATCCATTTACCACACCTCTGTCCATCCATCCCTCCATCATCCATCCTCCATCCACCCACCCATTTACTCATACCTCTATCCACCCATCCATCCATCATCCATCCTCCACCCACCCACCCATTTACCCACACCTCTGTCCACCCATCTGTCTACCATCGATTCATCCACCCATCCACCATTGATCCTCCAATGACCCACCCATTTACCCACGGCTCTGTCCACCCATTCTCCATCCATCTATCCTTCCATTTACTCATGCCTCTGTTCATCAATCCATCATCCATCTGCCCACCCATTTACTCATGCCTCTGCCCATCTCTCCATATGTCCATCATTCATCCTCACCCACCCATCCATCTACTCATAGCTTCATCCACCCACCCATCCACCATCCCTCCCATCTCCAGCCACCCATCTATTTAACTACATATCTGTCCACTCATCCATCCACCCACCCACATCCATTTATCCACACCTCTGTCCATCTATCCATCCATCCACCATCCTCCATCCACCATCCTCCATCCATCCATCCATCATCCTCCATCCATCCACCATCCTCCATCCACCATCCTCCATCCATCATCCTCCATCCATCCATCATCCTCCATCCACCCAGCCATTTACCTACACCTCTGTCTACCATCCATACTTCTGTCCACCCACCTAACCATCCATCCATCCATCCACCCATCTATTTATTCATGCATCTCCATCTAGGCACCCATCCACTGATCTCTGGGTCCACTTCTCCAGCAAGTAGGTGTTTGAAGAATGAGAGAGTATACATGAAGCAGAGCTTCCCCAGAAAAAGCCCTGGACACGAAATCCTAGAGCTTAGGCTCCAAAGCCAGCTCTGCTTCCTGAGAGCTGTGCAGCTTTGGGAAACCCTTCTCTTCTCTGGACCTCCAATCCCCAATTCAGGCCATAGGGATGTCTAACCCTCCTCTTGTCAGGGTGCAGCGACCTTCCCAGGGAAAACCTGGACCTGAAATGTGGGGCTGTGCCATGTCCTGCATGTCCTGTCTTTCTGGACACTTCTCAACATGCCAGTGGAGGTGAGTGGGACGACATTCCTATGTGGCAGCAACCATGGGTTGTGCCTCCTGGGTCTGAGCCTCACTCACCTCACCTATGGCACAGAGGTTACTGCTTTGCAATGGAAATGGGGTAGTGACAGGATCACCCCAGATGGCAGGGTCCAATGAGCCTCCTGGGAATAGGACAGGGATGGGGGTCTGAGCCTGATGAGGTGTCCATGGACATAGGTGGCCATCCATGCTGCCTCCACCTCCTTCTGCTGCTCCTCCTCCTGTCACATCTTCCTCCTGTGGTCCTGGCATCTGCTGATCCTTCTGCCCCGGTGGCCCCAGGTATTCATGGAGGAAGCCATCCTGCTGGCTTGTTGCTTCCCTCTCACGATGCAGCTGTCGAGGGCGCCTGATAGGCTCCACCACTTGGAAGAGTTCCCATCAGAGAGAGGCCGGCCCTGAGCTTCGGGCATGTCTGCTTGCTTGTCATTTGCAACCTGTAGCTTCCACTCCTGGAGGTCTCGGAAGGACCAAGCCTGGTGGAGAGGTCCCAGGTGGAGGGCCTGGCTGCCCTTGGCGTGCCGCAAGGTGGTGGGGCCGTGAGCCCAGCAGTGAGCACCAAGTTGGCATCAGTCTGCCTCTGGTCCCATCTGGCCAATGAGACCTTGGCACAGCCTGCTTCTCCTGGTGCAGCATTTACCAGGTCTCGTGTGCAGCCGACCCTCAGTCATCCTGCCTTCTCACTCTGGTGGCCATGGATGGAGAAGAGGGGAAGCCAACAGAGCTCTGACTTCCCAGAGACCCCAGGGAATGAGGACATCGTCTACCCACCTTCTCCTGGAGCCCTCTGCCCTGCGGCCCCCCACGGCCCCCTCACAGTGGTCACACTGCAGCCTATGAGCTCGCCTGTGTAGCTCCACCTTCGGCCTCTTCACACGCTGTCCTTTCCTCCAGGATGACTACCTGGCCTCCAGGATGGAGCATGCGCTCTCCCAGGAAATCTTCCTGCCCCACAGGCCAGGGCCCTCCGCTCACTGGACCGGACCATCCATCCCACCATACCCCTGAGATGCCCACTCGTGGGGTGATGAGCTCCACAGTGTCCGTCTCTGTGCATCAGAGCCCAGCATGGAGCAGAGGGCCAGTGAGTGAGTGAGGAGTGAGTGGATGGCTGCCCAGCCCCCCACCCAGCCGGACCAAGACCTAAGCCTGCCTGGCCTGATGGGCTGCTCACACGGTGGCAGCATGGCAGCCTGGAGGCCCAGCCATCAGACCCCAGGCGGCTCTAGGCTGCATCTGCAAGCAAATAAAGGCCTGATAATTTGCTCTCCCTCTGAGCCAGCCAACTGTCCCAAGCCAAGTTCTGATGGCTCCAGGTAGGAAGGGCCCATCCCAGCCTCCAGCCCAGGGCCAGGCCAGAGGCAGACCCGAGCCACACAGGAGCCTAGGCAGCTGGTGCAGGTGCAGGATGGTCAAGAGGAGGGTCAGAGAAGGTGACAGACACTGCCAGACCCAGCTGCCCTTCTGGGAAGAAGGGAGAGGCTACAGAGCCTTCTGGACGTGCAGCTTGGCAAGTGAGCTCCTGAGTAACCATGGCTGTGCCCAGTGCCCATAGCAGGGAGATTCCCCGAGTGGGTCCTGCTCATGCTCTGGACCAATTGCCTGCCCTCCAGCTTCCAGGAGGCCAGCTGGGCAAAGGCCCTGGCCGCCCACCACCAAATGTTGGGCTTCCTTGCCCTTCTTTGCTAGAATCTGACCTGAGCATGGGAGTTTAGGTAATACTGATGCAATGAGAATGGACACTCAGGTGTATGTGTATCAGGGGTGGGCTGGGAGAAGGTATATTTGCTGGGAACTGAGTAAGGAAGCCAATAATCAGAATTAGACAACCGGCAGCGGTGCACAGCATCCTGGGTGCAGAGCCCGCCGACCTACCTCTCCCCTCCCCCACACCAGTCCACCTGGGCTCAGAGAAGGTCCTGTGGGGACGCCCCTCCCAAGTATAGGGCAGGGCCTGGGCTCCCAGGGAGACGGGACCGAGGGGGCCACGGGCCAGCCAGGCTGTCCCCTCTTACTGACTTACTTGGTGCCGGCTGGCTCCAGCCAGGAGCTCGCTGGCCGCCTCTGTGTGCGAGGACGCAGCCTCAAGGCTGGCTTCAATACTCTCTGCAAATCAAGACAATAGAAGGAATTACAGAGTGGAGACCCTGAGGACACCCCAAGGACGAGCCCCAGGGAGCCCAGGCACAGAGGCTTGAGGGGTTGGATGGCCGCTGCCCCCTTGGTGGTCATAGGCCCCACACTGGCTTCACTGGAGGCCAGGTGAGGAATCCAGCCGCCCGAAAGGCAGAAGCTGCAGGGCTCGGGCACTGGGCCACCGGGCTGCTGTGGGCACTGGCCACTAGAGCCATCAGGAGGTGCCCCGGGCAGCAGGGGCAGCCCAGTCAGGAGAAGGCAGAAGCCAGCCCGGATAGAGGCCTGCCCTCCCTGGGTCAGTGAACAAAGGTGCAGGGGGTTGGGGGGCACGCGCTGGCCCGAGGCTTCTGGACAGCGACTGACTGGTTCCGACTTCAATTTGGGGCTTCGGGCACGGGGCTCGTGGGGTGTCAATGAGGCCCTGGCAAGTCACACCAGCGGCACACCTGAGCCACCCTCACGGGGCCCAGAGCAGCCCCAGGAGACCAGAGAATTCCACTCAGCAACGCCGGCAGTAAAAGGGCAGCATCATGAAAACACGCACCAAATTCACAACCAGACCTCCTAGGAACACAAGGCCAGGCTGCAGGGACACCCAGAGCGATGGCTTAGGACTGTGACATTCGCGCACAGAGGGACCTGGGTTTGAACCCAGATGAAGGACGTGTCTACACTGTTTTCTCTTCCACCACCAGGGATCCTGGTAGCGACAGAGGGAGGCATGTGACCCCAGCGAGAGGCGCTCTGTCCACAGACCAGCTGCTCTCACTGCGGCTGCTGCAAACGCAGAGCCCCTCCTCCAAGGAAAAGGGGACCAGACTCCAGACTCTCAAATTCTGGTTAGGACTCCGGAGGCAGAAGCAGTTGGATTCACATCCTGCATCCCCCCTGGAGCACCACAACCCGGGCACCCCTGGTGAGCCGGCGGCCCGAGGCCGGGGCCCGGAAGGTCCGGAGGAAACAGGCACCGCCGCCCGGTGGGTGGCCCCGGGGGTTGTCTTCACCGTGGTTCCCTCTCCTCACTGGAGCCCAGCCCCTCCCGGAGCAGCCCCGCTGGAAGGAGAGGTGCAGGGCTCACCCCCCAGCAGCCTCCCGGGCCCCTGCTCAGGCGCCGGACCCACCGTGCAGCCCCGGGCCGTGGGCAGCAGCACCCCTGTCCTGCCCCCGTCGAGGAAAGATGGGCACACAGGACAAAGCAGCTGCCCCCACGCACGGGGAGACGGCGGGGCCCAGGCACAGGGCTGGGGGCCACGCTCCTGGCCGGGCCTTCCTCCGCCCGGCAACCAGCCAGAGCCTGGGCTGCTCTCAGCTCCTCAAAGCCCTGACCACAGGCCCTGGGGTCGCCGTGAGCCCAGCTCCGAGGTAACGCTCACTCCAAGCACGGCCCGGAGCTGCACGTGACGCCGCAGCCAAAGCCCCCCTCAGACGCGGTTCCACCCTGGGGCCATGGTGCAGGGAGGGTCCCTCCTCCTGAGCCCCCAGGGCTGCCAGGTGGGCACGCGGCAACCCGGAGCTTCATCTTGAAGATGCCAGGTCGGTCGGGGGCAGATCTTGGGCGCCCTCGGCTCACCCCTGGTCCCCACGCGGGGGCTGCTCAGCGGGAGCTGCCCTGCAGGACCTCGGCTGGGAGACTCCAGGCCGGGCCTCTGGCGACCGCACAGAACCACCCTCAGCACCGGCCCCAAGGGTCAGAGAGTGGGGCAGGGAGGATGCACCCCAAGGCACAGCCCCCACGGAGGCCCCCACGACTCGCTAGCCTCACCCCTGCGGCCGTGACCCTGGCCAAGCCCCTGGCCAGCACTGCCCAGACCGGGGAACCGGTGGGTCCCGCAGGAAGTCTCAGCCCCCCCTCCGCCCCCCTGTGTCTCAGCCCTGCCACGGAGGTGCAGCCCCAGGCCACTCCCTTTCACTGCATCACTGGGTGACAATCCACTGGCCCAGGAGGGAGCTCCTCCCCCAGGAGGAGCCCGGGGCACAAAGGGACCAGGCAGTTGGCTGCCCTGATGGAGGTGAGCCCGGGGGGCACTGCAGGGTCTAGGGAAGGGGGCGCCCGGCCCTAAGCGGGTTCCTGCCCTGCTCCAGGGCTGGGGACTCGTGGGGTGGGCCTAGGCACACAGCACCACCCACCGCCAGCCCCCGCAGTGTGCACACCCTACCCTGCAGCACCCCAAAACCAGGCCTTGCTCTGCCTGCAGGACAGTGTGGCCTCCCCTGGGCTGGCAGGCCGGCCCCGCCCCAGGCATCTCCCAGGCCGTGACCCAGGCCAGCCCCCAGGGAAGGGCAGCGCCTGTGTGCATCTCCCACCCGGCGCACGAGAAGCTCCGCCGTAGCCATCTGCGGGGGCATCTGAGGTCCCTGACTGGCCCTCAGGGCTGAGTCCTGTTGTCCACTCTGCAGCCTTCAGGAGGGGGCTGGTCCCGCTCCAGGCTTCGTCCCCACGGTGCTTCCAGCAGCTCCCCGGGAAGCAGAGAGTCCATCTTGGCGGAGTCGAGGGGGCGCAGCCACTTCGTGCAGACTGACCAGGACGTTCAGAGGCGTCTTGAGGAGGAGGGGCAGCAGGAGGAGGCACGGAGGGAGGTGGCACCAGGAGTCCAAGCCAGCACCACCCTGAGGCCGGAGGTGGCTGCGTGCGGCAGGGAGACCCCACCAAGCACCCTAAGCCTTCCTCACCAGGCACAGAAACTTCCAGCAAAAGAGGACCCTGTCGGCAGGCACATGGGCTCAGAGGGGGGGGTCAGCATGCTCTGGGAAGCTGAGAGCCACTGGAGGCCACCTGGTCTGGGGGAGAAGAGCCCCCACGATGACGAGAGCACAGGAAGGGGTCAGGGTGGTCCCCTCCCCCACACGGGGTTGGGGACAGGGAGGGGAGCCGGCCCCTCATCTGCTCCCCGAGCCTCTGGAGGCCCTTGGCCGTGCTGTGTCAGGGTGAGGGCACCCCCAGAAGGGCTCCCAGCTTGGGGTCAGGACGAGGCTGAGCCTGAGCCCCTGCTCCCCTGCTCCCCGGGGCAGGCAGGCCCCTCCGACCCCCGGCTCCTTCCCCATCTAGAAGCAGAGAGGCACCACGTGGTGGCGGTCATCCCCACCGGCCCCCTGCCCTCCCCGAGGGTCCTGCTCCCTGGGGCCATTCCCTGAACCCCGGCACGGGGCAGGCCTGGGGGGCCCACTTACTTGGCAGGGGCTCGGCAGCCCGGCCCTCGCCTAGGGGGGCTGGGGCTGAGAAGGTCTCGGCCACCATGCGCTCCACGGGGGTAAGGACGAGGCCGGGGGCCCGCGGGCGCTCCGCCAGTTTCTTGCGCACGGCCCCGCGCAGGTCCCGCCACTTGTGCTTGAGGTCGCCCAGGTCCCTCCGGCAGTAGCCCAGCGCGTTCACCGCCTGCAGGATCTTGTTCCACACGCGGTGCTTCCGGGAGGGCGTGCCCCGCAGCGCCCCGAACAGCAGCGGGTAGTGGCGTGTCACCCTCTGCACCAGCACCTCCGTCTCCTGGGGGCTGAAGTTGGGCTTGCGCGTCTTGGTGCGGCAGTGGGGGCCCGGCCGCAGGGGCGCACAGCCCAGCCCGGGCAGCAGGGCCGCCACGGCTGGCTCTGGGCTGGACCTCGGCCGGCACGGGGCCTTGCTGCTGCTGGACCCTGGAAAGGCACCGGAGGCTGAGGGAGCAAGCAGAGGCCAGCCGACGGGCCGGGGAGCAGAGCACCGCCAGGCTCGTGGCCCCCGCTGTCCCTGCAGAGGGGCACACGGGCCCCCGACCCTCATCTGTCACGGCAGGATCACCCACGTTAGCACACGGTGGGGTCCCGAGGTCTCCGCTGCTGTCTCTCCTGGTGCCCCAGGGTCCCCAAGCCCTGACCCCACGGCCGCGAGTCAGTCCTCGCCTGTCCCTCTCCCCCTCCCCTGGAGACGGCCCCTCCCGATCAGTCTGTCACTGGGACGGAGTGACCGTCTGGGTGACGTCTGCAGCGGACAGAACACTCGCACACCCGCCCGGAGACAGTGGCCAGAGGTGGGAGTGGCTGCGGCAGCCACGCTCAGGCCAACGACAGGGGTACGGGGTGGGAGGCTGTGGAGCCCAGGCGGGGCCTGCGGGGAGCAACGCGAGGGCCTGTTGGGGCAGCCGCCGAGCACAGCCCTGCACGCAGCCCAGGTTCTGGAAAGAGCACAGGTCAGCCTGCTGGACAGCAGCCGCAGGGGGCAGCGCTCCCTCCCGCCCAGGCCCCCATCTCCTGGGGGTGCAGCACAGCCAGGGGGACAGCCGGGCTGCCCTGTGGGGAGCAGGACACACAGACCTCAGAACCCTGGCTGGGAGCTGACCGTGCTGCCAGCGGCTCTGGGTGCCAGGAGTCAGCCCCATGCTTCTGGGCCCGAGAGCCGCAGCTCCTACCCCACCTGCTCAGGCCTCCCAGGTACTCGGCCCAGTAGCAGGGAGAACCACATGGCCACCTCGCGGGGAGAGGCCAGGCTGGATGGGGCTGAGGTCCTCATGTGGAAGGAACACTCACGTGGAGGGGACACGGGCCCACCCCTGGCACAGCCTTGTCCCCACCACACCCGTTTCCTGAGAAGTGGCCGGCTCCAAGGTGGCTCTGGGCTCCACATGTGCAGCACTCTCTGCTGGGGAATCTGCTCAACCCCCAGCCTCAACCCCCTCCCCACCCCACCCCCACCCAGGACAGCCTGTCCTGTCACCCTGGGGAGTCCTTGAGTGGGAGGAAGACCCAGGGGGAAGCATGGAGGCCCAGACTCTTCAATGAGCAGAATGGGTGGGCCACCCTCCTGCATGAGCCTCCCCAACCACAGCCTTGCCTGAGGAGCTGAGGAGACCTGGGGACACGAGGAGGGAGGGCAAAACATGCTCAGACCTCAAACCCCCTGGGTGTCGTTCACCTGGGAGGCAGCCCTGCCCACACCTGGGGGAAAGGGCAAGTGTCTGTGGGCAGGTGGTTTAGAGGGCAGCACAGGTACCCACCGATGGCATCGCCTTGCTCTGACACCATGGAGGCCAAGTCCTTGATGATCTGGTTTACATCCAACAAGTCACTCTGTGAAAACAAGAGGATGGCCATTAGGTGCAGAGGTCAAGGGCATAGCCCTCAGGGAGTGCTAAGTGAAAGCCAAGATCCAGCAACAACTCTGGGTCACCCCCCAAGTCAGAGACACGGCTCGATCTGAATACTCTTTCCTGACCCTGAGGCCAAACCACAAGCTCTCTGGGCTGGAAGATCCCTCACTGGATAGAGAGGACCCAGGGTCGGGCCCTGGAGGGCTGCAGGCAATGCTGCCCACAGTGTCTGCGCCCGTCAGTCCTACAGACACCTTGTTCCCCGTCCTTGCTTTGTCGCCCTTGACTGAAGGATGGTACCTTTCTCTCTCTCTACACCCAGCACTTGGCACCAGCCAGCATGCAGGTGCTGCTCAATAAATCCTGAAGGAGCGGGATGGATGAGTAGGTGGACAGATAGATGGATGGATGGTGGATAGTGGATGGGTGGATGGATGAAAAGGTGAATGGTGGATGGATGGATGGGTGGGTGGATGGATGGATGGGTAAATGCATGGATAGAGGGATGGTGCGTGGATAGATAAATAGGTGGATACTAGATTAATGGAAGATGAATCAATGGATAGTGGATGGGTGGATGGATGAAAAGATGAATGATGGGATGGATGGATGGGTAGGTGCATGGACAGACGGATGGTGGATGGAGGGATGGACAGGTGGATGAAGAGATGGGTGGATGGATACTAGATTAATGGATGGTGGATGGATGGATGGGCAAGTGGATAGATGGGTGGATGGATGGAGAGTGAAGGAGTGAACGATGGATGAGTGGACAGATGGTGAACAGATGGATAAGGAATGAATGGATGGGGAGGTGGAGGGACAGACTGTGGATGGACGGATGGAGCGTGGAGAGTAGTCCCACTGCCGTGGAAAGACTGAGCGGCTTCCTGAAGCTAGTGAACAGGTAAGGAGTAGAGGTTTGGACCAAGGGGATCTAGGGTGCCCACTTAGGCCAGTCTTGCATCCTCCATGCTGTCCAACTTTCTTAACTCCATTTGCCTGCAAAGTAGCAGTGATGCTCGTGAGGGACGCGGCCACAACATTCACAGGCCACACACCTGGGGCGATGCTGCACGCCACACACGGCCATCATGCTTGTCAGCACCCGAGTCCAGGTCACGACACCCATCTACAGGAAAGGCTGTGGACACTCCAGGGCGCCCGTGAGCTCCAGGGCCTCTGGCAGAAGGAGGGCTGGGACTGGCACCTGTGTCCGCTGCCTCTAAGGCCACCCCTTCCCCAAATGCCACCCTGCGAGGGACAGCTCCTCCACTGGCCAGCCAGGTGACCCTGGACAAGACCGTTCACCTCGGGACAGATTTCCTCACCCATCACGTGAGCAAAACCAAAGCTTCCCCTGGGAGCCTGGCACACGGCCAGGGTTGAGCCCGAGTCAGGGAAGCTTCCTTCGGGCCAGTGCGAGGGGTGGGGGAGGCGGGGACGTGAACCCCGCCCCGGCCCACCCGCTCTGCAGCTCGTTCTGGAACCTGGACCGATTTCCACAAGGGTCATTTCCCTCACTGCACAGTATTACAGGGAAATTCATTTTCTTTTTAGGAGTGTTCTGGGAAATGAAGCAATTAGCATGATCTTAAACCTACGTGTTCTATCAATTGCAATTCAATTACGGCCTTAACTGCGGCGCAGGGCAGACGGCCACTCTGCACAAACAGGGCCCGTGGCTGGGCAGGTGGCGGCCAGCATGGAGCCCGTGGGTCTCGGCCCTGGAGGACTGCAGCCCAGGGGTGGGTGGGGGTGGCCCGGGGCCTGGGCCCATTTCTGGAATCCCTGTCACCACAACCCTCCCGGAGTGAAGCCACCGGCCGGGGAGGCCAGGCCTAGGCTCCCGCCTAAAGGTCACACGGTAAAGGCTGCAGGCTCAGCAGGGCCTGGGTCAGACCACCTCGCTGCCCAGATTTCCAGGCTCTGCCCCGACCTTGGCAGCAGCCGGGCACAGGCCAGCCACACCCAACCCCGACCTTGGTCACCCAGGCCTCTCTCACATGAGGCGGGTCTGGGGGCCCTGCACCTGGCCCTGGTGCCCTTGGACTCAGGGACTCTTAGGAGCCTTTCTAAGGTAACTCGGTCTCCCCGTATTGTGTGAGCACACCTGCTGGTACCCCCACTTTGCATACAGGGCAGACAGGGAAACCGAGTCACCGCGAGTAAGACTCTCCCAAGGGCAGGTGCCTGATAAATCCTGGAGCCAGTAACTGCACCCGAGTTGGGGCTGGCCTAACCCAGGTCACTGCCCCCCCAGGCCCCACCGCTGTGGGTCACCCCTGGCAGTGGGGCACCCCTCGTAGTCACGACACCTGGTCAACACACAGGGACACCTCGTGGCCCAGCTGCCTCCACGGGTGCGGTTCAGCAGCGAGCGCTGGATCTCTTCCCTTGGGCAGGGGCAGCGGGGGCCCGGCTGGCGTGGTGCTGCCCACAGGGATGCAGCCTCAGCGAAGGACAGGGCAGGGAGAGGCGCTGCTGAGCAGGGGTCCCGGTACCCCCAGCTGCCTGCCGGGCTGGAGGCGCCCACCGTACGCACCACGGCTGTGCTGGCTCTTCCCCGTCTGCCAAGGCACTGACCCCCATAACCTGGGACAGCCAGGACGGAACACGGTGTCCCCAGGCCAGCTCACGTTCCGGACTTCGGGGGAGGCCTCCTGAGAGATGCTGTGGTCAAGGCAGTTTTCCAACTCGCTGCAAACATATGAGCCATCGCTGCCAGCCGGCTTCACAGGGTTTCTGTGGCGAGCTGTCCCTAGGACGCTGCCAGGAGCCGTCCCTGGCTCGGCCAGGTCCCTGCCATCGCCCACACACTGTGACACCTGCCAGGCCCCCACCTGGGGCTCTGCCCGGGGCGGAGCAGGGGTGGAAGGCTTCCTGTCCACCCCGGCTGGCCCAGCAGACAGGCAACCTGGAGCAGGGACAGCCTGGCCCGCCGGCAGGCGTGGACGTGCACAGCCGGGCACCTGTGCTCCAACTCCGGAGCCCCCGGTGCGCAGAGGACGGGGAGCTGACGCGGGTGACCCACCCTGGGCCGAGCCCCCGGGGCCCTGCACCGCAGGGCTGCACACCTGGGGGCTTCCCCCTCCCGGCCTCTTGGCCGTCCAGTCTCCTGGCACAGACACACTTCTTTACACCAGGCCTCCCTCTTTTCACAACGCCCGACACTCGGACCCTGCCTCCGAGCAGGGACTCTGGCTGACACCGCAGGAGCAAGGCCGGCCCTCGTCCCCAGCAGACGGTCCCGAGCCCCTGCTTCATCCCTAGACTCACGACCCTCTCGCTCAGCGACCCATAAACATCATTCGTCTTGAACAGAAGCTCGGGCAGGGCTCCTGGACACAGGGACACAAACAACCTGGCCCCCCTCTGGTGTCTGGAAAGTGCTTTCTGCAGAGAACCCCTCCTCCACGTGACTGAGACCCTCTCCCCAGCTGGGACAGACTCAAGGACACCCCACTGTTCATCCAGGACAAGGCCACAGCCCCGCATTGCACTCTGTGCCTCTAACGAGGCGAGCTGACATCAGGTCCAAGGCCTGGTAACCAACGTTGGGCTCGGCTTCTCCCTCCCCAGGCCTGGACACCCCCTGAGCCAGAGAGCCCTCACCCACCCCTCTGCCCTATACACAGGGATGGACCCCTGCTTCCCCCACAGTCCCAGCATTCTCCTCTTGGCAAGGCATCCTCTATTGTGACAATCCTTGTGGATAAAGGCTCTCCTTGCTCAAAAAACATAACTGAGCCATGCTAGGGAGGAATGAAGGATGAGAGGCGGTCCCAGGGTCCCCATGTGCTTCAGTCGGCCCCTCCGGGAGGGAGGGCTGGGAGGACAGGGATGCCTCAGGGGGACACACGTGGGGCCCCCCTCAGGAGGGAAGCAGGATGAAGGACTACGGGGAGGGGCTGCTGAGCCCTTCCAGACCCCAAGCAGCAGCGTCCTGGAAGTCCACAGACCAGCTGGGAGGTCCCTGGGACGGTCTTCTTCACCCAGCTGTGCCTGGGGTTTGCGCCTCCTGCATGACGGCTCCCAGGTGCTGGGACTTCCTGGGGCAAGGGGTTTGCGTCTATCTCATCCCGGCATCCAGGCCGTCTGCAGAATGGATGGGGCAGCGACAGTAGGCAGGCTCTGGGGACGGAGCTGCCCATCCGCCCAGACAGGGCCCCAGCGCAGAGAGGCGTGGGCGGGCAGCCTCCTTCACGCAAATGGGAACCACTGGTGTGGGCAATGGCCCTCCAGTCACTGTGCTGGGCACCTGGGCACCCGGGCCTCGGCCCCTGGAGGAGGACACCAAGGGCACACGAGGCCCAGCTCCAGGGCATGCCTGGGGGGTACATTGGAGATGCGGGTCCCCCCAGGAGCCTGGGTACAAGCCCCGTTCAGCCAGAAGCCTGGTCCTCACCAGGGCGGGGGGCTCGGAGCCAGGCTGGTCACAGGCCTGAGGGAGGGCAGGCCCGCCCAGAAGCCCCCGCAGCCGCCCCAGGACGGCACCCCCGGGGAGGGAGGGCAGCGGCACCAGCTGCGGCGCGTGAGGGCGGCAGGCGCCGGGAGCCTCGCGCCAGGCGTGGGCCCCAGAAAGCGGGAGAGTGGGCGACAGAGAGAAACTCAAAACACCTCAACTTAGTAAATGTTTAAATCATGCAATTATTTTCCTGATTGCTTCTAAAACTAGAGCTCATTAAAAGCTCTCACGGAATCTTCTTTCTCTCCTTCTACTGGCACCGCAGACTAACAGCCCTGCACGGGACACGGTAAAGCCGCGATGCGTGTGCGTGTGCGCTCGCGTGCACCTGTGTGCCCCCCTCACTCCTAGGAACAGAAAGAAATAAAACACCGCCGCACTCTTTCTATTACACAATCTCTTCTTATAATTAGGATCTTGGCAATCATCCACCTATAAACACGACTGTTCCAGTTAACGGAACGCCAAATTTCACTGATCTAGTCACATATTTTAGTCATCTGCTACGTCAACGCCCTGCGCCCCAGGTCTGGCTGCGCAGGGCCGACCTAAGGGAGGGTCGCTGGGCCTTGGGGTCTGCCAGCGGGGAGGCCCCCCTGTCCCCCCACCCAGCCCCAGCCTCGCCCCTCCTGGGCCTGCCAGGCCGCCATGGCAACAGAGCAGCTAAAGTGCTGGGTCAGGTGATACAGCGCTCTGCCGGGGAGGGGAGCAGGGCGCGCAGCCCTCGAGGTGAGATCGGGTGAGGGGGGCCGGGCAGGGGAGCCCAGTGCAGACCCGGGCTGGGAGTGGGTACACGACCTGGGCTCCAGCTCGGTCGGCCAGACGGGGGCCTGGCCAGCCTGCTACCTGCTGGCAATGCCTAGGGGCGCCTGCCCGTCTCATTCGACCTCCCCGGCCCCTGGGAGGCGAGGTGCTGCCCTACTCCCAGACAGGAAGAGCCAGGCTCAACCAGGATTAAGTAAGTGGCTGTGGGTGAGGCAAGGTGGGGCCTATAGGGGCGAGGCAGAGTGGGGTTGCAGAGGTGAGGCAGAGCAGGGCCACAGGGTGAGATAGAGCAGGGCGGCATGGGAAGGTGGAGCACGGCCGCAGGGGTGAGGCAGAGCAGGGCGGCACAGGCAGGCAGAGCAAGACCATAGGGGTGAGGCAGAGCAGGGCCCCAGGGGTAAGGCAGAGCAGGGCGGCATGGGCAGGCGGAGCAGGGCCATAGGGGTAAGGCAGAGCAGGGCTGCAGGGGTGAGGTGGACCAGCGGGGCCGCAGGGGCTGCCTCCTTCCTTCCACACCCGCTCTGGACGCCGCACTCCGGTGGCCGCCTGCACCCTCCCCATCTGGGAGAGGCCGAGGGAGAGGCAGGGGTGGGGGCGGCACCGCGGGCACAGCTCCGCTCCTGCGTCCCACAGCCTGGGCCCGGTCCCTGCCACACGAGCCGCATGGCCGGGCCAAGTGACGCGGCTTCTCCAAGCCTCCGCATCGGCTCTGATAAAACTGGAGCACAGGAGCGCTCACTGTCGCAGGCTTCTGTGAGGGCTGATGATGCATATAAATAAAGGCGACACAGCCCTCTTATTAAGTCACAGATCCGCTAGGAGCCCCAACATGCCAAACTTATTCATCCCTCCACCCACCAGCCATCCATCCGCCGGCCCCCGCGCGGCCCCCACGCACGTCCCTCCCTGCACCCCCAGGCATCCAGTCTTCCGTCCACCCCCCTCTGTCTCCCACCACCCATCCTTCACCCTTCCACTCGTCCGTTTGTTTGTCCGATGAAGAGCTGTCGAGTGCCCAGCGAGTGTCGCACATCGTCTGTGGTGCCGGGAACCTGCGGGGACGAGGACAGGCAAGCATCCTGCCTCCACGGGGCTTCGCTCTCGTGAAGAGAAAAACCGACAACGTGGCCCCTCAGTCAACATGTCACATGTAACAGACAGGCAGCTGGAATGTCTGATGGGCCCACTGAGTCACGACCCGAAGGTCAAGAGGAGTCCTGAAGTTGCTCGAGCGTCTGGAGGAACAGGTTCTGGGCAGGCACGTGCCAGGGCAGCTGGTGGGAAGGGACCGGGGGAGGGTGTACGGCCCGCGAAATGGCACCAGGGGGCTGGGAGCCACCCCAACACGCCTGCCACGCTACTCCCAACAAGGACCCTGGTGCCTCCGCCAAGGGGGGCCGGGCAGGCCTCTGTAGCCGCTTAACCAGCAGGGCCGAGGGGAGGCCGCGTGACCTCCAAGGCTAGATCACAGAAGCACCGTGGACCCCCCACACAGAGAAGCTGGACAGGAAAGTCCTGCCCGGGGACAGGGCTGGGGGTGCGCCCTGCCCTCCCACCCCTGCCCGCTCTGGTTCTGCCCAGGTGAGGCCCCCGCCAGGTGGTTCACCACAGCGCGCTGGCACGGGCCGGCTGACAAAGGTCCTTCCTGTTCCCTCAGCCTCAGAGCTCGGTGTCCTTGCCTCGTCTTACAGACACACTGAAGCTTCCGGAAGGAACCCCTCGGCGCTCCCGTGGCCGGGCAGTGACCCCACCAGGCTTCCCCCTCCCCTCTGCGACCAAGAGCCACCTGAGGCCAGCCACCCCTCCCCTCAAGGGGTCAAGGAAGCCTCCGCTACACCCACAGTGGCCTCTCCGGCCTCCACCTCCTGCCCCCACCACCCCTCCAGGCGCCAGCCTGCCCACCGCCGCAGCGAGGCTGCTCTTCCTGCCGGACCGGCGGCTCTGGTGGTGACAGGCCACAGGACCACGGGTGGTCTTGGCCGCAGCTATGAGGACAACGGACAAGCCACATTCCTGAGGTAGCCCCGTCCCCCGGGAAAAGAAGTGAGGGGCCTCCTCGCCTGCAGCCCGGGCGGCCAGGAGCTAGCTTGGTGGAAGGGGCTGTGCCCCAAAGCCCCCTCTGCGCCCCGTCGCAGGGACCCATCCACCGACCCCAATCCTGCACGTACTGCATGTACGCTGCTCACCTTGGCCCGGCACAGCCCCCCGAGGCCCCCGGCCCGGGAGCCGCCAGCTCAGGCCACATGGGCCCCAGAGTGTGGCCACCCCCCTCAGGAAGGGGTGACCGCGTCCTGCCTGTGTGTGTGTGCCCGGGCTGGCATGGCTCCCTCTGCAGGTCCCGCTGCAGGGCTGTCCAGCCCCCAGGCCGAGCACGGCCGTCCCCCGGGCAGTAAGCAGCTACCCAACAGCCGGGCACAGCTCTCCATGCTGGGTGTCCCCAGAGCTCCACCCGCACACGGGTGCTCCCCGCCCAACTCTAGTCTCCTCACGGAAACAAGAGGAAGAGACCCTCGGGCTCCGCAACACGCCACCGGCCCAACCCGCAGGCTCCGTGGGGGAGCGAGCGGGGCGGGGGTGTCTCAGGCCGGCCAGACAGCGTGGCCCTGCGTTCCAAGGCTCCACACACCCGAGGGCCTGATGGGAGGAGCCGGTACCCCCACGGAGGGCCTGGGACTGCCCCAGACCACGCTGCTAGTACCTGGTGATGGGACGGAGGAGCCGGGCTGGGAAAGTCCAGGCCCAGGAGGCCAGGGGTCAGGGTCAGGGATCAGGGTAGAGCACAGCTGAGTCCAGGCCCCAGGGCAGCTGTGCTAAGGCCTGTGTGTAAGAGCCCTGGCCTGCAGGGCAGAGTGGGGAGGAGCAGGACTAAGGGGTGAGGGGGGCTGAATCAGGCTGAGCAGGGGGGAGTGGGGTGGGGCTGAGCTGGGTGGGGTGAAGCAGGGCTGAAGGGCGGGGGATAGGTGGGGCAGGGTCCTGCAAGGTTGAGTGAGACCGGACAGCACTGAGCGGGGCGGAGCAGGGCTGACCAGGGTGAAGCTGGGCTGAGCAGAGGGGCAGGGCAGGGTGAGGGGGGCAGGGTGAGCCGGATGGGGCAGGGCACCCAGACCCCAGGACCAGGCAGCCCTGCAGGAGCCGCGGAAGCAGCAGAGCCAGACGGAAGCAAGGGGTGAGGGGCTCCGGGCCCCCCTCCCAGCCCTGGACGGCCACACTGCCGAGGAGGGCCCAGGGCCGGGCCAGCAGCCAGAGAGCTGCCTGGACAGGGAGCCCAGGGGCAGCAGCTGAAGGCCCTGGTGGCCACAGGTAACTGCCCACGTGGGGACCGTGGAAGCCAGGGGAGGATGAGAGGCTGCCTGTGGGTCCTCCCCTGGGCAGCGGAGGGCAGCGCAGATGGGGTGCAGGACCCAGGCCTCTGTCTCTGGGGGCAACAGCCACTGTGGCCACCTGCACAGGTTCATTCAACATGGCAAGCCACGGAGGGCCCTGGGCGTCAGGCCTGACGGTCGGTCGGGCAGTAACAGGCTGGCCGCCAAGGCTGGGGGAGGGGGCCTGGAATTGGGAGGGACAAGGGGGAGAGAGGCGGCGGGGGGCACGTCCATGTCCCCCTCGTGCCGCACGGAGGGACACAAGCTCCCAGCTGCTCCCCGTGAGGTTGGCCATGGTGGTCCCCCTGCTGACCCTGGGCTCTGAGGGCTGCAGATGGGACTGGCTGGATTTGGGGGGGGGGGTCCCACACTACCCCAGGTCCTGGGGGGCCTAGAGCCCCATGCCCCTCCATCCTGGCTGATGGGACAATCACCCCGGTAAAGCCCAACCTTTGCCCAGGCCCCACTCACACAAGGGGCTCCCCGGAACCCCATCCTGGGGGCCGCTGTGATCCACACAGTGGGGTCTCCCCAGGGCCCGGCCAGCAGGATGCTGAGGTGCCACCTGAGCTCAGCCTACAGCTCCGCCCTCCGGGGGCCCCCTGCTCAGGGGCTCCTGGCCTGGCCCAGGGTCAGCCCCCACCCCGCCCACGTCCTCACGGCCCTGGGGCCAGCACTGGGTGGGTGGCATCAGCTCCCCAGCACCTTCCTCGAGCGCGGCACCCACTCCTGCCCGCCTGGCCTCCCAATCTCTGCCCCTTCTCCCCAGCATCCACAGACCGTGACAGGGGGCTCCCGGCCCTTCCTACAGGGACCTCAGTTCTAGAGCCAAAGAGGGAAGCAGCGCCCCCTTCCACCTCCTGGGACCCTGGCACCCTGTGTCCTCAGGGGCGACCATGCGCCACCCCTTCCTCAGCGCCTGCGGGAAGCCAGTCTTGCCGAGCCAACGGGGAGGGCCGCAGACACACGTTCCCAGCACAGCGAGCGGCCCGTGTCACACGCTGCCTCCTGCCAGGGCCACGGGCGGGTGAGCCTTCCCTTTGAGGAACAGGAAGGTGTGAAGAGGGGGCTTCTTGGAGGCAGTGGCCGAGGTGGGGCAGGGGCCCCAGAGGTAAGGGGCTGAACCCCGCTTCCCTGAGCAGGGGTGGGGCGTCCACCTCTTTTCAGGGTGGGACAACAAACACAGCACAAGGTCCTGAGCTGGTGACTCAGTTTACCAACTTGCCCGAGTTCCTGTTTTTCTACAAGAAGCTGTTTTCTGACATGTGTCCAGAAACTCACCCCTGGAAGCAGCTCCAACTTCCAGGGGCAGATGAGGAGACCCAGGGGGAAGGATAATGCACCCACGGCCGCTCGCAGGGGCTCAGGGGGCTCGGGCCCCACTGTTGGCAGAGCCACGTCCCCCCTGTGTTCTCAGTGCACTTCCAGCACGCAGGGACGAGGGCTACTGGCACAGTCACACGCACAATCACACCCCCCACACCGGCCAGGCCAGGTCCTCACCTCAATCTGCAGGATGGCCTCCTCACGCAGCCGAATGGCCTCCAGGTCCTCCTCGGTGATCTCCGGGAGCAGCGCCTGCTCCTGGCCCTGCCACATGCCGTCGCCCCCATTAAAGATCTTCTCATCATCAGGCAGCTCAGCAAAAGGGCCCCGGGGACTCTGCTGGCAACAGAGAGAGCAGTTAGCCCCGGTGCGCCCTGCTGCCACCCGGCCCAGGGCACAGCTTCTCCCCCGGCTCACGGCAGGCAGCTCCCTGTCGGGGCCTCAGGGGCCTCCAGGGCTCTGCATGCCCCCCACCCCGAGCTCTCGGGAGGGGTGAGGGCCTACAGCCCGGGTGACGGGGGGCCGCGACCACAGGGCCATTGCCCTGCTGCAGGGGGCGGGGGATATGCTCGCAGGCCTGCTGCAGGGATCAGGGTCAGGTCAGGTGGATGCCCTGTGCCCACCCCAGGCCATCCCAGGCCGGGCTTTGGGGCACACTCGGCAGGCCCCCCCACAGCCCTGCTGGAGCACGGACTCCTCGTGTTCCCTGCCCTTGCCGACACCCAAGAAACGCCCCTTCACGCATGGACACAAATGCAGCTTCTTACAGGGGCTATGAGCCCACCGAGAGCCCGTTCAGGTCACAGCCGGGGTCTAGCTGCCAGGCGGGGGCGTGAGGTGGAGGCCTGGCCTCCCACACGGCAGGGCACAGTCACCACCAGGGACTGCGTGTCCTGCACACGCCTTCGCTGAGACCCGGCCCCGGGGAAGACGAGCCGGAGGGCTTTACGTCACTCCATTCTGTACTGATTGCTTTAACTTACCAAATCCTGGAATTCAATAAAATGAGGCTTTTCCCTTCACTTAACTATTTGCTCTCTGATAGGACACTGAGTACAGGAGAGGCAACGTCCTCCCCTGGGAGTCAGGTGTCAGGTCCTGAGAGAGTGCAGGGATGCCTGTGGGGCTCTGTCTCAACTCTGGACGCCCCGCAGCTGAGGGGGTGCAGGAGGTGGGAACAAGCCCCACTCCAGAGCGGTGGCTTCATGCGGAAAATGTGCCACAGCAAAGATGACCATGTGCCCGCCTCAGCCCCTGCCCCCATCAGAAAGCCAGACAAAGGCTCACAACCCCCCCCCCCCAGGTCCACTGAGCTCTGCTTCATGTCAGGGGTGGGACGTGTGCGTGTGTAGGAGAAGGAAATGAAAGGACAACACAAAAGGCTGGAGGATGGGCAGAGCCACCCGGCGACCCTGCACTCCGCCACGGCTCCTTGGAGCCGGGGGTCTCCGACACTCTGAGCGCTCTGCGAAGGAGCGCTGAGCCCATTTCACAGACGAGGACACTGAAGCCGAGAGCCCGAGGAACCCGGAACAGGCAGGACGAGAATGTGGGGCTCCAGGCCCCAATTCCAACAGAGAGGGGCTGGAGGGCTGGACGTGGAGAGGACCCTGCACAGGTGCCGGGGTGCGCGGGAGCCTGGGGGGATGGGCCCCGAGGAACAGACCCTGGCTGGAGCTGGGCGCCCCCTCAGCTGACTCCGCCCCAGGCCGACCCCACCCCCAGATGACTCCGCCCCCACCTAACAGCAAACTCTCCCAGCTGACCCCGCCCCTGCCTGACTCCGCCCCCAGCTGACCCCACAAGATTGACTCCAGCCCCACCTGGCTCCACCCACAACTGACTCTGCCCCCGTCTGACCCCGCCCCCATCTGGCCCCGCCCCCACCTGACTCCGCCCCCATCTGGCCCCGCCCCATCTGGCCCCGCCCCCACCTGACTCCGCCCCCATCTGCCCCCGCCCCATCTGGCCCCGCCCCCAGCTGACCCCGCCCCCAGCCTCACCCTCCTGGGCTCCTCTCCTGCCCACATGCTGACCCTGCCCACACACAGCACCCTCCTCCTGCCCAGAGAGTGCACCGGCACAGGGACAGACGGCAGGTACAGCTGCCACCCTGTCACCCAAGGCAAGCCCCGAAATCTCGTCGAGCCCCTCCTACGTGTGTCTGGGCAAGGGGCCAGGATGGAAACACAGGGCTGGACATCCGTCATGCTCCTCCCTCTGCAGGCTCCACGTCTCCAGGACACTCCACGCTGGTCAGCCCGGAAGGAGGCCTCTGAGGTGACCACCTGCCTGCTCTGTCCCCTCCCTTTGTGACAAAGCCACCTTCCTACCCCCCTGTGCCACTCAGGGCCACGTGGCAGGTGGCCATGTGCCAGCCCAGCATGGCCCACCGGGCAGCCTTCAGCTGGCCTCGGCAGCAGGGAGACCACCACCTCTCCCACAGACCCACAGGCGCTCAGGACACACGCTGGCCTCCCCGCGCCAGGCCTGAGATACTGCGGACAGATGGCAAAGGGACACATGGACTTGGCTGTGCACAGAAACCACAGCACACAAACAACGACTCGCACAGTTCTGACGAAGGCCTGCAGGAGGCCCAGGGGCCACGGGAGCACCACCAGCAGTGGGCACGGCAGGGGCAGTGTGGGAGGCCGGGTGCCTGTGCAGCGGCCCGGACGTCCTCTAAGGTGGGCACGCTCACGCTCAGGTCCAGAGGGCGGCGCTGCGGGCCCCCCAGGGGGAATGGTGAGGCCCCCACAGACCCAGTTCTCCTTCCAAAGCCGATGCTCTGCCCCCAAGCACACTACCACGGGTGGAACCTCTTCCCCCAGAGTCGGCACAGGCCTTTACAGAAATAAATACGTGAATAGATGAACATAAAATAAAAGATCTAAAAAATCTGTTGACAAGCGCTACTGGTCCAAGGTGGCAATTACCACCTCCCCTTCCTGGTGTGGGCGGGAGGAAGTGAGCGGTGCCCAGCGGACAGCAGCAGGAGCGGCTGGCACAGAGCCGAGCCACAGCTTCTGGCCCACACCGCGCTCTCAGGGCCTCAGTGTCCTCATCTGCAGGATGGGACAGCGGCCCCACGTCCCCAGGCCCTCACCACACCGCTGCACTAGTCTGCCTGTCCTGCCTCCCAGCCGGGCACCACACACACACTCGCTCTTGCCAAAAGGGACCCTGTGGGGTTCTCCTTGCTAACCACTCGCACCTCAGCCCAGACGGCAAGGCCCAGGGTACAACCCTCGTTGGCTGTGCCACCCTGGCAGTTCCTTAGTTTCTCCTCCCCCCAGTCCCCACCCCCACAGAACGGGGCTGACATCCCCGCCCCAGAGTCAGGGCAAGGAGTGAACAGGACACCACCTCACTGTCTCAGCAGGTGCACATGAAGATGACGTGCCCCCGGGAGCACGACGGGAAGCCGTGAGGGACTATGCTGCCCCCAGTGAGGGCGAGCTGGGGGACAGATGCTGGCACCCGCCCCCAAGAGCAGCGTGGGTACCACCGCCCCCAGGGGCCTGTCCCAGGTCACACAGCCAGCCACTCCACTGGGGTGGAGGCATTCGGGAAGCCTCTCAGGTACACCTGACAATCCCCGTGGTGAGAGCTGCTCGAGGGCCCCTCGTCTGTGCACCCCAGGACAGAAGTGCAGGAAGGCCACTCCACGGAGTGGAGCCTGCAGAGGGAGGAGCATGACGGATGTCCAGCCCTGTGTTTCCATCCTGGCCCCTTGCCCAGACACACATAGGAGGGGCTCGACGAGATTTCGGGGCTTGCCTTGGGTGACAGGGTGGCAGAAGGAACTGGAAAAGCCACAACGACTTGGAGAGACCAACCAGCAGAGCGGTCAAACACTGGGTCCGTGGGGGCCTCACCATTACCCCTGGCGATGGGAGCATCACAGGACATTACGTGTAACCTTCCCTGGAGTCTGGGGCTCCGTGGAAGTGACCCGGCGGCTGACGGCCAAGGGAGCCTGCACGCCCTCACCTGCACAGGTATGGGCCAGCCCTCCCCGAGCGGCCTGGCTCATGACAAGTCAGGGCAACGAGAAATGGCAGGACACCTGATCTCCTGAAAGGATCAGAAAGCGCCCCTTTGTTCTCCTCACAAAGGCCCAATTTGGGGATTAAGGATTTGCTGGCAAGGCGCTGGGGCCAGCGAGGAGGGGACAGCCGTGTGATGGTTTTCCAGCTCGAGAGGCCGCCAACAAAGACGGCTTTCTCCTCCCTCCAAGGCCGATGGTTTGGATCCTGCTCTGTACGGAAGAAACCCACAAACCAACGTGACTGCCGGGCCGTGGAGCTGAGAGCGGTTTCCCGTGAGAAGAGCCGAGGTGGGAGGATGCGCAGCAGGCTCCCCGGGTTCTCTGGGGCTCTGGGAAACGGGCCACTTTCTCGCGCACTCCGACCCCGGGCTCTCGCAGGAACGTCCATGACCCCGGTGGAGGGGCAGGGGTCAGGGTGCGAGCCAGTCACAGGCTTGGGAAAACCACTCCTGTTTAGCAGCCCGAGGCCAGTCATCAATTTCTCCAAGTAATAAATGTTTGTTTGTTAGCTGATGGAAGTTTCTGGACACCCGGCAGAGCCCAGAATGTCAGAACTGGCATGACCGCGGTGATCGTTCCCCTGACACCCACATGAAATAACAGCACCAGCGCCCAGAGCCAGGGGCTCACCCACCCACCCTGCCCCCGCAGGGAAGCACGATGCATTTCCAGCTAACACATGAAGATGAAGCACGTCCTTCCCGCTGTGGCCGCGAACACGCGGAGCTGTGGTGGAAACCCACGCCGAGCCGGCTGATGGCAGCGCAGACTGCCGACTGTCCCCAGCGAGGGGAGGAGCCAGCGCAGACACACCTGGCGCTGCCCGCTGGCTGGGCCCGACGGGGTCTGAGACTGACCCGGGGGAGGCTGCCGCAGGCCCGGGCCCTGAGGGCCGACTCGGGAGGGCTGACCTGTTCACGGCCACGGCCGGCGCTCGGCTCAGGTGGGAGCCGGTGGCAGGGGGCGCCCCTCACTGCCGCCAGGCCCGCCAGCCTGCAGACAGCAGCCCCAGAGTCTGCGAGGTCAGTACCACAGCAATCCCTGCGCTGAACAGGGTAATATGTCATCGTACTGTTTACAGTTTGCAAAATTCCTGGAAATCATCTAATCTTTTATAATTTCTCAGAAACACTGCTGACCGTTTTCTTCCTTTTTAAAAAAATTTACTGAGATACGACACGTCTGCAGTCCAATGCACAAATCACAAGTGCACGGGTCTCAATTCTTACAAAGGAAAGACTTCCGGGCACGACACGGAACGCTGCCGGGACCCCAAACGCGCCCCTCAAGCCCCCCGGCCATCACGCTGCCCCCAGCCACGGAAAACACCGTCTGGCTCCTAACACTGCCCGTTGCGTTGGCCTGGCTTTGACCTCTGTCCTCTCTGGTTTCGTTGGTTCCACACTCTGAGATCACGCCGGTGGGCCTTGCTGGCGACAGCTGGCTCTTTGTGGCGCTACAGGCTCCGTGCGTGAAACCAGCACAAATGATCTGGCCGTGGCACCGCGGGCTGGCTGCCTTCCCAGCGCTGTGCTGCTGCGTGTCAGTGGCTACGAGCGTCCTTCTGTGGGATTTCGGGTGAACACACGTGCATCTCCACCGGCCGTGCCCTTCGGGGGGTGGGGACTGCAAGGTCACGGGAGAGAGAACATGTGAATCCGGGAAGAGTTTCAGTGTCCAGAGGGGAGGCGCCCACTTGCACTCCCATGGGGCGTGCACAGGCTTCCAGGTGCCCCGCATCCTCCCAGCACTGGGTATCCTGCCACGAGTCTGCTGCTTTTAGTGCTCTGTGGGCGCAGGGGGATGTGTAGTGACCAGGCATCATGGGCTCACCTGGCCTGCTTCCGGTGACATCTGCTGAGCACACATTCCTGCACTTTCCGGCCACGTGGGCCCCCCCTAAGATGTGCCTAAGGCTTTTGCCTTTTTATGTTTTTGAAATGAGTAGTCTTTTGTTGATTTGTGAGAGATGTTCACCTAATACGGACATCAGTCCCTTCCAGACACGCGTACGTAAACACGTGTCACACTGCGGGTTCCCTTTCCCCTCGCTTAGTTAAGAGTGTGTTAACCTAAGGAAGTCAAGCTGACCTTCTTTACACTTGGTACTTTTTCTTCCACGGAAGAAATGTCTGCTCACCAAAAAGATGTGAAAACAGACTCCTATGGCCTCTTCCAGAAGCTTCATTGCCTTATCTTTCACGTGTAGGTCCACGATCCAGCTGAAGTGCTTCTTGTGCGTGGGGTAGGTTACAGTAAAGGACCTGCTGGCGATGGCCATCCTGTGCACGCACCGTCCTCCTGGCCCCTCTCAGCCACGGCCTGGAGCACTTTCTCACCAAGAGGCAGAGGCTTCGCAGCTGTGCCAGGCTTGCTGCCACGTATGACAACGTCTTTCCCTGTTTCCGACCCGGCGCAGACTCCTTTGTTCTGCTACAGCATCGGGCGGTCACATGGCACCTGGCCAAGCCCAGTGCTGCGCCTATCCCTGCGGGGAGGGGACGGGGACCCTCTGCTGCGGCGCAAAAGGGATGTGCGCAAGCCAATGGCCCTGCGTCAACCACCAGGAGGGACCCGCTGGCCACAGGGGACCATGCCCCCCGCGGAGCTGATCTTGCTGGCTCGTCTCTGCGGGGACTGAATGCGCTGTTTCCCTGGTGATTCCGAGATGCAAGAGTAGGAGTATTTGGACTTGGACTCGCCATTTTCTCAACGGGGTCCTCTTTCCCAATTCAAACCCTGGCCAGTGCAGCGTCGAGCCCCGAACAGACCCTCCATCCCCACGGCACGGCGGCGCCCTAGCTCAAACAGCCGTTGGAAGGCTTCCTCCGAGCCCGGATGCGGGGCATCGCTCTTCAAATTTCCTCTGCGCGCTGTCCTCCGCGGGCGCACACGCTGTCTCCTCGTATACGGCCCGTTACAATCGCTGTGAGCCCGGAGTTTATCTGCAGACTCCTCCGCCCTTTCCAGTAACGCAGCGGCGCTGTCTCTGATGCAGCCTCTTCCTCCCTAATTCCCACACCTCTCACTTCTGTCCCCGGTCACAGTGCCCTGGACGCGCCCTCCAGCACGCGAGGAAGAGAAGGACCAGACACCGAGTCTCGTCCTCAGTCTCGGGAGCGAGGCTTCCAACAGCTCAGCAGTACGTGTGGGGCCGACTGCAAGGCTCTCGAAGACGCCCGTCATCAGATGAGAGGCACTGCCACGCGCCAGCTTGCTGAGAGCCCTCGGTGGGCATTGGATTTTACCAAGTGCTCTTCTTCTTGCTTTATTGAGATGGTGGAGTGGATGTTCTTACTCTAGGAACGTGGCAGCTCAGGTGGGTTATTTCTGAACGTAAAGCAGCCGTACACCCCTGGAACAAGCCCCGCTTTGTAACCATGTGTGACCCTTCTATGTATTGCTAGATCCAGCCTGTGGGTGGTCTTACGGTTTTTGCTCCTATGCTCACAAGAGAACACACTCCTTTCATTTTGGTGACACCCTTGTAAGAATTTGGCATCACGGTTTGCTGGCCTCATAAAGCAAGTTGGGATGTGGTCCCTCTTTTTAAATTGTATTTAAGAGTTTGTACAAACTGTTAACACTTATTCCTCAAGTGTTTGAAAGAATTCACCAATAAAATCTTCTAGGTCTGGGGACGTCTGGGCGGCTCAGTGGTGGAGTGTCTGCCTTCAGCTCAGGTCGTGATCCTGGGGTCCTGGGATCGAGTCCCACATCAGGCTCCACGCAGGGAGTCTGCTTCTCCCTCTGCCTGTGTCTGTGTGTCTCTCATAAATAAATAAATAAAATCTTTTTAAAAATCATCTAGGTCTGAAGTTTTCTTGCTAGGATTTCTAACAATGCCAATTATTTAATTATTGATTTTATTTATCATTTCTATAATAAATACTGGACTTGCCAGACTTTCTTTTTTTTTAAGAGATTTTATGTATTTATTCATGAAAGACCCAGAGAGAGAGGCAGAGACACAGGCAGAGGGAGAAGCAGGCTCCCTGCAGGGACCCTGATGCAGGACTCGATCCCGGGACCCCGGGGTCACACCCTGAGCCGAAGGAAGATGCTCAATTGCTGAGCCACCCAGGTGCCTGTCCAGATTTTCTGTATGTCTTGGTAACTTACGTTTTTTCTAAAAAAAAAAGAAAAATTATATTTCACCTACACTCAAATTTACTGACATAAATTCTATCATAGTGTCTTCATGCTTCTATTTTTCCTGGTGTGTAGCATCCATGATCTAGTCATTGTCATTCTCAATCCTAGTAATTTGTATGTTCTCTCTGCATCAAAACTAATCTTGTGGGATTTATTAATCCTTCTAAAACAAAGACAAATTTTGGCTTTGTTGGATTTGTCCAATACACATCTCCTATAAATTACACTGATTTCTGCTTTTCCCTATGTATTTTCTTAGAATTTAGCTTGTTGTTGCTTTTCTAGCTTCCTGAGATTGAGAATTAGCTCTGTGATTTTCACACTTTCTTCTCTCTGAAGAAAGCATTTGGAGCTCTGCTGTAGCTGCATCCAAGTCTGGATTTGTTGCATTCTCTTTGTTGTTCACTTCACGATGGTTTCCAGTTTCCACTGTAATTTCTTCTCTGATTCACAGGTTCCTTCAAATTGTATTCTTTTCATTCCCAACCTTGGAAATTGCCTTTTTGTTATCATAGATGAATTTCATCGCACCAATCCGAGAATGTACTCGGGGTCACGTCAACCCTCTTGGAACCTGCGGAGCCTGGTTCAAGGTCCAGCACGCACTGTGCACCTGGCGGGAACACACACTCTCCTGCGCTTGGTTACTGTGTCGTAAGCGACTCCTGGTAGGAGTGTGCTCGCTAATCGCATCGGCTGAGTCGTCTAGATCCTCACTGAGCTTTCCTGTTTCCTTCATCAGTCATTTCCGGAGCTGTGTTACATCTCCACCTGTGACTGTGGATTTACTGTTTTTCCTTTTATTACTATCAGTTTTGTCCTATGTTTTTGAAGCTATGTTATTCAGCACAGATACAGAACTGTGTCCTACATCTGAATGGCCACGCTGTCCTGGGAGGCGCGCCCGTGTGTGCAGGAACAGAGTCGCTCACCCTCACACAGGCACGGGGCACCAGTCGCCTTTGCATTGTGGCTTCACGGTGTATCTTTCTCCATCCTCTAACTCTCACACTTTTCTGGATTTATATTTAACCAAGTCTGACAATCTGTGCCCCATCATCAGAGGGGCCAGGCCATTCTAATGGAGTTATAAACAAATTTGGTATGAATCTACCATCTTACAACTTGTTTCCTGTTTTTTTTATTTTTTCTTTTTCTTTTTCTTTTTTTTTTTTTTTTGGCTTTCTTTCAAATCAGTCAGGCTTGTTTTATCATTTCATATGCTCCTTTAGCTTACTTTGTATTTCATGTTCTTGTGTTGTCCTTTAGCATCACCCACATAACACGAGATGCCCCTCTGGTTTACTGCCAGCTGCCACAGGCCAGGGCTCCTGTCACATCTCTAGGACGCAGACACCACACGCTTTCACACGGCTCAATCCTCCCGGGCTACTGCTGGCCAAGCTCTTCCACTTGCTCTGCGTTGAAGCCCCGCAGGTAGAGAGCATTACTCAACAGCCAAGATGAGCTCAGATGAGTCCACACGTCAGTGTTTCCAGGACGTGCCGCCCCTTCCCGCTGCTGCACATCCACCTGGGACCACCTTCCCTCCGCTACTGTCAGAATTCGTCAGTGATAAGTTCCCACAGCTTATGTTTCTCTAAAGATGTTTTTGTTCTACCTTTGTTCTGAAAAGTATTTTCACTGGATGTAGAATTCCACGTGAGCGATTTCTTTCTCTCAGCGTTTTAAAGATGCCTCCCGGTCATCCCCCAGCTTCCACCCTAGAAGTCGGGCATAAGTCTTGTCACTCCACAAAAAATAACGTGACTTCTTGTCTCGGGCTTTCATCTTTGTCTTTGGTTTTCGAAATTTTATGATGATTCAAGTCAGGGTAAATTTATCCTGTTTATCACAGGAGTTCTTGGAAAATTCTCAGCTGTTACACTATCAGACACTGTCTCCCCGTTCCTCTAGGACTCCAGGCGGACTCCCAGGAGGGCCGGTCGGGTACAAGACGGTCCCGCACAGCGAGCAGAACTGTCAGCATCCGGTACTCTGTGCTGGGCCTGTGCCAGAGAACTAAGGTCAAAATGCCAGTTTCATAAAGGCTCTTTGTCATGTCAGACCCCCTTGGCCAGGGCCTCCACGGGCTCCGCCCTGAGCAGAGAGGGCCCTGGATGTGGTGCCATCACCTGACGCCCACGGACACAGTTGTCACTCAGCACCCACCTGCTGTTTGCCACCCCGCTGGGCCGTGGGAAGCAGTGCTCTGGACTTTTCTGCAATTTTCTGTAATAGGAAGAACGGAAAAGGTGGGGAGGAGAGAAGAAGGGGTCAGATGAGCACCAAGGAGGGGACAATGGCCGGCAGCAGAGCACACCTTCGGCTCCGTGACAGGATGGAGCTCCCCTGGGCCTCGGGAAGGCTGGGTGCTGGGCGGGGCTCTGCCAACAATCGGGTGGATGGCCCCCTCCCACGTTGAAGCCCTGGGTCTCAGTGTCCTCACCTGTCAGAACAGGGGACACCCGGTCTTCCCACCCGCCAGATGCCTCCCAGGCAGCACCCGAAGGTAAATCTCCTTCACTACGCAGGCTCAGAGGTTGTGGCTCCCGGTAACTACCGAACGTCCACAGGCCGGGCCCCTCCTCTGCTCTGGGGGATGGAGCCACACTAGGCCAACCCAGAGTGGGAGCCCACGGGCCCGAGGCCCACCCAGCTGGTCCACCACCGCCCCCGAGGGGCCTCACCTTCTGTACCACGCCATAGCGCTGAATGGCATCCGAGAGCTGGGTTTTCAGGCGGTCCAGCTGCAGACACTCCTGCTGCAAAGAGAGAACGTGGGCTATGAAGGCAGCTGAGGCCTTGCCTGCCCCGTGGCCTCCTCCATCCCCAGAGTGCTTCTCGTACCCCCCTCCCTCAGGGCACTGGCTGCGCTCGCCCCCTCCTGTCCATCTCAGCCTCACGCCACCATCACTGTCTGCTGTCAGAACTGGCTCATCCCCGTCTCCTTCTTCCCCAACGGCTCACAGCATCACACACCAGCACGGGCTGCTGGCTCCGCAAGCCAGCTGCAGACACCACCCCCACCCAATCCCACACACGTCCTCAACACCGGCCGTGGAGCACCACACGCAAGTCTGTCTGGTCCCCACAATGACTCACTCAGGTGACAAGGGTTATGATTTCTACCTGGCAGCTCAGGAGGCCTCAGCCCGAGTTCTAAGTGGCCCATTCACGGCCACACAGGTGGTGGAGCCAGGCCGCTGACCCCAGGGCCCTGCGGCTAATCACAGCATCAGAAGTGTGCTCACCAAACCTCCCTCTACTGCCTGGCACTCAGCAGCACACACAGCCCCCACCCTTCCACCAAAACAGGACTTCACGTCTCGTTTGTCAATGCACCCCAGTGCCCAGAATGACACCTGGCACAGAGCGCATGCTCAGGACATACTGCCAAGCCAAGGAATGGACAAGTGAGCCCTGAAACCAGGCACTGCCTGCTGGGGTTTGTGTGAGCCGCCCAGACCAACTGTCATGTCTCTCCGTGAGCACCAGCACAAAGCCACACCGATGCCCAGTGCCTTGCACCAGGTCAAGGATGTGGGCTCCTGCTCCTCCCCTATGGGCTCCTGCCCGGGCACCCTCCCCACCCTCCAACCTCCCAGGAGGGCCCTGTCTGCCTCCCGGACCCTGCATCTCAAGTCACAGACAGCCCGCCCCTGCCGGGGGGCCTTCTGTCGACCTCCAACAGGAACTCAGCCCCTGGGCTTGGGGCTCGCCCCTCTACCACCGACCGCCAACACCGCCATGCAAGCCCCCACACAACAGCTACAGCTGCACCGCAGCCTGGCCATGATGCAGGGGCACCAGCTCTCCCAAGGTCACTTTTCAGGGGCACTTGGTGGCAGTGGGGCCTCGAGGTCCCCGTGTGACTGCAGCTTGGTGGAGCCTGGTTAGCGTCCAGGGGAGGCCCCTGTGAGTGGCACATGTGTGCCCCAGGGCAGCGCTGAGGGCCCAGGATCTCTCAGTGCCCTCCGGCCGTGTGATCCAGCAGCAGCCCAACGTGACTGCACAGTCTCTTCTCTGCAGGAGCAGTCAGCAATTCCAGCCCCTCCCCGGTAGGCTGTCCTACCTCGGAAGGGGAGACCTCCCAGGGGACCTCATCTGTGTCCTCCCCCAGCATCTCACACAGAGTAAGCATCTGCTGGGTTCTTAGGTGGGCGGATGGGCGGACAGACAGGTGGGTAATGGTTGGGGACAAAAGGAAGGACACATTAAGCTAAAAGCGATCCCTTGAGTCCCCAAGGAACTCAAGCACTGGTTCTCAGCCATCGTGGTGCATGCAGGTGACCGCGTGGACCGTGGACCCAAACAACTCAGAGCTGCAATCTAGCCGAGATTCCTCCCGGGTGCAAGGTTTCGGGCAGGGCACCTGCTGAAGGACGGCCAGGAGCACCCAACGTGCACAGAGGTGGGGGGGGGGGTGGGAGGGGCCGGAGACAAGCTCTCAGATGAGTCAACAAACAAATGGGTGGAGCCCACAGAGGCCAAGGGCAAAGAGCAAAGCCACACGGGAGAAGCTGCACACCAGTGCCAGGACCGAGAAAGCCGTGTGGATGCTGCTGCTGGGTGTGCTTCCTCCTCCGTCGAAGGGGCACAGCCATTTCCAGCAGCGTCTGGGACCAGGCACTTGCGTGTCGTCCTGAACGACCAAAGGCCATGGTTGAACCGTGCACAGAGTAAAGCGCGGTGCCCATCCCAGGGCCAGCGGCAGCGGGCACACCTCCACCCGTCATGGACAGCAGACCCCTGCTCCCCGACGCTCCTTCTGGCATATTCCAATAATCGAAGCATAACTCAGCCTCTGGAGCTGGGCCTACTTGTTCACTAGAGTGCACCCGAACTTTCCTAAGTAGAACGCACGATTCTGACTTCACGGTTCATAACTGCTAGTTGCGCAGCCGTGACCGCCAGCTGGCTTCAGAGCATTTCCATAACCCCAGTTGTTCCTCGGGGCCCCTGTGGCTCATCCCAGCTCTTCTCCAAGCCACGCAAGCCCCAACCCCTGCTGTCGGCACAGGCCTGCGTTTTCTGGACACTTCACATGAACTGGGCCATACAGCATGTGGCTTCTGCACTGGCCTCTCTCACTTAGCGGACCACCGTGGTCCTCAGGTGGCAGCAGCGTCAGCTTCTTGGACATGTCACCAGAAGCTCTTGTGCACCTTCCACGCCACGGCCCAACCTCTGTCTGCAGAGGCCAGACTCCAGCGTCCTAGGCTTGGCAGGCACCCAAGTCTGCTGATGTGGTGGGAAGGCGCCCTGGGCACCAGGTGATGAGCAAGGAGCTTTACCCATGAACACGGCCCCTGGCGCAGGGCAGCTGAGGGGCTGAGAGTATCTGTTTTGTGACACATGCCCCCCAACCTCTGGAGAACGGGATAGGGCGTGGATAACAAAGATGGGGACGTGCTGACCTAGCAAAGGGGGGTAGAGGGAAGTAAGAGGCCAACGGTGAAGGAGATGCAGAGGGGCCGCGGTGGGGGACGGCACAAGGTGATGGGATGAGGGTCAGGGCCGTGAAGGGGGCTGTGGCACCGAGTATGGTGGCAACTGTGCCCACGGCGATTATGTCTGTGATGATGGGCGAGGATGGCAGTGCCGCAGTGACAGGCTGGGGGGCAGGGAGGTGGGGGAGGGGGAGAGGTGTGTGTCTGTTCAGATGACCCGGCCAGGACACCACGGCAGCGCCCAGCATACAGTGGGCGCCCAGCTCGCACATCGAGCGCCGCCTGCGCAGCTCACCGGCCAAACCCAGGCAGTGCGGGCACCCTGGGCCCAGCGGCCTCCCCGGGCCCCACCCTCCGGCCCCCCACGGCCTCCAGGACCACGTACCCGGGAGCAGCCCCGCAGGAGCTCCGTCATCTGCTTCACGGCGCCGGTGCTGGCCGCGACGGTCTTGTTGGTCTCCTGCTGCGCCGCGTGCCTGAGGCGGGCAGGGTGGAGGCGGGAGAGAGAAGACAGCGAGCGGGACAGGGTGGGGACGGGTGGAGGGGTCGGCCACAGGCCACGGGCAGGGGAAGTCGTGGCGGATGCGGGGTGGGGGCGGCAGAGGGTGGCGGGGGTAGGGGGCAGGGGACCACGTGGGGAGGGGGAAACGGGAAGGGAAGAACCAGAGCCATGGGAGGGGGTGAAGGTCGGAGCCCCAGAGGGACAGACACACCCACAGACGGACAAGGCAGCGGGGAGCAGAGAAGCAGGGCAGCGACAGGGGCAAGGAAGGAGGGAGAGAACGACACGGGTGAGGTGCCGCAGTCAGGACCCCCGCCCCGCGCGGCCGCGGCACCCCCACCACGCAGGCCCTCTGGTCTGGGGGTCAGTGCCTGCCCCTCTGAGCAGGCCCCGCCGTGAGCCTTCCCTGGGGAAAGGCTCCCCTTGGGGTCAGCAGGGTCGGCAAGCTGGGGGAGCGCGGTGGCCTCCAGGGGCTGCGATGACACCCCCACCTCCAGACCCAAAAATGCTAGAGGCCGAGCCCAGGGTCTCCCCAGATCCCAGCTTATGGTTCTGTGCGTGACCTGGAAGGAACTGAGAAGACCAGCTCCTCACCTGCTTGGGGTTGACCCCTGCTCCCCACCCCCGGGCTCCCTGGGGACGGGGTGAAACCTGCGGTGGGCAAACCCTACCCTCGGGCCCAGCAGACACCACAGAAGAGCCCTCCCGACCCTTCCAGCTGCAGCCTGATGCCCCCCTTGCTCCTTGTGGGGCCCGTGTGGCAGGGCTGGGGGTGGGGGCACCATCTGACCTGGGCCTGGGTGCCTGACACCTGCCCTGGGCCTCACAGAGGCAGCGGCATGGAGTCGGGGTGCGGGGGCTGTCTGTGGGGAAGGGTGGGGGCCGCGGGATGGGAAGGAGCCCCTAGGCCAGCCTGGGAGGCGTCTGAGCACCACCAGGCCTCCAACAGGTTACGGCAAACTGCAGAACGTGTGGTTTCCCCTCAGATCCACTCACATCGGCGCCACCACGGAGCCGCCTGTCCCCTGGGCTGCACCTCCTCCCTCGGCCCCCACGCTCCTGCCCACCCCGTGGAGGCGGGCACCCTCTGCCCTCCTGGAGCCCTCCCTGCGTGGGGCCACCTGCCTGAGGGGCTTTGGGGCTCCTCGCCCCCCGGCCCCCGACCGCTGTGTCTGAGCCTAGACTTCAGGCCTCTCCCCGTGCTCGCCTCCTGGCCTGACATCTCGTGTGCGTCACTGTCCCACAGACACCCTGGCCTGGGCCTCGGCTCGCCAGGCCCCCCCACAGCCCGCTGGGCACCTCCAGCTGGCTGTCCAGGGGGCGTCTCAAACTCCACATGCCAAAACCGGCCCTGCGCCCCCCCAGCCGGCTGCGCCGTGGGCTCACCCCCAGCAACTCCCACCCTCCAGTCCTTCCGGCCCTTCCCAAAGCCTCTCTCCTCTCGTTCCTGAGAGCCACACGACACCCGGACGCTGACCCAGATGCGGGCCGCCTCTCGCCCACTGCTCCTGCTTGCCCCGACCAGACTCCCGGCCGCCCCAACGCCCAGCGCTGCATCACACCCGATGGCACCCCGTAGCTGGGGCGTCCTGCATGGGAGTCGGGCCACCTTCTCCAAACCCCAGAGCTCTCTGGTGCTGCGGCGTGTTCCAGTGGAAGCATGTTCCCCACTCGTGTCACATGGTCCCCCTGTTCTCACCGAGCTGGACAGACCTCCCTGCCTGTGACCTCCCTGCCTGTGCCCCACTGCTACCTCTGCCGCCACCCTGAGGGACGGGAACGGGCAGCCAGGCCCAGGGTTTGTGACCAGGAACAGCCGCCTGGACACAAGACACTGGAGGGACGAGGCAGGGGCCAAGGGCCTAAGTCGCAGAGGCCACCTCCCCCAGGGGAGCACACCCCCACCCCACGCGCCCCTACTCCAACCGCCCTCTCTACTTCTGCCCTATCCCCACCAACCTCCCAGCAGGGAACTCGTCACCAAGTGCCCTCACCCCGCCCTGCTGCGCCCACAGCCTCGCGGAGCCTCCAGCTAGGACACAGAAGCAGCGCGTGGAGACCATCCCTTTCAGGGATCGTGAGAGCCAACGTCCTCATGTTTTGTTAAGGATTTCTGCTACTCTGTTTACGAGCGATGTGCACTCTCTTTCCTTGCAGTTTTTGTTCAGGTTTTCGCGTCAGCACAGCACTGACCTAGGAAAGCTGAGCGCCTGGTCTGTGTCCTGGGGGAGCGCGTGGTGCTGCTACAACCTCTGCCCAAATACCTGACGGTGCAGCCATGTGTTCCTGGGCATTTGTGGGACCGTCTGTAAGGATGTGTGGAAGCCCTCGGAAGCCCTCAGATCGACACAGAGAGCTACTCAGGCTTTCCCTTTCTTCTGGAGTCAGAATTCGTGTGTTTCAAGAAATTTTTCTGGTTCATCTTAGTTCTGAAATATCAGTTTGTTGTCATAATAGATTCACAATATTTTCTAATCAGTCTTGTCATGTTGGATCTGGAATCTTGGTCTCTCTCTTATTCTTTTTTTGTTTCTATTACTGGTTTCTGTTATATTTTATTTGTTAATGAACTTTACTACGTCTGCATGCTCACTCTGCGTCCTTTGTGACTGACGTGCTGGCTTTGGAGGCAGCCGCTAAGATGTTACCCTTCTGTCTTCTGTGCTGTGAGCTGGTGAGCCCTGCTTCGCCTTCCAGGGCTGCGCTCACGGCGTCTACGGCTCTCATTCCTCGTGTCTGCACCAGACACCCTGTCACGTTGTGAGTGGGGCTCTATGGGGCTCTTTATTAAAACGAGCAGCATGTGGGACACCTGAGTGGCTCAGCAGTTGAGCATCTGCCTTTGGCCCAGGGCATGATCCTGGGGTCCTAGGATCGAATCCTGCATCGGGCTCCCCACAGGGAGCCTGCTTCTGCCTCTCTCTGTGTCTCTCATGAATAAATAAATAAGATCTTTAAATAAAAAAAACCCAGTAGCATGGAGACGGCCCATCTCCAGATGTCCTGTGGCCCTGGCTGCCTGGCCCTGACCGATGAGCTTCCCCCCACCCCCATGAAAGGAATAACAGATCATGACTAAGAGAATTTCATCTCAGGAATGCAGGGTGGCCTAATACTCAAAAAGGAATGAATGAAATTATCATATCAGCAGGATAAATTTTAAAAGGAGAAAACCATCTTGAGTTACACAGAAAAAGCGTTTGATAAACTTGACACCTAGTCATTATAAAACCTCTAGGAAACTAGAACAAGGAAGAGAACTTGTCCTACTGGATAAAGAAAAGCTAGCAGAGTCCCAGAACACAAGGTGACGTACAAAACCAGGTATGTTTCTGCGTACCTACAGCCGACACCTGCAAACTGAAATTTAATAATTTGTGTAATAAAAATGGTTAACAACAAACTGAACAACATATATGCAAGGCCTGCATACTAGACCTATACAGAACTGCTGAAAACTAAAAGAAGAATTTCAAATCAGAGAAATTCTGACCATATTCACAGGTTGGAAAACTCAAGATCATTAGGAGGCCGATTCTCCTGAAGTTGGTCTATGGATTCAATGGAATCGCAATTAAAATTAAAACACAATATAGAAAACATCAGAAATTGATAAGCTATTGTAAAACTTATATTGAAATACAAAGCACCAGAAGGATCCAAAACCATCTGAAGAAGAGACGAATAAAGCTGCAGACGTCCACCAGTGGTGCCAGGACTTACCACAGAAGCTCGGTGATTAGGACAACATGGTGCCGCCACACAGACACGCAGACCAATGAAACAGAACAACCCAAACACAGCCACACACACACACACACACACACACACACACACACTCAAGTCATTTTTGGAAATGGTACTGAGGTATTCAACAGGGAAGAGAGAATCCTTTCAACAAACCGTGCTGGGCTAACTGGGTAATCGTGCTAAAAACAAACAAAATCAGCCTGGACGCCTACCCCATGCCGCACTCCCAGGGGCTCAGGGGACCTCCAGCGCCCATGGGCTGGAACTCACAGCAGGCACCGGCAAGACCAGGAGCCCCCCAGGTGCAGGTGGCCAGGCAAGTCTGCAGGAGGGGAGCCGCCCCACTGACGGGGGTCAGGAGGCAGGGTGAGGAGTACGTGAGAGGGCAGCGTCACACACAAAGCGTGGCCAGGGCGGGCAATCAGCGGTCAGAGGGCCTGCAGGCTCAGGCCCAGGAGCTAACGTGGAGGAGCAGAGCAGGGAGGAGACGCGGTTGAGCAGGAGGGCCAGGCCGGGTGAAGGTGAGGGGCACCCCCGGCCACCGGCCACCCCTGTGCAGTGGACCGTGCACTGGCCATGGGAACGCCCGGGTGTGGGCTCCCCCAGCACAGGAAGGAAACAAGAGAAGGAAACAGGCTGGAACCACGACGAGGAGCCAGCAAAGGAGAGTGACGACGCATGACCCACACCAGGGACGGCAAAAGCCCAGAAGAACACGGGCTGCACAGGCTGAAAGAAGCTTCTAGAAGGAAAGAGGATCTCAACAATAAAAAGACAAAAAAAACCTGGGTGGCTCAGTGGTTTAGCACCTGCCTTCAGCCCAGGGCGTGATACTGGAGACCCGGGATCAAGTCCCACGTCGGGCTCCCTGCATGGAGCCTGCTTCTCCCTCTGCCTGGGTCTCTGCTTCTCTCTCTGTGTCTCTCATGAATAAATAAATAAAATCTTTAAAAAAAAAAAAAAAAAGACAAGAAACCCAATTCAAAAATGGGCAAAGGATCCGAACAGACATGCCTTCAAAGGTGTACAAGCGCTCAATATGCCCGTGAAAACATGCCCGCCGTTATCAGGACGTGCAAATCAGATCCCAGCGAGAGAGCCCTCGATCCAGCAGGTGGCTACAGTCACAGACAGGTAACCGGCGTCGGCGAGGACGCGCTGCTGGCGGGAAGGTGAAACGGTGCGGCCGCTGCGGAAACGTCTGGCAGCTCCTCAACGTTAAACACAGTGAAGCCGAGCAGCCCCACACCTAGTCCGCACGGCGCCCACGGCAGCCTTCCTCACAGCAACCTCGAAGACACAATCCGAGGCCCCGTCCCTGACGAATGGCACCTTGGCCCGCTCGGGCTGCTACCACAACTACCACGGGCCGGACGCCCGACACGCGGCACACAGGTGTTCTCGCAGGCCGGGTTCTGGAAGTCTAGGACCAGGGCGCGGCCGATTCCCTGTCTGACGAGGACCACTGTCTGGTGCAGATACGGCCTCTCCCGGCGGCGTCCTCACAGGGTGGACGGGGACCTCTGACGAGGACGCTCACCCCATGGGTGAGGGCCGCACCCTCAGGTCCTACTGCCCTTCCCGAGGCCCCACCTCCTAACACCGACCCCTCGCGTTAGGTTTCCACCTACAGACTTGGAGGGACGTGAGCATCAAGCCACCGCGGGGCAAGTCCACTCAATGGGACACGACTCGGCCACACCGAGGAGCACAGGGCAGGTCCAGGCCACGACATGGGGTGACGTGATGCGCCCTGTGTCTTCCCACGATCACCGGTACCTTCCCTTGTGCCAAACCCAACAGTCAGTCCCCTTCTACCTTTCCCTGTCCTTCCTACATAGGTTTTTTTTTTAAGATTTTATTTATTTATTCATGAGACACAAAGAGAAAGGCAGAGACACAGGCACAGGGAGACGCAGGCTCCATGCAGGGAGGCCAATGTGGGACTCGATCCCAGGACCCCGGGATCATGATCTGAGCCGAAGGGAGACACTCAACCCCTGAGCCACCCAGGCGTCCTGCTTCCTACATACATTCAAAGATCCCTTCCGTGTCACCTGTCCTGAGGAAATCCAAAAGCTTTGGAAGGCCCGGGGGGAAGAGGGCTGGGCCAGAGGTGGCTCTGCTGTCCCAGAGCAGGGCCCTTGAACCGGTTCTGGGAAACCCGGAGGAGACTACCCGAGCTTTACAGGCCCAGCTGTCTGCCCGGCAGGTGCTGGCCGACCCCCAAGCCCTCGAGGCGAGCACCCGGGCCTGCCCTTACCCAGTCCCATAGGTGAGGGTGAGGCTATCCCCCGGCACTGCAGCTCTTCATAGCTGCGTGGCCATCACGGCAGCTCAAGGGTCCTGGCTGCCTGGGGTCGGGGTCGGGGGGGGTCCCAGCCAGGCCAGAGCACAGCTGTGACCCACCAGGCCAAGGGGACAGCTGTCCAGGCCCCGCATGGCAATCCCCCCTGCATCTCCTTCAGTTCCCTCCACCCACAGTGACAGCCTGCTCCTCCGAGTCCTCAAGGCCCTCTAGAATCTTCATCATGACACTGCCTTCTAGAACCTTCCACTGGCTTCCCACTGCTTTGGAAATAAAGTCCAAGCCATCTGCCAGGCCTGCAAGGCCCATGTGGTCTGGCCTGTGCCCACCTCCCTGACACATCAGTGGGGGGGCAGGCCCCTCTTTGGGTTCCTCCAACACCCACGTCCACCGCTGCTTTGCAGCTGATGGCAGTTCGAGGAGTGGCTGCTGCGTTTGTAGACGGCGCTCCCACGGGAGGTGGAGTCAGGCCCCCGTCCTGGAGTTGGACAGGCTCATTTCCACCTCCTTCGCCAGAGCACTTCGCCCTGAGCTGACAAGGTTCAGCACCCGTGAGGCCACCGCGCCACAGGGGAGCCCGAGCCACACGCCAGACGTGGGCGGCCGCTGCAGGGACAGCCCAGCCGGGTTCAGCGACAGTCTGCTGACCGTGAGCGAAGACGCTTCCAGATGCTCCAGCCCCAGCTGCAGAGCCACCCCACCCCCAGCGTTCCCAGCTGCGTCCCAGACATCCTGGAGCCAACACAAGCCTCCTCTCGCTGCACCTGCCAAGCTGGCACACCAGCTCCGCAGCGCTCACTCCCCTGAGGCCTGGAGTCGGCCCCGGGGCTGCTGTCGGCGCTCCCCGAGAGACGGGGCCGCACACAACATCCAACTCCTGACAGCGTCCCCGGGCCCAGGAGGACAGGAGCACGGCACGTCCACCCCCCCCCCCCCCCACCGGTAAGCGGTCCCACGCGGCTCTGCTCTCGCTCCACGGCCCCAGGAGAGCCTCCCTCCCCGCCTGCTTTCTGACTTGGTCAGTGAGGCTCGGGGCCCCAGAGGCGGCACTGAGGAGGCAGCAGCAGGTCTCAGGTCAGCCCAGGTGATGGGCCGATGGCACCGCAGATGACTTCCAACCGTGGACAGAAGCGCACTCCCCCAACCCCAGCTCTGAAGCAAACCGCGCCCCGTGTCACGTGCAGTCGTGACAGGGGAATGAGCAGCTCCGGTGGCTCAGGAGCTCCTCCGTGGGAGGAGCATTGGGCGGTGAACACGAAGCCCCCAGGGAGCCACAGGCCCGTGCAGCACTGGATGAGCTGATCGAGGCCTCCCTGACCCCCTTGGAGCCGATCCTGACGCAGGAATCCCGGCCGAGAGGAGGCCACACTCTCCTGGCCCGGGAGCCAGGAGACCCCCGGGCCCTACCCCCACCCGCCGGGGCCGAGGCCCTGCACCCTGGGCAGCAGTGGGCAAGCCGAGCAGTCACCCCTCACACCCCCACTCGGGACCACCTCGACTACACCCGCGGAGGAGGAGGATGCGCCTGTAGTCTCCCACAAACCTGATGACCAGTCAGAAAGCCCCGGGGAGACCATCCCCTCGGTCACACACTGGGAGCGGGACGCCGGGCGGTCACCTCCACTCTCCAGGGTGGAAGCCTCCTGTATGAACAAGACTCACCAGACTGACAGAGCAGGGGGACAGAGAGGACTGTCGGGGCTGGGGCGAGAATAGGGGCGCCCAGGGAGCTCTGGGATGGGGCCAGGCCTCCACAGTCAAACGTGGCCCCGCACACCTGTGATGGGGGGGCCATGTACCAGGGCAAGGAGGCACTGCCACGGCCCCGAGGGCGGGTCAGGGCTCCAACCCCCTTCCGCTCCTCCCCCCACGCACACTCGTGTCCAGGCACAGGCCCCACAGCACACCCAGCGTACCAACGAGCACCACCATACAGGCTCCCGTCTGGGCTCTGCTCCCTCCCCAGCCTGGGCCCCCCAGGCACAGCCCCTATGCCCTCCAGCAACGCGGGGGCCCTTGGAGCTGTGGGGACTGCAGCAGAGCGGCCACCCGACTCCCCAGGAAGCACTGCCACCCTCTGAGGCCACCTTCTACTCCCCACTGCGGCTCCCTCCACCTGCACCCCTGCTCCGGCCGTCCTCTGGCTGCAGCCAGGTCTGATGGGATCTCTGCGGGAATGAGCCCAGCACCAGGCATAGCTGCCCTCGTTCCCTCCTTCCGACAGGACACCCCCAAAAGGGTGTGGGTCCGTGTGTCAAAGATCAGGATACCCAGGTTCCACAGCATGTCACACAGCCAGGCGGTGACCACACCTGCACAGGTGCACAGCCTGTCAGCACACGGCTCTGGGGCCGAGCCGGCCCAGGCACCGGGCTCCAGGCAGTGGGGTGCCAGGGAGGAAGGAGGGAAGGGTGGGGAGGCCCCCTGGGGCTTGGGGGGCACGCTGAGGGGCGGGCTCTGTAGTAGAAGCAGCAGGCCCCGCCGGACACAGAGTGGCCAGCTCACCCCTAGGGGCCGCCTGCCTCATGGGCCCCCAGACGTGCACCCAAACACCATCCTCGGTGCTGTCTGATTCCGGGAGGGGGACGCAGCAGTCAGGGTGCCCCTGGTGGAGGGAGCTGAGGGCAGCTCGGAGGACGGTGGCATTAGGCGGCCGCTGGAGGAACAATTGCCCTGTACGAGGGTGGGGAAGTGAGAGGTGGGAGGTGGGCACGTCCCGGGCAGGGCCACCGGCTCGCCTCTGCCCCTGCCCCTCGAGGTACACTGACCCTGGTTTGGGGCACCCAGTCCACCGCACCCCAGGCCCCCCCATGCCTCAGCGAGGCCAGAGCTCACAGGCCCCTTCACAGATGCCAACGTGAGAGCCACATGGGGGAGGGCCCGTCTGCACTTGGACCATGTGGGGCCCAAGCCCACCGTGAGCGGCAGGGGGTCCAGCCCCACACCCGCCAGAGGAGCCGGGGGGCTCTCCCCGTCAGCCCCGGAGCCTCCCCGCCTGCCGTGAGCACAGGCCAACTACAGCCAGTGGCGGGCTCAGCCCACCAGCTCGAAGCCATGCCCAGGGCCCTGCAGGCCGGAGCCAGGGCTGTCCCACAGCAGGGTCCCAGGGCTGAGGGGCCCCAGCCACAGGCAGACTTGCCACACGGCGCTCCCACAACGCCCATCCATCCCTTCAGCGGTGGACCGGGTGACACCCAAGGGACACACAAGGTTTCCGCTGCCACTGAGCTTCGCTGCGCGGGGAGAGAGACCCAGGAGCCTATGACGCTGTGCCCAAGGCAGGGTCCCCTCATGGTCCTGACAGAAATGGCAAAGCCCACGCGTGTCTCGTGCAAGGTGATTGAAAAACCAGGCTCCAGTCTGTGAGGTTCTCAGGTCGCTCGATCTATCACCTTGAAGCAGCATCCCCTCTCCCGAGATCAGAGCCCTCACGCTTCTGTCCTACTGCAACGTCCTCTACCTTCTATAAGACGAGAGCAATAATACACGGTAGCGTACTTTTTTTAGTCCTTACTTTGCAAAATAAAAAAGCCACTGACTGTCAACATGGAGAAAACACGGAGCTGGCAGCTTAGTCGGCCTCAGTCATTTAAAAATCCCAACGGTCCACAAGATGTACAAATCCCAGCAGTGGAGTCCTGGGAGGCTCCAGGCCTGCAGCCCGGTGAGCTGCGAGGTGAGGTAGGACGCGGGGTGCGGAGGAGCCCTGGTGGGAATGCAGTTCCGGTTCCGGGCAGGCAGGAGGCACTAAAGCCAGAGATCCTGCATCTGAGAGCTGAGGTCCAGGGGGCAGCAGTGGGGGCAGCGGCTGCGCCCTGTGCCTGGCAGGGAGGGTGCAGGAGCCAGCTCTCCCCTCCACACCCACGCAGGCGACCGCAGCCTTCAGCCAACTGGGCAAGGCAGCCCAGGAAACACGCTCCGGGGCCGGGCCCGGACAAGGCCATCCGTGCGACCCAGGGGACACCGCTCCGGGGACCCAACCTGGAAACAGGCACGAAAAGAAGGATCAACCACAGCTCTGTTCCTGGGAATCTCGGTGGTCCTAATACTAAGAAATGGGAAAAGTCGGAAGATGAGGCTCAGAGTCTCAGCTCAATAATTACCCAGATTCCACAGCGTCCTCTGCAGCTCTGGAGAGCGTGTTTTTAGTGTGTAGTAAGGGCACACTCCACCTCCCCCCGCCCCCAGAATCCTAATGGTAAAATGCGGGATCCGGAACATTATTCACCAAAATCCAATTCTGCAAAATGCGTAAGGACTGGAGAAGAGGCTGGCAGGAAATACCAAAATGTTAACAGTGCCTCCTCAGACATCCTGTGTGGCCACATTTCCTATAATGAGCATATGCTACTTCCACAATCAGAAAACAATATGTTATTCTTAAAAAAGAAATAAAAAGAATAATTAAAAACAGGACTTCACATAAAATCTGCAAAGGGCCCTCAGTTGCCTTAAGCTCTGAACCGCCCCCACCCCAACTCGGCAGAAGCGGTCCCAGTGAGCCTGTAGGGATGGACAGGAGGAAAGGTGGACAGATGGCTAGCTGGGTGAGTACATGGATGGGTGAACCAACCCATGAGTGGGTAGCCAGGTGGGTAGGTGGTGGCTGGATGGTAGAGGGGTAGGTAGTGGGTGGGCAGATGGACGGGTAGGTGGGTGTATGGGTGGGGAATGAACGTGTGGGTGGGTGGGTGGGTGGGTAAGTGGTGGCTGGAAAGGTAGAGGGGTAGGTAGCGGGTGGGCAGATAGTCGGGTGGTGGGTGTATGGGTGGGGAATGAACGCGTCTGGGTGGGTGAGTGGGTGGGTGGATGGGGGAATGAACATGTGGGTGGGTGGGTATGTGGGTGAGAAGTATGGATGGGTAGCTGGGTGAGTGGATGGGTGCACACACAGATGGACGGGGTGATGGATAAACAGATGGAGAGGGACTATGGCCGACGTCAATACCAAGAAGAGACAGGTGGTCTTGGCCACAGCCCACACTCCTCAGGGCACGTCTGGTCCACCACCCCACACTATCGTCTCTCCCAGGCAGGATGCTCAGGCTCCATCATCATCAACCCGGGGTCCCCTGGCAAGGCGGTGGCAAAGGGAACAAGGGCTTAAGTGCAGGTTTCCAGCTCCTCCTCAGAGCCCCCTGCCCCCTCCATGCCCACACCAATGCAGGCATCACGTGGTATTCTCAGGAAGTGTCACCAGGCCCAGGGTGGCAGGCCAGGAACGGAGCTGCCCCCTGCCCCATGCCTGCCAGGCCAGCCCCCTGCAGAGATCGCCTTTCTTCGTCCCCAGCGACCCGGCACCCGAGAAGCCGCTCTGTGAGGAGCACCACCTCATCCTAGGTTGGCTGCTTCACCCAATCCAACCCAGGGCAGGCCTCCAGGCAACCCCAAAAGGAAAGCCCAACAGGATCCCATAGGGGCACAATCAAAACCATGAAGCCCCACTCCAAGCTAGTTTGTGTGTCCGCTGTGTGTGTCACACGGTTTGTCCCCAGGTGTGTTCACAAGTGTGTGGGCCCCATCAGTGAGCTCTGCTGTGTGACACACATGTGGGCCAACATACAAAAACATACAAGCAAATGCATGCCTGTCACCTGAGTGCACCCTGTGTGCATGTGTGTGTGTGTGTACAGGTGTGGCAGGCACACCTGGGCTTCCACATGGCATGGGTGCAGGCACACCTGTGTGCCCCATGGAGGGTGGCGCCCGGGTGTGAGCTCAGCCTGAGACTCCAAGCACAAGCTGGCCCAACTCTCAGGTATGTGGGGTGTGTGTGTGGTCGAGGCAGGTGTTGGGCTGGTATGTGCACAGGCAGGCATGCAAGTGGGTGCAGGCGCACCTGTGCACACCCATGGGCACGCACATGATCACACACTCACAGGCTCTCCCTCAGCTCCTGCGTGTCACTCGGTGTCCCCAAGGACCGGAGGCTCTGCTCCAAGGAGCTCACTGCCAAGAGAAAGGGACAGGTGTAAGGAGAAGGATCTCCACCAGGTGATCCCGCCTCCAGGGGGCACCCCCACCCTCAGCAGAGGCAGGCCAGGGAGCCCAAGGGCATGGGGCCAAGGCCAGGGAGCCCACTCAGTGACCATGGGCAGCTAGAGCCAGGACTGCTGCTGTCACGGCCCAGCCCTGCCCCACACCCCATCATCACGCCCAGCAGAGCCCCCCGCCCCCCTGCCAGCAGGGCCCTCTCCTCAGCCATTCGGGCCAGGCCCACAGGCTCCCAGCTCTCAGGAGCCGCCCCTAGGGGCCTCGCCTGTGGTCTGGAGAGGGGGCTTTTCTCCTACTGACCTGGCAAAGCTCAGGGATCAGGGGAAACACCAACCCTTGTGCCCAGGGTGTGTGAGGTGAGCCACCCCACGACCCCAAATCTGCAGGAGCTGAGGATGAGGCCTGACGGCCCCAAGAGGTGTGCATCTCGCTCCTGATCCCAGCCCCAGCGCCCTGTCAGCCCATGCTGCCCGGGTGAGGCACCCCTTCCCGGTGGGGGCTTGTCCAGATTGCACGGGGCACACAAGAGCAACAGCCGCCAGCGAGCGGGGACACATGGGCCTGCCCCGCCCTGCCCTGAGACCACAGCACTCAGCCCATGCTCTCCTGGGACAGACAGCAAGGCCTGGGCTGCAAGTGGCCAAGTCAGGGGAAGGCCACGGGCACACCCACCACCCTGTGTCACCTTGACTGCCTGCAATGTCAGTGGCTCGAGACGGCCAGGTCCAGTGGGGGTGACACCGGGCCTGGCACAGACTCACCGCTGGAATTGATTTGGAAGACGCTGGCTGACGTCTGCTGGAACAGCTCCTGGAGGTCACTTGGGTCCGCTTGTGTGGCTGGGAGACAGGAGAGGGGAACACACATGGTCACAGAGCTGCCTGCCCCAGGCAGTCACACCGTCCTTGCTCGGGGTCACCCAGAGCGTCAGGGATGAATGCCCAGCCCGCCCCAGGACACTCAGAGCCAGAGGAGAGGGAAGGAAGCATGGGGGTGGCCCCAGGATGACCCCACCCCAGGGTGCCGGCGGGCCCAGCACCCCTGTGCCTCCGGGCTGGGCGCACTCAAGAGAAACAGGGACTCAGGCCCATGTGAGCACTGCACATGCACGTGCACAGTCACTACAGATTCACGAGTCACAGAACAGAAACCACCCAACACCCAGCAACTGATGCTGAAGTGGGGTCCGTGCCGGCGATGAGTGTGCTCGGCCGCGCCCAGGAACAGGCGGTCACAGACGATGCAGCTAAACCTCTAAAACCTGCAGTGAAGGAAGCGGGCAGGGGCCTCGTGCCATGGGGTCCTGCGGACACGCAGGGTCCAGACCCACAGGGATAGAGAGCAGATCCGTGTGGCCAGGGGACAGGATGACCTCTAACAGAATGTTCTGGATTATTCAGTGATGGCTGCACACACTGTTGCAGATACTAAAAACCACTGAAGTGTGCATTTTAAGATGGATAACATGGTGAATTTTATGTGTGCAGAGTTTCACTCAATTTAAAAACTCTACTGAACGTTGTGTGGACACCACCAACCGCTGGAGGGCCAAGAAGGTCACACACTGTGGCCACTGCGGCAACGTCTGCCTCCCTTAAAGGATGAGGCCCTCCCAGCCCGGTGGCCCAGCCCACCCCATGGCCCTGCCCCACCCCAGGCCCAGCCCACCCCGAGGCCCTGCCCACCCCGAGGCCCTGCCCACCCCCTGGGCATCCACCCAAAGACCTGAACAGGCCTACAAGAAGCTGGTGTAAGACGCTGACGGTGGCTTCATTCTCAGAATGTGCAAGGGGTGTCACTGGCCACCAACAGAACACACAGGCCCCTTCCCACGACGAGGCCGCCAAGAGGAAGGACTCACATGCATGTCTACACTGCCCACCCCACAGCCCCAGGCCAGCTGGTGCCTCAGCCTGGATGGGCCAGACCTGGGCAGGTCGTCCGGCAATCAACAGGGATGTGTCCGTGATGACAAGGGTCAGGAGGTGCACTCTGACGAAACACAGAGGCGGAGGGGGCAGCAGCCCGGATGGGAGTGGGGAGCTGTGGCCTCTGGGCCCCCACCCCGGGCTGGGCAGCCTCGCAGCCCTCGCCCCTGTAACAGGGAGCCCGGTGTGAGTTTTTCTCCAGGACACACACACACACACACACACACACACGTAGGGGCTCGGCACCGGCTCCCGGCCTCTTGCCTCATTAGAAAGCGAGAGGAGGGGGCAGTCCAGGTGGCTCAGTAGTTTGGCACCGCCTTTGGCCCAGGGCGTGATCCTGGAGACCCAGTATCAAGTTCCACGTCGGGCTCCCTGCATGGAGCCTGCTCCTCCCTCTGCCTGTGTCTCTGCCTCTCTCTCTCTGTGTCTCTCATGAATAAATAAATAAAATAAAATAAAAAATAAAATAAAAAAAGAAAGCGAGAGGAGGAAGTACTTGGCTCCAAGAATCTATCCTATTCTCCACGTCCATGTGTAGATGATTCCAGAAGCCATTTACACGGGGGCAGACACCATCCACTGTCCCTTCTCCAAGCCTCTGGACCTTTCCCAAAGCCCGTCCACCGCCCCCCCCCCCCACCGGCCAGCCCTCCAGTGGCCATGCCAAGCCCTGGCACCCACCAGCACCCTGTCTACTCCTGACCCTGTGGGCTGTGCATCTTTCCAGATGACACTGGCTTATTGGCTCCGAGACATTCTGTCCCCAGTCCAGGGGTGAGGCAGCCGAGCTCAGAGACGTGGAGGCAGTAGGGGCCCAGAAAAGGGCAGGGGTGGGGCCGGGATGGCAGCCTGTACAAAGGTGGAGAGCCACATCCTGCAGGGCAGGGCAGCTGACGGTCTCAGTGGGAGACACACAGATGCAGTTCCCCAGGCCCTGTTCCAGCGCCAGGCTGTGCAGAGCCCTCAGGGGGAGCAGGCCCCCTATGAACTGGGGGGCTGGGGGGGCCAGCCAAAGTGGGCAGGTGCCTGAAAGCAGCCTGCGTGGGTGTGCCCACCTGGTGATAGCAGCAGGGGTAGCTGCCTATGACACCGACGCCACCACCCCCTTGGGGTTTGATGCACACGGGACATATCGTGGGCAGGTGTGGAAACCGGGGCAGGACAGGGGGTGTGGGGCAGCTGTCAGCCGGCTGCCTTGGGAGCTACTGCAGATCCCCGGGGTTTTGGGGGGGGTACAAATGTCCCAGCCCAGCAGCAAGGACAGTAAGCCCACCATCCAGAGGTCTGGGGGAGGCCGTGGGGGCTCCCACCTCAGGGGTGGCAATACCCGGGAATGCCAGATGCCCGCTGAGGCCTGTCTCCCTAAAACCCAGTCTCTCCTTGGTCCTCACACCTGGCCATGCGGCTCGGACACACCCCGGCAGCCAGAGGGACCTCAGGACGGATCCCACCCACACCGAACACCCTCTACCCCACGGCAGTGAGAGCTTCCCTCTCTCCCTCTCATGCTCTTACAAGGAAGCTGTGAGCCTGGGGCTGCATCTCACCTCTCTTCCCTTCTGGGATGCCCTGTGGCTTGATATCCGACCTGGGGGCACCACCCGGGAAGGGCACAGCTGAGGGGAGCCCCCACCCCAGGGAGGGCCCCGTGGAGCAGAGCTGCCCTGGCCACTGCAGGGGGAGAGAGAGGCTCCAAGTCACTGTGGGGGCAGCTTAACCTCTTCTTTACTACAACAAGGACACATCGGTACAGAGGAGCTTCTGGAGACCTGACAGTTGCCCACGTCCACAAACACGCTGCTAGGGCTGCCGGGGATGCGGGTGGCCAGGGGTACAGGCTCACCTGGACTGTGTGTGCCCTTCAGTCGGGGCAGGCAGTGACAGGTGACCACGGGAGCACAGCAGGGCCTCTGCACCCAGCCCAGGGGACCAATGCAGGGCAAGGGTGGGAGGACACGGGGAAATAGGTGGCCGGGCTGTAGGAGGCTGAACTTGCACAAGCAGAGGGAGAGGGAGGACACCAGATGTCCTGTGGGTGTGATGGGGAGGGAGGGGTGACCAGCAGCACGGGAGGCAGAGGAGAAACAGAAGGAAGACAGAAGAGGTCACTGGGTCAGCAGCGGGTCAGCTGTGGGTCCCGCAGCGGGACTCTCAGGTCAGGGGCGTGTGCCAGCCAACAGAAAACAGAAATTAAAACTAAAAAATAAGCCAACCTCTCCTGGAATAACAAAGCAGAGTCCCTGTCATAAGGGAGCAGGGCCCAGGAGCACCCTCCCCTGAGAACAGTGAAAACACCAAGAAACATGGGAAACAATGTTCTGATCATGGACGAGCCGGTGCAGCCCCGGAAGCCCCAGGAGAGGACCCCCCCAGGCTGTTTCCTAGGAACAAGTCCAGACTACAGAGCTAGGTGGGCAGGCTGGAGTGGCCCCGGGGGTCGCTGGGGCCAGAGGTGGACCCCGGGGGCCTGGCAGGTGCAGCAGCTCCCTGCGGGCAGGAGCCAGAGGTGAGACCATGAGGCAGAAGGGGCTCCAGGAGCTCGAGGACGCTGCCCCAATCCCCTGGTCTCTGGCCATACATGTCTGTGTCTGCATGGGGAGAGATGCCCCTCGGCCCAGGGAGTGGGGGCCACCTCCTTCCCCCCAGGGTCAGCATGAGCCGTGGAAGTCACACGGGAGGGGGACAGGAGTGGAGCAAGCACCCAGGCGTCCAGCTGTGACCACACGGTGCCACGCCTCAGGAGTGGGGGCAGTGAGTCCCCAGGCGGCAGCTACTCAAAGGTGCCCTGGATGATTTTTAACACGAGCCCTAGAAGATCACAGTGACCCACACACAAGCTTACTGCCCTGGGACAAAGTCTAAACCTCCTCAGGTAAAACAACCAAACCCAGCACCAAAGCACTCAAAATTCACGATGAAAACTTACTGGACATGTGAAGAAGCAGGACACGAGACCCCAACCGTAAGAAAAAACAGCCAACATAAAATCAGACCCAGAAACAACAGAAAGGACATAACAAGGGGAGAAAAGCATTCGCTGAAGCTGCAAAAGTGCTGAAGGACATAAAGGGGTGCACCTACTGGGTAAGGACAGAGAGAACCCAAAGGGAGACATCCACAGCACGCTTCCACTGTGTGGGATCGGCCGCAGGTGCCGTGCTGCCGGGCAAAGGGGAATGCGTCTGAGCAAAGCATGGGGGCCTCTGGGTGACACCCAGCAACCCGGCACACATGGAGCCACAAGACAGGAATGAAGAGAATTTCAAGAAAAAAGGACCAAAAGTATCCAAATTTTATGTAATTAAAAACTGAGAGCTCCATTAAGAATTTCATTAAGTACCAAGCAGAACAAATATTAAAATTAAGAGCCTAAGACATGGTTTTCAGAACTGCAGGAAGCCTGTGAAGAGGACACTTTCGAAGCAGCCAGAGGAGCACATGCCCCCACGGAAGGAACCACGAGGGATGCTGCGCCTTCTGTAGGAGCCCTGGAAGCCAGGCCCAGACATGCCACAGTGACATCTGCGAAGTGCCAAGAGAAAGGGAAAAAAAAACCTTCAACCAGAATTTTATACCCAGTGGAAATATATTTCAAGAACAGAAGAAAAACAAAGATTTATTTTTTTTCAAAGATTTATTTTAGACAAAGAAGCTGACTCTGCCCCCACCAGCTGTGCACCCCAAGAAGCATTAAAAGAAGCTTGTCAGGTCAGAAAAAACAACAAAAGGAAATGTGGTTCTACATGGGAAGCCAGAGCCTGGGAGGGCAGGCGTAACGGTAAATAAAGACACCCGGTCTCATTTTGTATTTATCTCAGGGACCATCGATTATTAAAGTGAAAGCAGTAACGAGGCGCGGCCAGCAGTGTTGCACGGTCGCGATGGGGAAGCGGGAGTCGGCTGCATCACAGGCCAGGTGACAGAGCAGGACCTGAAGGCAGGCTGTTGGCAGCTCAGATGGATGTCAGAGGCTCGAAAGCATCTACTAAGATACAAAACAAGCAGGTATCACTGATAAGCCAAGAGCGGAGGCAAATGGAATGATAATACTCAATTACTCCAAAAAAAAAAAAAAAAAAAAAAAAAACGAAGGAGGAAAGAAAGGAAAAGAACGACAGGGAAATACAGACGGCAAACGGCAAACGGCAAGATGGGAAACTTAAATCTGAGCACACTGGCATTTGTGCTGACGACACGTGGCCTAAACCTGAGGCCCCAGCACAGGCCACGTGCGGCCACGGCTGCCACGCTGCAGGGCGCAGGTGCCGGAAGCTGTCACCACCTCAGCTCTCGTGGACGGTACCCCTGCCACCGTTCCAGTCAAGGCAGAGACGGTGAGGGGGGTCCAAAGCAAACTCCACGTACACGGAGTACGAGAAAAGCACTTCTTATGTAAAACCAGACACAGCATGTAAATCCAAGGGCTGGAAAATACGTCGTGCAAGCCCGTCGTCATAAGAAAGCTGGAGAGGCTACAGCAACATTGAGATTTCAGAACAACGCAGGTAAGCCGAGATAAGACGAACAGGTTTACGGTGACAAAGCGGCCCTAAACATGCACGCTCCTAATACCACAGCTCGAGGATGTATGGAGCAGGGACTGACGGAAGTGGAAGGAGAAACAAACCACAGCGAGAGTCAGCAACACCCGCTCCCAGCAGTAAACAGAGCAGCAGACAGCAAACCAGCGAAGATGCCAAGACTTGACCACCACCATCGATCAAGCTGACCTGAGTGACATTTACAGGACGCTCCCCCCAACAAGAGCCGATACACACGCTTGTCAAAAGCACACGGTACACGCACCAGGATCCACTGTGTTTCACAGAATACAGCAAGTCTCCAAATGTTCGTAACAGCTGCAATTAATACGAAAGATTCTCTGACCACAACAGAATTAAGCTAGAAGTTAGCAACAGAATGATTATCTGGAAACAGAAAGAATTATCTGAACTGTTACACATGCTCCTAAACAACCACTGCTCAAACAGAATATTACAAAGGAAATCAGAAAATACTTCTGAATGAATGAAAGAAAAACATAACCTATACAAAAGTGTTTAAATAAAGCGACACACACAGGAAAAGGTATAGCAATAAACACTTACGTGAGGGAAGAAGAAAGGTCTCAAGTCAACGATCTAAGAAAAGCAAATTAACCCCAGACCGAGGGAAAGGAAGGAAATAATAAAGATGAGCAAAAATCAATTAACTCGACAGTGGATAAATAGAGAAGATTAATGAAATCAAAATCTAGTTCTCTGAAACAATCAATAAAATTGAAAAACATACAGTCAGACTAGTCAAGTATGAAACAGAGAAACACAAATTAGCAATGTCGGAAATGAAGGAGCCGGTCTCACCGCCGACTGTGCGCGCTTCCAAACAATGCTGAGGAATGGCGCACAGATTTCACGGCAACAGACTTCACAGCTCTGATGAAATGGGTGAGCTCCTTGAAAACAGACAGATCAAAGCTCCTAGGAGAAGCAGCAGAGGCCTGGGCAGCGACACTGTAACATGTAGCCTGCGACACTGTAACATGTAACCCTCAACACGTAACAATGTAACACATAACCCCCTTGAACAAACAGCAACATTAAAGAAACTGCTGGGCAGCCGGGGTGGCCCAGTGGTTTAGCGCCACCTTCGGCCCAGGGCTTGATCCTGGGGTCCCGGGATCGAGTCCCACGTCGGGCTCCCTGCATGGAGCCTGCTTCTGTCTCTGCCTGTGTCTCGGCCTCTCTCTCTCCCTGTGTCTCTCATGAATAAATAAATAAAATCTTTAAAAAATAAAAAATAAAGAAACTGTAGTTTCAAATCTTCCCATGATGAAAATGCCAGCTCAGAGGCTTCCTTGGTGAACTCTGCCAATGTTTACAGGAAGAATAATATCAGTGCTACACAAACTCTCTCAGAAAACACAGGAGGAGGACATAATTCCCAACTCGCTTCAAGACCTACTTTACAGTTGGGATAGTCAAGGTGGCTCGTCATTGTGTAAGCAGAGACCCAGGTGGCTGGGAACAAGTCCACCTCCCAATAAATGCAGCCACCAGGCTTTAGACAGAAGCATCCAGGTGGTTCAGTGTTTTCAATCAACGGTGATGAACAACTGCATATCCGCTGCACCCCGACCCCAAATTAACAGAGCTCAGACCAACTCCACATGGATTAGACACTTAAATGTAAAATGTAAAACTATGAAACTTCAAAAAACAGGGGCGCCTGGGGGGCTCCATCAGTGAAGTGTCTGCCTTCAGCTCAGGTCATGACCTCTGGGTCCTGGGATCGAGCCCCACATTGGGGTCCTTCTCCCCAGTGGAGAGCCTGCTTCTCTCTCTCCCTCTGTCCCCCCACCCCCTGCTCGTTCTCTCTCTCATGTGAATAAAACCTAAAAAAAAAAAAAAAACTTCAAATGACAGTAATTCTGGAAATTCGTAGTAGGCAAGAACTTTTTAGGTGGGATACAAGGAGAAACCCCAAAACAAAACATTGATAACATCGAAACCTAAAAAGCTTCAGAAAGACCCCATCGAGAAAAGACAAGGCAGCGCAGAGCCTGACAGGAGAGGTCTGCGGCACAGCTGTGTGACGGCCCGGAACCCAGGTGGGGACGGGTGGGAGCCACAGGGGCCGGCCCACCACCTGGTGTGGACGCCGACCACAGCAGAGGCCACAGGCGGCCCGCGAGCACCCGGCGTCACCAGCCAGGATCCCCACCGCCACGGGACGGCTAAAATCAAATCAACTGCAAGAGCGAGGGGCTACAGGAGGCAGGGTGTGCACAAGCCCCTGGATCCTGTGGGAACCGAGGTAGGACTGCCACTTTGGAAACCAGTTAGGTAGTTTCCGAGAAAGTTACATATATCTATCCAACCCCCCGAAGAGTGACAACATCAGCCCACGCAAAGATTTTACCCAAATGTTCACAGGACCTTCACTTGGCCAAAAGCGGGCAACCAGACGCCATCCACCAGGGCGGAGAAGACACAAACCGTGAAATGTGCGCTCCTGAGCCACGGGAAGACACGCCAACCGACCCCTGACACACGGCTGGTCCTCCACATGGGGGTCCACGTGCCTGGGAGTCCGGAGGCCTACCCCACGGTGACACAGAGCTAACTGCGGCTGCCTCGGGCCGGGGCGCGGCCTGGGCCCCCTCACTGAACCACTCGTGGATGCGCTGTATCACTCGTAAGTTCACCTCCGTGAGCCATGTCCCAGGCCCCCAGCGAGGGGGTGAGGCCCGAGCACTCACCCCCGCTTAGCCCCACTGCCCACGGCCCCCACACAGCCCTTCTTCCAGCTCCTGGACTCCCACCCTCCTGCCAGGCCCTGCCATCCTTTCCCACACACAACTACACGTACCAGAAACACCTGCTGAGCAAAGCAACACTCCTTGAAGGAGTCCGGGGAAGGCACCCCATTCCCCAGTCCTCCAGGACACACACCCCAGAAAGCACGGAGAAAACCCTTTAGACTCTTTTTCACGCCTCCTGAATGACTTCACTCACTCGGTTGAATAAAATAAAGTCAAATCAGCAGAACTTCTCTCGCTTTTCTCTGGGGGTCCTCGTCCCCACCCCTCTTTTTCCACTGTGAGCAGAGACAATGGGGCACTCCGGCTCCGCAAGGCATCTCTGCGCAGGTGCACAGCCTTATCTGCCCGCTGCAGGAAGGGGACCCGAGGCTGCCAACGCACACTTGGCAATGCCTTCTGTCCGCCATGGGGCCCAGCTCCGCGCCTGCTCCAGCCACCTGCCCTCACTGCCCTGGGGCCCAGAGCAGCTGCTGCAGTGGCCCCACCAGGAGTGCGGGAGGAGGAGGGGCAGGGGCAGAGAGAACCCCCTGGGAACTGACATCACCCCCACTGCCCCACCAGGTGGGCCGGCCAGACGGCGGGCTCAGCAGCCTGAGCGGCCGACAGGGGAAGTACTGGGGTGTCGACTCAGGCCAGGCAGGATGAAGCTGAGCAGCAATACAACGCCCCGAACACAGGGCAAGCAAGGGAGTCAGGGGACCTCTCCCGCCCAGAGCACACAGGCCCGGGCCAAACCCGGTGCCCCAGGGCGCTGGCTCTGCTGCCGAGGGGATGACAGCAGCGTCTCCTCATAGGCTACTGGGAGGCCGGGCACGACCGCAGCAGCCCATTCCCTGGACAGCACTGGCCACTTCCCCATACAGGATGTGGGGATGTGCACGCCCCACGCAGACTGACCCCAGCGAGGACAGGTCCAAGCATGCTCAACAGCCGCCAGCAGCAAAGGACAAAACAAAGCCCCGTGGCCAGGGCATATACTCCCCTCACAGCCACCTCCCCAGGGGGACCTTGCACTTCTCACCTCTGAGTCGCTGCTGGCCCACCCGCCTCCCACCCCCACAGGCCCTGCTCACTTCCAGCTGAAGGACAGAGAGAGAACAGAGCTGAGGGACCGGTCCCCAGGGCCCCCTTCTGAGCCTGGTGCACACGTCAGGGCTCCAAAATACAGAGAGCCACGCTTGGTGCACCTGATGGGAGAAACCCGGAGTCCCAGAGTGTAGCTGGAGCAGGATCATGTGGGGACCCCGCATCCAGCCCCAGGACCACCTCTGTGGCCTGGAGCAATCACTCAGAATTCAGCCACTCTAAGAGCCCACCTGAGCCACGGAGCTCAGTGTACAGGGTGCTCCACGGGCCTCCCTCGGTTACCCACCCAGGCTGGACCTCTGGCCCGGGGGCATCAGGGGACCCTGAACCACATGAGCACGAGGCAGAGAAAGGAAAAGGTGACAGCACGGGGATAATGCACTGCAGCATCGGGGGCCTCCTCCTTCCCCAGCAGCAGGCCGCTGAGGGTGCCCAGAGGACAGGGCAAGAGGAGGCTGTGGGGCGGGGCGGGGGGGGGGGGGGTCTGGCCTGAATGCAGGCTCCCCGGCCAGGGCCCATGCTGAGGGCACTGGAGGAGCAGCCAGGGAAGGGCTGGGTACAGGGGGAGATGGGGGCAGCCCTGCATTCCAGGGGGATGACCCCACTGCAGGTGGGTCGGGAACGAGGAACAGCCAGGAACCTGCGCCGTGAAGGCTCCCTCCCCGGGTGGCAACTTGAAAATGCCGAGGCTGCTTCGGGCCACAGAGCGGCTAATCGTGCCCCTATGTGGGACCCGCCCCACGGAGCTCCCAGCACAGCACCTGGACATCAGGCCCCCAGCCCCTCGCCCACCGTGTCCAACGAGAAGTCACACCCCGCGGAGCAACAGTCCCCTGGGCAACAGCGTGGGGAAGGCCCACCTGAGCTCAGGTGACCCGACGCAGAAGGGCTGGCCCAGCCAGGACCGAGGCCTGTTCTGGATGTTAAACCAGCAACAGGGCCCGGGCTCCAACCGCGGCTCTCCCACCCAGGTCGTAGAAGCAGGAGGTCAGGAGGAGCGCTTATCTAGCAGCCAGGGTAAGAGCGCCGGATGCACAGGGCAAGGGAAGCAACAGGCCATCTCGGATAACACGCAGCAAGCGCCATCTCGAAAACCTCGTATTTCAGATGCGTGTACACAGGACCCCGCGTAAGAGAATGTGTTTCTTCCTGTAGATCAAGGTCCAGAGGCAGGAAGCAGACGACCTTGAGAGCAGACCCGCGACTTGGTGCCCAGCTCCCCACTCCGCAGCCCGGCATGGGAGGGCAGGGACAAAGCGGCAGGGGCGCACGCTCACCTGAACGCCTGGATTCTTAGCAAGCGGTCCCCATGCGGCCCGGCAGGTGCGGGCGTGAAGGAGCAGGAACCCCCGAGCCCCTGACAGTGGGAAGAGGAGGCAGCCGCGGCAGGGGGTGTCTGGGGCAGAGGGACGAGGGGGCCTAGGCCGCAGCGGGGCTCTGATGCTGCTGGCCAGGACCAGGAACTCACCTTGGGGAGGCTCCGGGTCGACACCCTCAGGGGACGGGGCCCGGCAGGAGAAGGTCTGGGCCACGGCCCGCTCCACGGGGGTGAGGGCCAGGGCTGGGGGCGCACCGGGGCCAGGACCCACGCGGCGGAGGTCACCCAGCTTGCGCCGCACCACAGCGCGCAGGTCCCGCCACTTGTGCTTGAGGTCCCCGACGTCTCGGCGGCAGTAGCCCAGGGCGTTCACGGCCTGCAGGATGCGGCTCCACACGCGGTACCTGCGGGCGGGCTCTGCCCTCAGCAGCCCGCTGCCGAACAGCAGCTGGTGGTGCTTGCTGACCTTGGACACCAGCACCTCCGTCTCCTGCGGGCAGAAGTTGGGCTTCCTCTTCTTGGCGCGCGTGGCACCAGGCCCCGCCAGCCGGCCGTGGGCCCCACCGGCGGAGTCCTTCCTCGGGGCGGCAACAGGCGGTGAGGGGGGCTCCGGCGTCCCACGGCCTTCGACGGCGACCCCTGGCCCTGGAAAGGCACCAAAAGGCAGGTGTTGAAGGCCCTGGGCCAGTGGGGTGGCAGCGGTGGCAGCGACTCCCAGGCACCTCCTCTGTGGCTTCGACTTCAGTACACCACCACCTGCTCCGGCCACCGCCCCCTCCCTGCTGGGTGTCCAGAGGCCTGGGGACACGTCCCAGCCACAACGCCGCCTGACGAGGCACCATCCGCAAGGGACTTCGTGGCCGGCTATGGCGCCCATCTCCCCAGAGGGCCACGGCCGGCCCTGCCCAGCTGCCACCATCCGGAGCAAAGCAATGTCCACGGGAGAAGGCACTGGGCTGCTCCCAGACACCCCCCCAGGGGCAGCCTCATCGAAACGCTCCACCACCCCGGCCGAGAACCCCGGCCTCCCTGCCCCGCGCGAGAGCCCAGCACTCAGAGGGCAGGGGCAGGGGCAGGAGGGCGGGCAGGGCCCGAGGGCCTGGTGTGTACCTCCCACCCCTGCCCCCCGAGCCCCCACAGCCTCCCAGTCCTCAGGTCACAGGGCCCCTGGCTGGGCAGGCAAACAGCCAAGTCCCCGGGCCTCTGGCACTTGAAGCTTTGTCACCAGCCAGCCTGTGCTGCCGGGGTGCAGGGGCCTCTGTCGGGGCATGAGGGGCAGCCACCCCGTCAGACCACAGGCTTCCCAGACGGAGGGGAGAGCCCCCAGCCCTGCGCGCCCTGAGGGCAGCCGTGTGAGCCCCTGGGGAGCACTCAGCCCTCCCGTCGCCCCATCACCCGAAGGCTGGCTCTACAGAGGCCCAGAGCCAAGCACCCTGAGGCTCCCTCACCAGCCCCCCTATGGGGACCACCCAGCCTCACCCCCGGAGCCCACGGGGGAGCCCACGCGGCCCTGACGCACACGGTCATCACTCGACACCCCTCCCGCCACTGGCCCAGCCCCCACGCCGTCTGCCGTCCTTGGGAGGGGCATGGGGTGGAGGGTGTAGACCAACTGGAATCCTGCGGCAGCTCGCCCCCAACCCCGCCTGCTGGCCCCCCCTCCTCAGGGCTCCCGGACCCAGCACCCGAGCGGAAGTACCTCGCTTCCTGGCCCTCGGGCCTCTGGGCGTGCCCGCCGACCCCAGATCACCTTCCCCGTCCTCGCCCACACAGGGGTCCCGTGGGCTGCTCTCTGGCGACGGGCAGGGGAAATGGCGGATTCCGTACTCGGTCCAACATTTAGCGCACTCTACAGACAGCAAGGGACAGTCACAGTTACACCCAGCCTGCCCACAGAGCGGCTCAGGGCGCTGCCCGCAGAGCAAGGCCCCCAGGCAGGACAGCAGGTGCCCTCAGCCCTCCAAGCATCCATGCCAAGAAGCTCCATTCAGGCCCACCTCCTCCAAGAAGCCCTCCCAGACTGCCACACCCTCTGCAACAGCCACTTTTGCTGAAGACCAGCACCGAGTTCAGAATTGTATGTGTTCCAGATCTTTCTTTAAACCACAACTATTCTAAAAGGTGACCCCAAACAAGGATGAAATCCCCTAGAGCGGAGCCTTCAGGTGTGGCCCACGGACCAGGTGAGGGCTCTGATGGCTGTTACCTGTCGGCGACAGAAAACGTGCAAAAAAGGACAGTATGGCCTGAGGGATGCTGGATGTTTATGACAATTCAAAATCACCACAGCAGCCAAGCAAGGAATCACTCTGCTCATTAAGCCATTGTTCCACGCCGCATCGGGAGTGAAAATAAAAATAAAAACCGGCCCTTCCTGACGCTCGGCTGCAGAGCCCAGGAGCAGCAGTGCGGGCACCTGTGCGGCCTCCTCCCAATACCTGGGCCCCACAGGCCCCGGCATGGGGTTGGGCCCCCGGGGGAGGACACTTGATTTTCTCCTCGATTATTCCCACTTATTCAGACACTTGCCGGACACGTTTTGCCAGAGTCGGTCAAACACCTTACAGCCCCTCAAAGACGGGCCTTTCAATCCCCGGCACCCGAGTCAGTGAGGGGGGTACATGCCAGAGCCCTGGGGCCGTGGCATGACCCTGTTCTCTCTGGAGCTCTCTGGAAGGGCAGCTTCCAGGGAGCGCGCTCTAGGAGGTGACACACCCACAGCCACCCCGAAACCCAAGGACACGGACTATCTGAGGCCCATGCCAGCACGGGGCTCCCGGAGGGCAGCTCCTTCCCGGGAAAGGCCTCCGACTCATATGCCCCAGAGGAGGGACAGCAAAGGGCCCCTGTCCAGCCCATGCTCTGTGTCCCTCTGCGGGGGACCACAGCCCAGCATGACAGGGACAGAAGGGCCGCACCGTGGAGTGGGAGGGCCTCAGAAGGCCATCTCGGCCATCCTCCTGCCTCCAGGCAGCAAGGACCCAAAGCCTGTAGGCAGCCCATGGGGCTCCCGGCCAGACCTGGGGGCTCCACCCCTCACACACAGAGCCTCCCTGCTCCAGGCAGGATGGAGGGGGACAGGCAGGGCGGCAGCCTCGCTTATTCTGGGGACGGAGGTTCCCACGCCACAGACAACAGCAGCAAAGTGGGCTTCTGCCTCAGACTAAAAACCGTCCTAGCCATCCGGGGGGGCAGACATGGCCCTGGACAGTCCCAGCACGGTCTCCAGGCAGCCAGGGCGGATGCCCCACATCCAGGCGTCTCTGTGGGTCTGGGGTCTGACCACGAGCCTCCACTATAGGGACCATCTCCCAACAGGGCACATCCTGTCACTCCCCCTCCTCCCGGACGACTTGGTGGGGAGCATTGGGACGGGCCCAGACACCTGCGCCAGGCTCCCTTGCAGACACACGTCCCCCCGGCCCAGCCACTCACCCAGACAAGGGTAAGGAACAGGCACAGCTGCCCAGGTACCTAGGTCACCATCTGCTGTGGAGCCCCCAGAGCCCCTCGTGTGGCGGCAGGACACCCGGGGAGACCAGGGGCCCCAGCTGGCAGCCCACATCATTGCCCACACCACCACCTAATGACCCCCATGCTGGCATCAGGTCACCAAGTCCAGCCCCTGCCCACCTCCTCCTCCAGGAGGACCTCTCCTCCTCCAGGCCCCTGTGGAGGGACCAGTCTGGTCTGCCCTCCAAAATCACTTGAACTCTGAGGGGGGCCTGAGGCAACTATTGTTTGTTTCTGATTATTAGAATACACATAATTATGGAGAAAAGTTCAAATGCGACAATTATAAAGAAATGATAAAGGCCGTCTGCAACCGCAGCATCGGAGGTGAAAGCCGTTACCACGGGGCTAGGGGCCTTGCACAACTGGAAGACTCTGGACACAGCCTTGCTTCCTGCACACCGTGCACCTGTCACCACGTCGGACGCGCGTGGAGGTCACCAGCGATCTCCAAGATCTCCACGCTGATGCCCGCGTGACGGCCCATCTGGGCTATGCCTCCCCGGCCGCCTGCCTCAGCCACGTGGGGACAGCCTCTGTCTCTCCGTCCGCAGCCTCGCAGCTTCCCGCAGCCCAGGGAGGGCAGGGCCCCAGAGGGAAGGCAGCGGGTCCGGGAGCACGGGCGTACTGCCACGGCCCTGACCGTCCCTCGGGGCACCGGCGAGGCTCGGGCCCTCCCAGACACCGTGAGCAGCCCGTCCCTCCCGCCTCCTCCCAGCGCCGGCCCCTGGTATGAGGTTCGGAGGTCTTCCTTTGATTTATGGGAGTTCTTTATGTATTAATAATCCACCAGTTGGCTTTCTGCTGTGTTCCTGCTGCGATCCTACCACAAAGACGTTGCCCTAAGCTCCACATAATTACCTCCAGGGTGGCACGTACCCCACAGTGGTTGGGCGCAGCGGGTCCCGGATGACAGCAGCCGCTCCTGCATAGGCCCGGATCTCTGCCCGGCCCTGCCATCCTGCCTGGCGTGCCAGCCCCTCCCCGGGAGCCTGTCCAGGTCACCCCGTAGAGGAGGGGGTGAGGAACCAGCAGCAGCTGGCCTCAGCAACGGTCAACAAACCAGGACAATGCAAGTCCTTTCCTGACAAAATTGCAATTAAGTAGACATCATTTTTAAGAGACAAGTAGGTAAGAATACATATGTTTGGAAACAATGAACTGTAGTTCTAAATAAACCCTGAGGGAATAAAAAATAAATAAATCTTGAGTCAAAGAAGAAACTATAATGGAAATAAGAAAACACAACTGAACTTTAATTTTAAAATACCACACACTTCTGAATGCCTGACAGTCAACCAATGCAGTGACCGTCTGAACACTTACAATCTCAAGTGTTTTTACTACAAAAGAATAAAAACAATACGAATGAAATAAACATCCAACTTAGGAGTTAGAAAAATAACAGCATCAACTCAAAGAGAGAAGGAAAAAAATAAAAGTGGGGTGCCTGGGTGGCTCTGTAGTGTCTGCCTTGGGCTGAGGGTGTGACCCCGGGGTCCTGGGATCGAGTCCCGCATCGGGCTCCCCGCAGGGAGTCTGCTTCTCCCTCTGCCTGTGTCTCTGTCTCTCTCTGTGTGTCTCTCATGAATAAATAAATAAAATCTTTAAAAAATAAAAAGAAAATAATAAAAGTAAGAATGCAAATCAATCATATAGTAGAAGGTATCAAGAAAGTCAGAAGTCAGTTCTTCAGGGAACCTTATAAAAGTGCCAAACAGGGCAGCCCAGGTGGCTCAGCAGTTTAGCGCCGCCTTCAGCCCAGGGAGTGATCCTGGAGACCCGGGATCGAGTCCCACATCGGGCTCCCTTCATGGAGCCTGCTTCTCCCTCTGCCTGTGGCTCTGCCTCTCTCTCTCTCTCTGTCTCATGAATAAATAAAATTTTAAAAATAAATAAATAAATAAATATCAAAGTGCCAAGCCTCAGTCAAGACTAATTATAAAAGAAGATAATACGGGAGGTACAGACAAACTCTCTTAGGAATACAAAAGGGAATGTGATTCAGATACTGTGACCATTCATAGAACAGCAGCTGCCACAATGGTAAACCTGTGCAGACCTCAGCCTTCGCGGTGGCTGTGGCTGGGCAGGGGCAGAGCAGGGCAGATGGAGGGCGCGAAGGCCCCAGCCAGGCCCTCGGCCATACCACAGTGCGGCCCCATCAACAACCGGCAGCTACTGGCTACATTTTATTTCAGTAAATCCAAACATCCCAGTGAAACAGACACAGGTCTCTAAGAACAACACAGCAAAACTGACCCAAGAGGAAACAGAGAGCCTGGAAGGTTTCTATGCCTGGAGAAGTGAACTGCTTGTCAAAAAGTGCTCCGTGAAGGAAACACGAGGCTCAGATGGTTCTGCAGCAAAATCCCAGGAACACCTGAGGAACGTGTAGTCCTATTCTTCCAAAAACTCACACGGGATATAAACACCATGTCACTCAGCATCACAGGGGCTCCAACCAGCTCAGGAAGGTGGGAAGAAGAATGGACTCATTGGGGAAAAAAAAAAAAAATTCCCTATTTACAAATGATGCCATCTAAACAGAAAAGTTCAGATTCTACTAATAATTACAGTAATAGAATGAGTTCAACAATATGGCACAATATAAAGTCAGTGGACAAAAACCTATTACACTCCACGGGGAAAATGTGGTCTCTTCAAAAAATAAACTTCAAGGGGAAAAAAAAAAAAAACAGAACGATGGAAGAGAATCTGGAGCTTCAGAGAGACTTGAGGGGCCTGAGCTGAGTCAGCTGAGCTGAGTCAACTGCAGCACGTGGGTTTTCCCAGGGCCCTGCTTTGCGAGGAGCCACCGAGCGGTCAGTGATGCCAGGGCGCACCTGACCAGGCACTCCAGCGGTGCTCCGGCGATGTGCACAGTCCCCCCCTTGCAGAGGCACAGGGATGCGTCAACACAGGAGGTGCACTGTGTCTGGTCCTCGCCACAGAATGGCATACAGGCAGCCCAAGGGGCTGGATGTGCCACAAGGGGGCACCTGATGAGGTGGCCTGGGCAGCGCGGGGGCTCATTACTTTTTTTGTGTCTACTTTTCTATGTTTGAAATGGTCCCTATTCAGAAAGTGTGAAAGTAAAGCATTTAAAAATTAAATAAAAATCTCGAGACTGTGTTTTTTCAAAAAATCCAATTGTCATATAGATGTATCAGCAACAAAGATCTGAAAGTGCAATATTCAGAGTGCTATCTCTTATGATAACAAAACACGTGTGTTTTTGTTTTTGTTAGAACAAATAAGAAATACGTAAGATCTTTATAATGAAAGTTATACAACTTTACTGCAAAACACGAAAGAAGATCTGAGGAACAGAAAGAGACACACAAGCTCATGGACTGGGAGCCCACGGACGATGAAATGCCAGATCTCGCCACATTAATGCAGCAGATGCATGGCAGCTCCAGCCAAAACCCCGAGCCTGACGAGGGGATTCTAAAATTCATGTTCAAGAACAAAGTGCCAAAAACACCCAAGACATTTCTGAGGGAAAACAAGTGGAGCAACTTGCCGTGAAAAATACCAAAAATTGTAACTCAGAAAATTATGGGGGAGTTTTGCACAGGAAGAGAAATATTGACCAAAAGAACCCACACGGAAACATTATTCATCACCGAGCTCTGGCTCCGCAGGTCTGCGGGACTGGGACGCCAGGACAACCCGTGGTTCAAGAGAGAAACACAGCATTGCAGCCCCGCCCTCTCCACGCCCCGTAAACAGCGATCAGACAGGGAGGGGATGGGAAGACTTACACCTGAACAACAGTCATGTCAGCTTCAGAGCAGGTGCAGGGGCACCTGGGGGGCTTGGGGGTTGAGCATCTGCCTTTGGCTCAGGGTGTGACCCCGGGGTCCTGGGATCAAATCTTGCATCGGGCTCCCCGCAGGGAGCCTGCTTCTCCCTCTACCTGTGTCTCTGCCTCTGTGTGTGTGTGTGTGTGTGTGTGTGTGTGTGTGTGTCGTGAATAAATCTTTAAAAAAGAGAGAGAGAGAGAGAGAGAGAGCAGGTGCAACGCCAGTATCATCCTGTGGTAGGACTCATCACACAGAAACCCAAACCCCACATCAGACACCAGCACGCTCGAGCCAGCCACAACTCAAACTCCACTGGCTAAGCACCCGCGCTCCCCAGCAGGCGCCGCACCGAAAAGGAGGCCCAAAGTGGATGAAGATGCATAGAGCAACGTTCCAGAAGAAAACCTTGCAAATCAGTAAGAGGAGGGCAAACTCCAGGGGAGAGTTGGCTGAGGAGAAATGGGTGCATCCCATCAGTCACCAGAGAAACGTAAATGAGAACCAGCAGAGCACGGCCCGCCCCGACTGCAGACGCCCACCACCGGCCCCCGCCAGCTCTCAGGCGGACGAGGCCGGGGCGCCGAGGGCAGCGGCTGGCACCAGCACACGCCTCACGTGCATGGCAGCCCAGAGCCGACAGCTGTCCTCCTGCTGCCGGGCCACAGGCCCCAAGAGACGCACTCCCTGGCCCTCCCATGCAGAAGGCACCGGTGAACAGGGAAACGAGAGCACGGCGCTGGCGGCATCAGGGACTCGGGGCAGAACCAGCAAAGGGCAGGGTAAAATCCCACAGTTCCAAAGTTGCACAAGGTTCCACGTGGGGACGCAGACGCGTGTAAGCAAAACCAGAAAGAAAGGTCAGCAAGGAAGCCCGAGACACAGGCCTCGGGGGAGGCGGCGCTGGGGAAGGGGAGGCGCCTTGGAAGGCCCGGCCAGCCTCAGTTTCCTTCTCTGTATAGCAAGAACTACACCCGTGCTGCGCCCGAGCATCCCTCCACTCTGCTGCCTGCCAAGCGCCCCCGGCACCTGCAGACCAGCTCGGTGCCAGGATGACCGCAGACCCCAGGCCGCCCCCCACGGTAGGGCAGCCCCTCCTGCTGCTGACCCAGGCCAACGCCAGCCACCCCACCCCAGGCAGGGCCAGTGTCGCTCACCTGAGGCCACAGACAGCGTCGGTCACACAGAACCGCCCACACCTGCCACCATCCCGACAGCAGAGGCCCGTCTACGGCCACCCCCACCCCACCCCCAACACTGTGAGCCTCTGTCATTACCTAGGGGCTGATAGCCTTGTCTGGAAGATCCCCCGAAAGGACCATGGCTCCCCAGGCCGCCACTGCCAGCGATGGATCCGTAGGACATCTTCTCACAGAGAGCAGGGCCTCTGCCTTCCCACAGAGCTGGAAGAGACAAAAACCAGGTCGGGAGGGAGGAGAGGCGTCAGCGCCCAGATTCGGGGTGCACTCGGGCCCCTGCCCACCCACCCGCCCACCCTCACCCCAGGCGGCCCCACGCCTCCACCCCCAGGGCAGTGGCCCCATGGAGCCCCTTCAAAGTGCCTCCCACCATCCCACGTGGGGACAGATGCCGCATATCAGTTCTCCCTGCGAGGACCCCTCTCGAAGGCCGCGGGGGTCCCACCATTCTCTGTGGAATCCGCCCACCCCTGCCGCACAGAGAGCTCAGGGGCTTGTGCACCTGCCACATCTCCAGCTCCAGCTCAGGCGTCTGAGCCACAGCGGGCGGCAGGACGGCTGGGGGCGGCTGGGGGCACACGCAGCACCTGCTGCTAGGACGAGACACTGACCGTCCCTGACCTCAGCGTCCTCATGTACAAAACCAGGGTAACGCGAGGACCCGCCTCCCGGGCCTGCTGTGCAGAGTGGGTGACACGCAGGGTGACAGCTGGCGCTCAGAACACAACCGCCTGCACGAGTGTGACACCCGCCGTCCCGCCCGCCTGATCTGCTCCTCCGGGAACCGCAGCTCCAGGAAGGGGGTGGAGACATCTCCAGCCTGACAACCGCCCCCCGGGGCGCCCAGTGTCGCCAGCTTTCTGGGTGTCTGCACATGTGCATGCAGAGACTCGTCCAGCGTCTGCCACATTTGCCACTTCCCAATGACGCTGGCACGGCTCGTCGGGCGCTCCGGATGGGCCAGGCTGGGCACGCAGCGCTGCGCGACCTACGAAAACCTAAGTGAGGGCAGATCTGGGCCCCACGTGGGCTCACCGGGGGCGAGAAGCAGGCCCACGCTCCGGGGGTCGGCGGGGGCCGTGGAGCTTGCTGCCCTGCCGCGCCCTGCCCCTGCTGTGCCCGGGCTATCGGCCACCCAGGGCCCGTCCACGGCCAGGAGGTACCCAGAGCTTTGATTTAGGGGCATCACATCTACCAAGGTTTCCTGCATTCGAGATCAAAACGAAGTTTTAAAATACACTTATGAATTTATTGTAAAATAACAAGAAATCTACTCTGTTAGATAAGTAACACGTCTTTATGAAACAGAGCTGCATTTTCCCAAACAAAACAGTTCAGAGCGACGAGTGCTCGCGTCTGACTCTTGGTGAATCTCTCGGGGGGCTCGGCACACACGCCGGTTCCCACCCCTGCTCCCGGGGCCAGCTGTGACACGACGCTGGTCCGGACGCAGACAAACTCAGGCCCCACACAGGCTGGCTGTCGGCGTTGGGGGGGGGGGGGGCCTGGGGACCCCGACAGGGACTCAGGGTCCCTGGGGAAATCACATGTTTTCCTGTTTCATGGGTCCCAGGCCTCAGATCCCGGCTGCCTGGCAGGTCCCTGCAGAACTTCCCCTCGCTTTCTGGACGCTCCCCGAGGGGAGATGGACAGCCGGGGGGGGGGGGGGGGCAGAGACAGCTGGCAGGGAGAGAGGACCCAGGGGTGCCCGCCGGCCTGGAGGAGAGCAGGTCTCAGTGCAGCAAGTGGGGCACCTGCATGCTCACCAGCCCGCCAGCCTGCCAGCCTTGGGCTGCACCTGGGAACACACGAGAGGCAGAAGACGGAGCCCAGGACACTCGGGGTCATGGTGCAGAGCGGAGCACTGGGGAAGAACAGCGTAAAGCAGGAAGCACACTGGTGCCCAGGACCCCCGGCATGCACCCACACCTCCCTGCACACCTTACAAGGCTCGGGGTGCCACTCTCACCAAGACCTGTACGGAGGCCCCACCGCTGCCTCCCTGGCAGACAAGGATGCGAGGCACAGAGGGGTAAGGCGCCACAGGCCACACGGCTGGCAGCAGAGAAGGGTGTGGATTCGGCAGGGCCAGCCAGTGCCCACGATCTCACTGCACGGCCTCCCCGAGGGTGAACCCAGGCCACCCGGCCCCTCGCCACCACCCTCAGAGACAGGAGCACAGCAAGGCCTGAGAGGGCACAGTGGGCACAGGAGAGCAGAGCTCGGAGGAAGGGTGCTCGTGGTGTCGGGGATGCCACCCAGGAAGCAGGAGGAAAGACCAAGAGGACTGGAGATCGGGACCAGCCCCGCTCCCACACCCGGGGGACAGCAGTCGGGAGGGAAACCAAGGCAAGGGGATGCGCCACCTGGACAAGGTCATCGAGCTGGCACTGTGCAGCACGGCCCCATGGGCCTGCCCTGTGTGGCGCATGGGCCACCAAGAAGAACCCGAAGACACAGTGGCCCCGCACAGGCACAGAAGACGCTTCCAGACCCACATGGGGCCCGTCACTGCCCTTCCTGGGAGAGGACGCCAGGCCGTGCTCCATCCAGCACCGATAATCCAGGAAAACAGGAAGAGCAAGATGAAGGACCCCGGGGGCAGGTGGGGGGCAGAAGGTTCCAGAGAGACTTCCTCGGGGAAGAGGGAAGACCGTGGCATCAGGGCACAACCAGGCCCCAGGGAAACACGCTGAGCGGAAAATGGGGACCATCCCGGTTCACAGCGGGGTTCAGCCTCAGCAGCAGGGGCAGTCGGCAGAGTCCCCGTGTACCTGCGGGTAGGAGGCAGCCAGGAGGGGGGTGGTGTGCATGTGTGTGCGTGTGTGCACATGGGTGCATACGTGTGCACGTGTGTGTGCGAGCACACACCTGAAAGCACACGCCAATCCTCATCTTGCAAGTCACTAATGTCCAACTGCTGAACAGCTCGCAGCGGCAGTGACGAGGTCACCGAGAGCAGAGACAGGCGGTCCCGAGACCCGCAGGGTAGAGAGCTAACTGTGGGGAGAGGAGGGACGGGCGACTGCTACGTCTCAACCACCAAGGGCTCGCTGATCCTCCAAACTTAGTATCACAGCTTCATCTGTAAGACGCCAATGACGTCACCATCCAGAAAGAAGAGTCTGGAGACAGCAGTGGGCTGTGGGGGTGTGTGCCCTGAGCAGACGACCCGGGCAGGGACCCAGCGTTCTCCCCAGAGGCCAGGAGGGCAGCCCCAGGGCCACCGAGCATCCTGGGGAGGCCACGAGGACCCCAGGCGGGCTCACGGGAGGATTAGGCCCAACTCCGCAGACACACCCTGCGCACCCACAGGGCACTGGGCACCGCGTCCCTTGGAAAGAGGCGGGCCGAGGACGTGAAGGTTCGTCAGGAGTCAGCCGCAATGTCCCGTGACGAGGGCCCCAACAGGACGCTCTGCTCCCCAGAGGAAGCAGCTCAAGCGGGGTCTGGGCAGGAGCAAGGAGGAGCTGGCCGACGGGGTTTGCAGAGAGAGGGACAGGGCAGTTCTGGGGGGCAGGCGGACCACAGGCAGTGACAGGGGCTAGGTGAGGAGCACCCACGACCCTCCCAGCCCAAGGGGTGTCCACATGCGCAGCACAGGGAGGGCGCCGAGCCAACAGCACCAGCGAGGGGCCACAGCAGCCACCAAGCGGCCCTGAGCCATGCCGGGGCGAGGGACGGGCAGTGAGAGCCAGGCTGCAGAGGCAGGAAGAGAAAGACCCCCGCCCGCCACCTCATCTCACTTGTGACCTCGGCCTGGGGTGCCCTGGACAACGCGTCCACTGTGGCAAAGGCCGTCCCACCGCCGGAGCCACAGAAGGGCGCCCCAGCCCGAGGACCAGAAGCACAAAATGCCAGCGCGTGCCCTCCGCCTGCTGCCCTGGGCCCCGAGCCCCCGGGGGACCTGGCACCCAGCAGGCACCCCCTGTCGGCGGCAGCAGCGAGGGGCACCCTGTGCCCAGGCCGTGCCATCGGCTCCCCCGATGCCGCTCCCGCTCACCCACCCGCAGCGGCTCACGGCCCGACTCCTCAATGGGCGAGGACAGGTGGACGGAGCAGCTGGACAGAGGCCACTGCAGCCACCGGCAGCCGGGGACGGGGCAGGCTGGAGGGCAGGGCGGATGTGGATGGGCAGGGGGCGCAGGGACAGCCCTGGACGACCTCAGAGCCTTGGGACAGAGGCCACAGGAGCGACGTCTCTGCTCCCAAGGAGGCCGCCCCCTGAGCCAGGACTGCCAGCCGCCTCCGGCCTCCTGCCCCCCAGCCGGCGCCAGGCCCTCCCCGGCCGCCGCCCCTCGCGGCCCCCGCCAGCAGCCTGAAGGGAGCCATCTGTCCTTGCACGGCCTGAATCCTGCTCCGAGGGTGGCAGAGGAAGCGGAGGTGCCAGGGAACGCCCCGGCCACGCAGCCCTGCCCCCGGGACAAAGCCCCTCGGCCCAGGAGAGGGGAACAGACGGACAGGACGCCGCCGGACCCTGGTCAGGAGGCAGCACCCGGATACAGCTCCAGGCTGGGGTCCAATGACCCCGACTCCAGGGCCGGTGCCAGGGCTGAGGCGGGGCAGGTCTGGCCGGCCGGGCTCCGGGCAGGACACGACTGCGCGGGCAGCTTGCTTCCGTCGGCCCGGGGCTCGCAGAGGCGGTGAATTCCCGAGGCCACGGTCGGCCTTCCTAGCAGCAGACGCGGAACAGCATTTGCCGGACGGGGGTGCCCTAGGACAGGCCTGCTCCCCTCAAGCTGAAGGGGGCCACAAGGATGGAAAGCAGGTCCTGCCCAGTGGGGTCCGGCCCTCGGCGGACCAGGGCGAGGAATGAATCAGTCCACCTTGGGGTCTTCGCTCAGCGGACCTGCGACCTGCACGGTGAAGGGGGCCCCGAGCTGCCGCTGCACGGACGAGGGGGGAGGCGGGGGGCTGGCGCGCCATCGTGGGGACCTCCAAGTGCCGAGCACTGGCCTCACCCTGACAGCCCGGGGACCTGGCCCTCGGCCCGCACTCTGCCCGGGGTGCCGTCCTTTGCCAGAGCCCTCCCTCCTCTCTACCCCGCACCAACCCCAGGGCTCACCCCGCCACCCCACCTCACCCTTCTTCCCCACCCCTGTGCAACCAAAACGCTGGTTAATCCAGCTTTCGAGGCAGGACTATGCCGGTGCCCACACACCATCCTGGGACCCAGGCAGGCGTCGGGCTGCGGCACATCCTCGGTGGCCGGGTCCCCTCCCTGGACACACGGTGAGCCCTTCCTTCTCTGGCCACACTGCCAGGCCAAGGCTCTGGGGCTGCGAAACAAGGCTCACAGCCCTGACCACGGGGCCACTGCACTGCTCTGTACCCGTCCTTTGTCTCCACGTCACTGAACCACAACAAGCAGAGCAGGCTCGAAGCAGCGCAGGTTCGGAGCAGCGCAACAGGACCCAGGCCATGCCCGGGAAAGTGCCCAATGCAGAGAGCACTCCTCGATGCCCTTTGTTCACGTGCGACTGTCAGCAGTGGGGGTGGGGAGGCTTCAGGAAGGAGGCAGGGCTGCGTGGAAGAAAAGAAAAGCACGGCCAGGGGCTCCAGAGGGAAAGTTGGCCGGGGCCTCCCCCACGGCCCGATCCTCCCACCGTGAGCCACCACCGGCTCCCCGGGGCACACGCCAGGCCCACTCTGCCCCGTGGGCTGCTCCCCCCGAGCCCAGCTGCCAGCCCCAGGAGGCCAGGGCTGCGTGGCTCAGAGACCACAGCGCGGCCCCCGGGGCCAAGGCTGGAGCCCACAGTGACACGCAGTCCCACCACACTGTTCCAGGTGGAGGCTGAGCCACCCAGCTGCCTGCCGATGGGAGGGCCACACGGACACACGAGTCAGCCCACGCCAGAGCCGTCACGGGGGACTGCCACTGTGTGGACCTGCGCTTTGCTCCCTGGGCTGCCACCCGCAGGCCCATCACAACGCCTCAGCCACACCAGTGTGCCCTCACGGGGTGCCAGGAAAGCCAAACCAGCTTGGAGACCCTGGATGAAGGGCACCGCATCACAAGACCAGGCTACCCAGCGGACTGGCGCTGAGTGCGGTCACGCCTGGCACCAGCCCAGGACTGTCACGTGGAGGCATTCTGGGACATGTTTGGAGTCACGGGGGGCCCAGCACGAGGACAGATGGGTATCACGGGTTCACGGGAGGGTAACACCTGTGCCAGCCACTCCCTGATCTAACTCGAGCCCCTATTTGGAGATGAGAAAACTAAACTCACAAAGCGGAGGTCACTTCTTCCAAATCGCAGACTCAGGCAGGATCCAGGGGCAGGCCGCCGACCCACCGGGGCTGCAGCTGCTCCTGCTGCTTCCCCCACTGCCCAGGTGCGCTCTCGGCAGCAGGCACCAGCCTCAGGTCTATCCGCCCCGCACGGGTCCTCCCTGCCGGACCACACGCCTCGTAGGGAGAGGCCACCTGTCACTCACCCGTCCCTCACCCCGGCACCACCTCTGCCCCGAGAGCACCACCTGACTGGAGCTGGGAGTCACCCACGTGCATTCAGTTTTCAGCAGGTGCACAGCGCAGACACGACGTGTGCCCGCAGACATCACCGCACACACGGCTGTGCGTGCACGTTCATTACTTCCAGCTTTGCCCCCGCACAGCCACTCACAAGCTCCGCCCTGAGAACACAAACACGACCCTTAGACGAGAGGGTCGCCTCTGAGGTAGTGTCCTCACCGGGGTCACCACGCCCCGCCTGCAGCAGAGAGCGTGTATCCGAGGACCAGGGAGCACCATGCCTGCAGCTCACGCTCAAGCTGTCCCGGAGGAAACACGCGTGTGTGTGCCACACACGCAGACACCCGGAAAGATGAAGCCCTGGGGGGGAGGGCGCCTTGGGGCGCACACGATGTCTGTTAACCTGGTGACTCTTTAAATCTAGAATTGTCACATCCAAAAATATTAAGTTAAAAATAAAATTAAAACTCATTGGAGATTTTTTTTATATCCTACAAGTAAATCTGTAAGAAAAGTACAGGATCTGTGTACTGAGAACTAAAAGCATCACATCAGAAAGCAAAGTGCACGTGAGCAAAGACACGCGCCGGGGCCGGGGCTGTGCACCTGAGACCGCGGGCATGAAGGCTCCGGCAGCGGCACAGGCACGTATTTCAAATGCTTCCTAAAACCAAGGCAGCCCTCCCATTTTAAACATACTCCGTTAAATAACTCTTAGAGAAAAGAAAAAAAAATTGAAAACAAAGCTAAAATTAAGAAATTTCTAAAAAAAGAACCCAAACAGTGAAAACACTGCATAAGAACGTTGATAAGATACATTTAAAGCAGCGATCAGAGGAAAATTCATAACACTAAACATTCCATGAAAAAAGGTGAAAGCAAAGTAAATTCTCAGCTGAAAAGTCTAGAAAAAAGCACAGAGCACGGAATCCTGAGAGATGCTTACTGAACGCCTGCCCCGCGGGCGCTGAGGGCGGAGGGAGGAGCCCCCAGAACGGTGTCCCTTGGGTGGGGAGCCTCCGTGGCCGTGTTGTCACCAAAACCCCCCTGAGCCGAAGCAGCTGGCACGCAGGGGAGGCCACGGGGACGGGGAGCGTGCGGGAAGCAGTCCCCTTGCTGAACGCGGTCCGGGAGCTCTCTCCATAGCACATTAGCCAACCTCGGTTTGATTTTGTTATTCGCAGCCCGAGATATTTTGACTGATATGCCGACTGATTGCTTTTTTAGGAAAAGTAATAGAAGAATCCAAATGTATCCAAAGAAAAAAAACAACATAAATAAAAATATTAATATGGCACAAGACAGAAAAGCAACAGACCTAATTCATGAAGCAAAATCCTGTTTTCTAAAACAGACCCACGAAGAAGACAGCCCGGCAGCTAACCCCCCGAGGAAAGAGGGAGGAAGCACACGTGTGTGAAAAATTAAAAGGGAAGAATCGTCCCTGAACCAGAACTAAGGTTAAGGGATCCTAAGGCCCCACTTGCCAGTCTCTACGCAAGGAAGCTGCAAAAGCCCAGATGGAAGGGGGTTCGTCTCAGCAGAGTGGAGTGACAAGTGACCCATCGGAGGCAGTCGGCACAGGCCAACTCGGAGAGAAGAAATAGCAACGGTGACCGTAAAGCCACCCCCACAGCAGCGCCACCGCCAGACGGCGCGCGGGGATCCCGCCGCATCTCCGACGCTCCGCAGTCATCCCGGGGCGCAGACGGTGCTGGGGGCCCGCCCGGGTCCTGGCGAAGCGTGTACAGCCTCGGTGCCGGGAACCTGGGAAACACGGTCCTCGCACACGGCCATCCAGTTCTGCGCCGACGCAGAGACACTAAGCAGAATCCTGGAGAACACGACTCAGAGCCCCGGCTGTTTATTTTTTTTCAGGAAAGCAAAGCGTATTCAACGTTAGGAAACGCACCGGCCAAATGGACCACAGGGAAAGGCTCACAGGCCCCCCGCGGACGCCAGCCGGAGAACTTTCTGGAGATGACGAAGTCAACAGCCCTTAGCTACAAGGTCCAGGGTGGGCACAGGCGCCCCACGCCCGGCACCACGCAGCGTGCTCCGGAGGCAGCGGCCGGAGCCGCTCCACGGCAGGCAGGGGCCATCGGGAGACCAGAGCCGGGCGCAACGGGCCCTCTCTGCCA